>NC_133130.1:108823552-109161052 GCF_048418815.1 Hemitrygon akajei
ACAAACACGTTTGTTCCGTTCTGTCCACACATGGAGCGTGACCTGCTGAGTCAAGATTTCCGCTTTATTGCCAGTTCGTAATCATTTTCATTTGCAGGCAGTGCTGAAAAATCTGCTCCAGCTGGTCTACAAGGATGAAGACCATGGAGCAGCTGATAATACAGATTCTGAGGCCACAAACCAGGCACGCCCCGGGATCCTCTTCAGTTTGCGTATAAGGAGAAGGTGGGAGTGGAGGATGCTATCATGTATTTGCTGCATCCCTCTCTCACCTAGATGGGGTCAGTGGTGCTGTGAGGATTACATTCCTGGACTTCTCTAGTGCCTTTAACACCATCCAGCCCAAGATCTTAAGGCACAAACTAACGGAGATGGGAGTAGACTCTCACATGGTGGATTGGATAGTGGACTACTTGACAGATAGACCTCAGTATGTGCGGTTGGGAGACTGTAGGTCTGACACGGTGGTCAGCAGCACAGGAGCGTAGCAGGGGACCGTGCTCTCTCCGGTCCTGTTCACCCTGTACACATCAGACTTCCAATATAACTCGGAGTCCTGCCATGTGCAGAAGTTCGCTGATGACACGGCCATAGTGGGGTGTGTCAGGAATGGACAGGAGGAGGAGTATAGGAAACTGATACAGGACTTTGTGATATGGTGCAACTCAAACTACCTGCGTCTCAATATCACCAAGACCAAGGAGATGGTGGTGGACTTTAGGAGATCTAGGCCTCATATGGAGCCAGAGATCATTAATGGAGAATGTGTGGAGCAGGTTAAGACCTACAAGTATCTGGGAGTACAGTTAGACGAGAAGCTAGACTGGACTGCCAACACAGATGCCTTGTGCAGGAAGGCACAGAGTCGACTGTACTTCCTTAGAAGGTTGGCGTCATTCAATGTCTGCAGTGAGATGCTGAAGATGTTCTATAGGTCAGTTGTGGAGAGCGCCCTCTTCTTTGTGGTGGCGTGTTGGGGAGGCAGCATTAAGAAGAGGGACGCCTCACGTCTTAATAAGCTGGTAAGGAAGGCGGGCTCTGTCGTGGGCAAAGTACTGGAGAGTTTAACATCGGTAGCTGAGCAAAGGGCGCTGAGTAGGCTACGGTCAATTATGGATAACTCTGAACATCCTCTACATAGCACCATCCAGAGACAGAGAAGCAGTTTCAGCGACAGGTTGCTATCGATGCAATGCTCCTCAGACAGGATGAAGAGGTCAATACTCCCCAATGCCATTAGGCTTTACAATTCAACCGCCAGGAGTAAGATATGTTAAAGTGCCGGGGTTGATTGTATTTAATGTATTTAAACTACTTAAGAACTTTTTAAAAGCTATTATTAATGTTTTTTGAGAGAGTGATTTAGATGCATATCATATTTTTACTGAGTTAAGTATTGTATGTAATTAGTTTTGCTACAACAAGTGTATGGGACATTGGAAAAAATGTTGAATTTCCCCATGGGGCTGAATAAAGTATCTATCTATCTATCTAATCTGAGTGACTGGCAAGTCTGTTACATACGTACGTTTGCCATGCATAAGATGTCAGTAAAACCACTAAAAAAGAGGATGTGTCAACTTCATTTTGACCCAAGCCCTCCCTTTAAAATGACTTAATGTGTCAAGTGTCCAGACCAGGCTTCAAACATTGCCCCATCTTAGAATTTGCACCTTCACCTTGTTCTAAAGAAATTGATTTAGTCCATAGATTGTGCCCACAATCACACACTGTAGCAGTAAGTGTGCCAAGTAGTTCTTCGGTTTCACAGCTTCAGCATCTGAACTTCAGGTTCAAGTTCAACTCTGTTGTCATGTGACTGTGCACACATGCAACCAACCCACAACCGTTCCTCCGGACCATAGTGCACCCACAAAACATCCATCACGCAGAACAAATATATCACCACGAGTAAGCGAATCAAATATAATTCAAAGTGCTTGTAGCGCGGGTAAAGATTGAACGGCTCGGTGTTCAAGTGACGGGACCTCGGTGGCGGCAGGGCATTCATTAGTCAAGAGGGAAGAAGCTGCGACCTAGTCCGGCAGTCCTCGTCCCGGTGCTCCTGTACCTCCTTCCTGATGGTAGTGCGTCAAAGAGATTGCGGGAGTTGGTAATGCGCCAGGTAAGGGGGAGGTGGTGATCCTCTCAACAGTTTCTGCTATCCTCCGTAGGGCCTTGCACGATAATGCAGCCAGACAGGACTGGAGAAGGCTGTTACAACTCAATCTCCTGAGAAAGTGTAGCTGCTGCTGTGCCCTCCCGACTGGTTAGACCGTCCACACCAAAAGCAGCTTTGTGCTCTTCACTCTCTCCGCAGTTGATGTGCAATGGAGAGAGACTGAGCCGGGCCTTCCTTGACAAGCCTCTGTGTAGGCCGGCTCATCGCTGTTGCTCCATGGTACAGTTTGGGTTTGATGCACCATCAATAACTCTCTCTGAGACGTAAAGGCGAGATATCGGCTTTTATTGACTGGAAGAAGGAACAAGCAGTGGTCGACCACCATACTAACATCCTGGAGACGGAGAGGCCGGGCTCAGACCTCAACCGCCTTTATACCGGGGTCAGTGGGAGGAGCCACAGGAGCAGTCAGCAGAGGGCGTGTCCAGACAGTTATATGTAGTTCACCACAGGGTTGGATCTGGCAGTGCAGCCGTGAGTCAGCGGCGAGCTGGGCACTCGGCACCGTGGGGCACCCGTGCTCAAAGTGATGGAGCGTGAGAGGCTGCTGCCAACTCTGACTGTCTGGGGCTTTGCCGTCTGGAAGTCCAAGATCCAGTTACAGAGAGGGGCGTTGAATCCCAACGAGGGCGGTTTAGCCGCCTGCACCTGAGGGATGATCGTTTTAAACACCGAATTGAAGTCGCTGATCAGTATGAGGCATCGTTTTCCAGGTGGGACAGGACGGAGTGGCACCATCAGTGGATCGGTTTGAGCAGGAGGTGGGGTCTTATATGATCCATTACCAGCACCGGGCGGTAATGCTTCGGTACTACTAACTGGGATGTACTGCAAGGGGGGCTCTGTGGGGGCGTTGAGGAGGTCACTGAATGCACAACGGACTATATTAACTTTTGTGTGGATGCAGTTGTCCCTGTTAGAACTGTTCGCTGCTATCCCAATAATAAGCCCTGGATCACTAGTCACATCAAAGGCCTCCTAAACCAGAAGAAGAGGGCCTTTAAAGATGGTGATCGGTTGGAGCTTAAAAGAGTTCAGAAGGAACTCAGAGTACAGATAAGGGGGGCAAAGGAGCAGTATAGGAGGAAGCTAGAACAAAAGCTGCAGAAAAAAAGCATGAAGGAGGTGTGGGATGGGATGAAGATCATCACCGGATGCGGTGCAAAGTGGGGGGCGAACATAAGTGGAGATGTGGAGAAAGCGAACCAGCTGAACAACTTCTTCAACAGGTTCGACAGCTCAATCTCATCCTCACCGCAGAAATCCACACCAGGCTTACTTCCCTCACAGGAAAATAGCCACTCACAGGAGACCTTGCCCATGCCCAGGATTACGGCTGCACGGGTGGAAGGTCAACTGAAGAAGATCTGTACCAGCAAGGCGGCTGGACCGGATGGAGTTTCCCCACGATTACTGAGGGCCTGTGCGACTGAGCTGGGAGAACCACTACAGCGCATCTTCAACATGAGCCTGGAGCAGAGAAGAGTACCCAGACAGTGGAAAACATCCTGTATTGTCCCGGTACCGAAGAAACCACAACCAAAGGAGTTGAATGACTTCAGACCTGTTGCCTTGACGTCGCACGTGATGAAGACCATGGAGCGGCTGATAATACAGAATCTGAGGCCACAAACCAGGCACGCACAGGATCCTCTTCAGTTTGCGTATAAGGAGAAGGTGGGAGTGGAGGATGCTATCACGTATTTGCTGCACAAATCACTCTCTCACCTAGATGGGGTCAGTTGTGCTGTGAGGATTACATTCCTTGACTTCTCTAGTGCCTTTAACACCATCCAGCCCAAGATCTTAAGGCACAAACTAATGGAGATGGGAGTAGACTCTCACATGGTGGATTGGATAGTGGACTACTTGACAGATAGACCTCAGTATGTGCGGTTGGGAGACTGTAGGTCTGACACGGTGGTCAGCAGCACAGGGGTGCCGCAGGGAACCGTACTCTCTCCGGTCCTGTTCACCCTGTACACATCAGACTTCCAATATAACTCGGAGTCCTGCCATGTGCAGAAGTTCGCTGATGACACGGCCATAGTGGGGTGTGTCAGGAATGGACAGGAGGAGGAGTATAGGAAACTGATACAGGACTTTGTGATATGGTGCAACTCAAACTACCTGCGTCTCAATATCACCAAGACCAAGGAGATGGTGGTGGACTTTAGGAGATCTAGGCCTCATATGGAGCCAGTGATCATTAATGGAGAATGTGTGGAGCAGGTTAAGACCTACAAGTATCTGGGAGTACAGTTAGACGAGAAGCTAGACTGGACTGTCAACACAGATGCCTTGTGCAGGAAGGCACAGAGTCGACTGTACTTCCTAAGAAGGTTGGCGTCATTCAATGTCTGTAGTGAGATGCTGAAGATGTTCTATAAGTCAGTTGTGGAGAGCGCCCTCTTCTTTGTGGTGGCGTGTTGGGGAGGAAGCATTAAGAAGAGGAACGCCTCACGTCTTAATAAGCTGGTAAGGAAGGCGGGCTCTGTCGTGGGCAAAGTACTGGAGAGTTTAACATCGGTAGCTGAGCGAAGGGCGCTGAGTAGGCTACGGTCAATTATGGATAACTCTGAACATCCTCTACATAGCACCATCCAGAGACAGAGAAGCAGTTTCAGCGACAGGTTACTATCGATGCAATGCTCCTCAGACAGGATGAAGAGGTCAATACTCCCCAATGCCATTAGGCTTTACAATTCTACCGCCAGGACTTAAGAACTTTTAAAAAGCTATTATTAAGGCTTTTTGAGATAGTGATTTAGATGCATATCATATTTTTTTTTACTGAGTTAAGTATTGTATGTAATTAGTTTTGCTACAACAAGTGTATGGGACATTGGAAAAAAGTTGAATTTCCCCATGGGGATGAATAAAGTATCTATCTATCTATCTAATCGTTTAGGCCGGTTACCGTTGCTCTCCTGGGCACTGGAATGATGACGGCCGCCTGTAGGGACAGTGAGCCGTTGCAAAGCAATGTTAAAGATGTCCATTAAGACCTCGGTTAGCTGGGCTCCATAATCCCTCACGTTTCCCCTGACTAGAGTCCTCCTCATCTCAGCTGCAGCTTGTCAGGGTGCTCCCCTTGATGTCACATCAATTCGAGCAGCCTGTCGCCAATGCACAGGGTGGACAGTAGTCTGTTGCGGAGTGTGCGCTGTGTGTCGCAGAGCAGTCAGTGAGTACTCTCACTTTGCTTTCCCGATGGCACCTGAGAGCTTGGCTCTTGCTGACCTTAGAGTCGTCCTGTCCCCTGACCCCAACGTCCCAACCCCTAAGCCTTGTGAAGACTTCTGCAGTCAACCTCGGTCTCTGGTTTCCCCCGACAATGTAGTGTTTAATCACGGGAACGACCTCAGTGCACTTCCCTACGTAGCCAGTCACCAACCCCTCATATTCATCAATGTCCTGTGATATTCGTAGGCAGCCACCTCTCTGAATATGCCCCAGTCCGTGCTTTCGAAAGTTCTACCGCACTGAGGTTGCTCCTTCCGGGCAGGTCCTGTGAACTGGTTTGAATCGTTTAACCAGTAGTCTGTAAGCAAAATGGATACGTGGTCTGAATATCCGAGACGAGGGTGGGGACAGCCTTGTATGCTTCATGAACATCTGTATAAACCAAGTCTAATATACTTCCTCATCTGGTTGTGAAGTTAACATGCTGGTGGAACTTTGCTGGCAGTATCTGACGTGAGGTCAGGGGGCAACCCTGTTCCACCCTGACCTTGTACGTTGTCTGTGTCCGAGGTGAGGTCGGGGGGCAGCCCTGTTCCACCCTGACCTTGTACGTTGTCCGTGTCCGAGGTGAGGTCGGGGGGCAGCCCTGTTCCACCCTGACCTGTGTGGAGTATGCTTGTGACTGGGCAGTTTCCCCAGGTGCTCAAGCATCCCAAAGAAGTGGTTGATAAGTCTATTTGCTGCTATAAACTCCTTTCCCCCCCCCCTCCCCGGTGTAGGTGAGGGGTTAGATCTGGATGGGTGGTACCTGATGGTATTAAGGAGGCAATAAAATGGGTCAGGTAGGATTAGTTGTTGTGGAAGTTGGTAAAATTCCATCTTCCCCAGAACATGCTGATGGAATTCTACACAGCCATCAGATAGACATCGTCACATCAGAAATAGCCGCCTGGTTCAGTGCAGAAGCCTCTCACAATGTACAAAAACTGTCATGGCAACAGAAAAGGTTATTGGCCGCAGCCTACCAGCACTGCCGGACTCGTACGCGTCCACCATAGAGAAGCAGGCAGAAAAATTATTGCGGACACTATCCAACGTGCAAGCTGCCTTTTCCAAAAGCTTCCTCCTGGATACGCTAAGGGGTTATTAAAACAAAACTTTGCAGCATCTGAAAAGTTTCTTCCCCCAGTGAGTTCATTTGATCAACAGTTCTAGTTAGGCACCCCGTTCCCCATCTATTACCTCAGTTACTGGACTTCACTGTAAACACTTCAAACCACTTTTCATAATGCTGGTCACATTGTAAATACATGCTGGTATTTATGCACATTTTATTTCAGATCTGTACTAAGAATAACAATTATACTGTTTTTTTATAGAGCACTTTTCATACAGGCAGTGTAGTTCAAAGTGCTTTACAAATCGATAAAGTGCAAACATTAAAAGACAAAATGATGTTAGTTAAAAGCAAGGTTAAATAAATAGGTTTGGACTGGTGTTTAAAAGTGTCAACTGAATCTGTAACCTTTACAGTTTTAGGTACTGAGTTCCACAGTGTGAGAGTGTAGCTCAAAAAAAGCTGACCTGCCAATGATGGTTTCAGGGAGATTGTTTTCATTTGATCTGAGAGCTCGAGCAGGATTTTCAAACAGAAGCAATTCAAAGTTCAAAGTAAATTTTTTATCGGAGTTCAGATATGCTACTGTATGAGGGCATACTCAATAAATCTATAATAACCATAATAGAATCAATGAAAGACTGCATCAACTTGGGTGTTCGACCAGTGTGCAAAAGACAACAAACTGTGCAAATATAAAAAGTAATATAAATACATAAATAAATAAGCAATAAACATGGAGAAAATGAGATGAAGAGTACTTGAAAGTGAGTGTATAGGTTTGGAATATTTCAGTGATGGGGCAAGTGAAGTTATCCCCTTTGGTCAAGAGCCTGATGGCTGAGGGGTAATAACTGTTCCTGAACCTGGTGGTGTGAGTCCTGAGGCTCCTGTAGCTTCTTCCTGATGGCAGCCGTGGGAAGAGAGCACGCCCTGGGTGGTGGGGCTCCCCGATGATGGATGCTGCTTTTGTGCATCAGTGCTCCATGTAGATGCGCCCAATGGTTGGGAGGGCTCTACTCGTGATGGATTGGGCCGGATCCACTGCTTTTCGTAGGATTTTCCGTTCGAGGACGTTTGTGTTTTACGCAACAGCTGTGATGCAGCCATTCAATATACCCTTCAAAGCCCATCCTGAGACGTTTGTAAAGCTTTAGATATCATGCTGAATCTTCACAAACTCCGTAGGAAGTAAAGGTGCTGCTGTGCTTTCTTCATACCAGCTGGGCCCAGGACAGCTCTTCTGAAAGAGGAATTTAAAGTTGCTGACCCTCTCCATCTCTGAACTTCCGATGTGCACTGACCCTTGGACCTCTGATTTCCTCCTCCTGAAGTCAATAATCAGCTCCTTGTTGTGCTGACATTGAGTAAGAAGTTGTTGTGGCGCCACTCAGTCCCATTTTCAATCTCCCTCCTGTATGCTGATTTGTCACCACTGGCCTATGACAGTGGCGAGCTTGAATATGACACTTGAGCTGTGCTTAGCCACACCGTCATAGAGCAGAAGGCGAAGCACACAGCTTGTACTGACAGAGATGTTATTGACAATCCAAACTGACTGGGGTCTACAGCTAAGGAAATCAAGGATCGAGGTAATTCTGTGATGTACTCTAGTCCCAAACCACGGAGAGCTTTAAAAACAAGTATGAGAACTTTAAAATCAATTCTAAAAGATACAGGAAGCAACTGCAGAGTAGTTAGGATGTGAGTGAAATGCTCCCACATGCTGGTTTTCGTTAAAAGTCTAGCAGCAGCGTTCTGAATGAGTTGAGGTTTGCCAATAGATTGCTTTGGAAGGCCAGTAGAAAGGGCATCTATTGGATATAAAGGCGTGAATTAGTTTTACAGCATCATTACGTGTCTGAAACAGGCGTACCTTTGTAATATTTCTTAAGTGTAGAAATGCTGCTCTGGCAACTTTATTTCTTTGGGATTTAAAATTGAAATCAGAATCCAGGGTAACACCCAGTCTTTTCCGAAATTATGTCCAATGGACATTACGGAAAACATTTTAGCTGTGAATCCTTGCCAGAAGGGTTTAGTAGCCATCATTTATAATATGATCATGAAAATACAGCCAGGAGTATCAGAAAAAATTTAGAAAGAATGGGAAAAAGAACTTCAGTGTCTTATACCCACTGAGCAGTGGGAGAAAATTTTACAATTAGTCAATTCTTCTTCTATTTGTGCTAAACATGCCCTGATACAATTTAAGGTTGTACATAGGGCTCACGTGTCCAAGGATAAACTTGCTCGATTTTATTCTCATGTTAATCCAACCTGTGACAGATGTCATTCTGAAGTCGCTTCATTGACCCACATGTTTTGGTCTTGCCCCGTTTGCAAAATTATTGGAAAGATGTTTTCGGTACTATTTCAACAGTTCTGAATATCAAATTGCAACCGCATCCTATTACTGCAATTTTCGGTTTACCAATGGTGGATAATAGTTGTTTATCCCCCTCAGCTCGGCGGATGATTGCATTTGTTACATTAATAGCTAGAAGATCTATCCTATTGAACTGGAAAGAAATTAATCCTCCAACTATATTTCAGTGGTTTTCTCAAACTATTTCTTGTTTGAGTTTAGAAAAAATTAGAAGTGTTGTCTTTGACCCTTCAGTTAAATTTGAAGAAACTTGGAGACCATTTATTCAACATTTTCATATGAGCTAAACTGACTTTTCCTAAACCTTACTTTTATTATCCTTAATTATTTGGATGGAGGTACGGAGTTATTGACGCTACTGTGTATATTTGACATAATGCAATGGCCCATGTTGGTTAGGTTTTTTTTCTTATTTACTCCATTTTTTGTAATTACTATGAGTTTGGGAGGTTATTATATATGGATTATCATCTATTTGTATTTATACCTTAACCTATTAATTATGTACTCTCAAGCTCTCTGTATTCATGTTTCATTTATGTTTGTTTAAAATTACTAAGAAGATTTAAAAAGGCTAAGACCCAGGCTTGTTACTTATGATTTTACAAGGGGAGCCAAGTTAGAAAATTTATCAAGAAGTTTATTTCCTTTGGCTTTGGGACCAACTACAAATATTTCAGTTTGATCTTCATGTAGTTTTAGGAAATTATTGTTCATGATTTGTTTATTGCAGCCAAACCAGAAGTCAGAGAAGAAAGGGTGTTATCATCATCAGGCTCAACCGAGATCTACAATTGTGTGCCATCTGCATAACTGTGCAAATCAGATTTAGGCTCTGTAATGATGTCTCCTAGGGGAGCATGTATAAGGAGAAGAGAAGGGGACCAAGACAGCGTCCCTGAGAGACACCAAAAGGTACATCTTAGAAAAATGATCTGCAAGACAGACAATTTTTTTATTCTCTGAGATGTATGAGCAAAACCAATTAAGGGCAACCATCCGAGAGGTCAGCCCAGTTCTCAAGTCAATCTAGGAGAACGTTGTGGTCAGCTGTGCCAAAGGCAGCTCTTGGATCAAGGAGAATTAGAACTGAGACTCTGTTGGTATCAGTCTTCAACCGAAGGTTAGTAACAATTTTTGTAAGGGCCATCTCCATGTTGTGCTTTGCTCTAAACCCTGACTGAAACTTTTCTAGAATAATGTTCTCATTCATAAAGTTGTTAAGTTGGATGAAAATGACTTTCTTAGGAATCTTGCCCAGGAAAGGAGGATTTGATAAAGGCTTGTAGTTAGCCTGTACCTCACTATCAAAGTTTGGCTTTTTAAGTAGGTGTTTGACAGCCGCAGGTTTGAGGGCATCTGGAAAAAACTCCACTTTCAAGGGGTGATTTAATAATTTTTCTAACAGAATTGAAAACACTACACAAAGCGTGGTAGGGACAGGGTGGATGACTACTGCAAACAGTTTGCTATTTATTGCAGTCTTAAAGAGTTCTGAATCAGAAATACTTGTAAATTGTTGTAAAAGTTGCCGTCTTTTTACAGGGTTGGCTGTAGAGCAGTGTCTATGGCCATAGTTACCCTAATGGAAGTAATTCTGTTGATTAAAAAAATTGCAAATTCAATAGACAATAGGTGCAGGAGTAGGCCATTCGGCCCTTCTAGCAAGCACCACCATTCACTGTGATCATGGCTGATCATACACAATCAGTACCCCGTTCCTGCCCTCTCCCCATATCCCTTGACCCCGCTATCTATAAGAGCTCTATCTAACTCTCTCTTGAATGCATCCAGAGACTTGGCCTCCACTGCCTTCTGGGGCAGAGCATTCCACATATCCACCACTCTCTGGGTGAAAATGTTTTTCCGCATCTCAGTTCTAAATGGCCTACCCCTTATTCTTAAACTGTGGCCTCTAGTTCTGGACTCACCCATCAGCGGGAACATGCTTCCTGCCTCCAGCGTGTCCAATCCCTTAATAATCTTATATGTTTCAATCAGATCCCCTCTCATCCTTCTAAATTCCAGTGTATACAAGCCCAGTCGCTCCAATCTTTCAACATATGACAGTCCTGCCATTCCAGGAATTAACCTTGTGAACCTACGCTGCACTCCCTCAATAGCAAGAATGTCCTTCCTCAAATTTGGAGACCAAAACTGCACACAATACTCCAGGTGGGGTCTCACCAGGGCCCTGTACAGCTGCAGAAGGACCTCTTTACTCCTATACTCAATTCCTCTTGTTATAAAGGCCAGCATGCCATTAGCTTTCTTCACTGCCTGCTGTACCTGCATGCTTGCTTTCAGTGACTGATGTACAAGAACACCTAGATCTCGTTGTACTTCCTCTTTTCCTAACTTGACTCCATTTAGATAGTAATCTGTCTTCCTGTTCTTGCCACCAAAGTGGATAACCTCACATTTATCTACATTAAACTGCATCTGCCATACATTTGCCCACTCACCCAACCTGTCCAAGTCACCCTGCATTCTCATAACATCTTCCTGACATTTCACACTGCCACCCAGCTTTGTGTCATCAGCAAAGTTGCTAATGTTACTTTTAATCCCTTCATCTAAATCATTAATATATATTGTAAACAGCTGCAGTCCCAGCACCGAACCTTGCGGTACCCCACTGGTCACAGCCTGCCATTCCGAAAGGGACCCGTTAATCACTACTCTTTGTTTCCTGTCAGCCAGCCAATTTTCAATCCATGTCAGTACTCTGCCCCCAATACCATGTGCTCTAATTTTGCCCACTAATCTCCTATGTGGGACTTTATCAAAAGCTTTCTGGAAGTCCAGGTGCACTATATCCACTGGCTCTCCCTTGTCCATTTTCATAGTTACATCATCAAAAAACTCCAGAAGATTAGTCAAGCATGATTTTCCCTTCATAAATCCATGCTGACTCGGACTGATCCTTCTACTGCTATCCAAATGTGTCGTAATTTCCTCTTTTATAATTGACTCCAGCATCTTTCCCACCACTGACGTCAGGCTAAATTCATCAGGTTTTCTGGCAGATGCTGGACTGAGGACATTTTAGGTTGGGGCTGGCTTCTACAATCAGTTTATAGTTGAGAACAATATTCTTGAATCACCACTATTTTCTGTAATAATCTTGGAAAAATTGGCTCTTCTTGCAGAGGGTAGAGCAGCATTAAAAGAGGCTAGTTTCCCTTGAAAATATTATGGTTGATTCTGGCCCAGTTTTCCTCCATTTTCTCTCAGCTTCTCTGCATGATTTCTTGAGTTTGCAGACACAGTTGTTTAACCATGGCAATGTTTTACTAAGAGATTTCTTTTAACCCCAAGTGGGACCAGTGTGTTCAATGTATTTGTCAAGTTATCGTTGAAAGAATCAACTATTTCAGTTACTGAGCAGTTGAGGCCACATGGGCCAGATACGTAAACTAGCCAGCTCAGAGAATTTATTCTCGAATTTGGTCGAATCTGCAGATTTCCTCGTGTTTGCTCAGAGAATTTATGTTGTGTTGCATAAATAGTTTTTTAATTGTAATTTCTTCTTTCATCTTGGTGCCAGGCAGGAAGGCATCAAAAATTACACACAAATGATCAGATAGTGGTATCAGACAGAGGGACATTCATTTAACCCTTTTGGCATTACTAAATCAAATATATTTCCAAGACATACAGACAAAGTGCTGGAGGAACTCGGCAGGCCAGGCAGCATCTGTGGAAAAGTGTAAACAGTCGACGTTTTGGGCCGAGACCCGTGAATCCTGATGCAGATCTCCAGGTCGACGGGCTCACTGTTTAGAGAGCTCATGGATTCAGCTGCCAGACAGCTCACAACTGAGAGATCATTAATATGATTATTGAATTCACCAGCTGTCACAGTTCAGTATAAGAGAGGATCAGAACCCTGAGAATTCCGGGAGACAGCAGGCACTGGATGTGGGAGGGCAATAGATGATAATGCAGAGGAGAGGATCTGAGGGCCAACCTGTGGAAGTGAGCTGTAGAAGGATGGGAGGAGATTAATGTCTGGGCAGCTGAGGCTGGTCCCGTCAGTGAGGAGGAGGAGGTAACAGCATTATCTCACCCTGCGGAGGCGCGGTGTAAAATGGCTGCTGAGAGGGTGATGGGCACTCAGTGAGATAGTCTCATCCCCGCAGTGCAGGTACCTGTCTCAGTTCCTCATGGCTTGGGATCTTCTGCCCTTCACCTTCAACAAGACTGTTGTGTGCCTGGAGGGTGAAAATAAGCTCATGAGCTTTGTAGAATGAGCGGTGACCCTTACAGAGCATTAAAGTTCAAAGTAAATATATTATCCAAGTGCATATATGTCACCATATACAACCCTGAGGTTCGTTTCCTTGTGGGTATACAATAAATCCATAGAATAATAACCACAAGAGAATCAATGATAGACTGCTCAGTTAGGGCTTTCAACCAGAATGCAGAAGACAACAAACAGTGCAAATACATAAGAAGGAATAATAATAATAATAAAAATAAATAAATAGTAAATATTAATAAATAAATCTTCATCTTATCTTCTCAATAAATGTCAAGAACACGAGATAAAGAGTCTTTGCCAGTGAGCCCATTGGTTGTGAGAACATTTCCATGATGGGGCAAGTGAAGTTATCCCGTTTGGTTCCAGAGTCTGATAGTTGAGGGGTAATAACTGCTCCTGAACTTGGTGACTGAGTCCTGAGGCTCCTGTACCTTCTTTCTGATGGCAGCAGTGAGAAGAGAGTATGTCCCAGGTGGTGGGGGACCCTGATGAAGGATGCTGCTCCTGAGACAGCACTCTGTGTAGATGTGCTCAGTGGTGGGGAGGGCTTTATCTGTGATGGACTGGGCCGGATCCACTACTCTTTGTAGGAATTCCTGCTTAAGGGCTTTGGTGTTTCCAAAATGATGAGGAGAATAGATTCGGTAAATTTACCCAGTCCTTCTTCCCAGAAATGGAGAATCAACAACCAGAGGACAAGGGGTAAGAGGGAAGAGATTTAATAGCAATCTTCCACCCAGACAGTGGTCACTGAAAACGAACCTGGATATACATATGGGCAGGAATGGTTTAGAGTGATAAGGACACGGGCAAATGGGACTGGCTTAGATGGGAATCTTAGTCAGAATGGACCAGTTGGGTTGAACGACCCGTTTCTGTGCTCTATGGCTGTATGATGCAGGGTCTCGACTGGAAATGTTGGCAGTTCCTTCCCCACCACACTGGGCTCTCTCTGCAACTTTTCCTGTTGCTCCAGATCTGAGCATGGGTCACCTGGAACACCTCTCATCACCTGTGTCACCTGGAGCTACAGGTGATGTGGTTCCCCATATCCCTTCTGCCGGGAGAGCCCGTGGCTTTGTGAGTAGCCCGGGCAGGTAATTGCTGTGTATTTGTCGCTGACTGTTGTACATTGTCCCTCTTCACCATCTCCACAGCGAGCGAAGCAAACACAGCAACTGTCCCCTTTCTACAGTCTCACCCCAGTGTAAGCCACACGGTCTGCATAGCAGGCAGCTGACACCTTGTGCCTTAGCAGAACTATGATCTTAACCTCCGACGCAGCATAAAGGGGCACTGGGACACAATAAATGGTAGGGAAGTGCAGGGGAAGAGGGAAATCTTGCAGACTTCTCTTGGCCACAAAGCCATCAATTCCGTCATCCAAATCACTGACATACAGCGTAAAAAGAAGCAGCCCTGACACCGACCCTTGTGGTACAGCCAGCCGTAAACTGGTAAGATGGTTTATTATTGTCAAGTGTATCAAGATACAGTGAAAATCTTTGTTCTGCCAGCCATACACATCATTTCAGTACATCGGTGCATCGAGATAGTCCGAGGGAAAGCAAAACCAGAATGCAGTCTCAAGTGTTACGGGGGCAAGAGGAGGAGGGTACTGCGGGTAGGGGATTCATAGGTTAGGAGGTTCTGGGGATGAGAACGAGATTCCCAGATGGAGAGTCTTGGTGGAGTCTGAGGTAAATTCACTTCCTTCCTTCCTTCCTTCTCATGATGCAATTAAGAACAGTGCAGAATCGGGAATGCTCCTCTTGCAGGATGTGAGAGATGTCCGGTGTCCCTGACGATGACACCTTGTGGTGAACTACATATACCTGTCTGGACTGCTCCTGTGGCTCCTCCCACAGACCCCTGTATAAAGGTGACTGAGGCCTGTTGCCCAGCCTCATTCCCCAGGATGTAGTGTTGTTCATTCTTCCAGTCAATAAAAGCCGATATCTCGCTTCTTACGTCTCAGCGTGAGTTATTGATGGTGCATCAATTTTATTGACTGGAAGTTAAAACATGGAAACCGTTTTACGTCCGGAAAGATTGGATTTGGACCCCCAAGACCCTGAAGCAGCTCTTGCCTTTGAACTCTGGCTTGCATGCTTCCAATCATACTTGGAGGAGGTTCGTGCAACTGACCCCGCTGTTAGGCACAGAATTCTCTGAGAAGGTGATCACTGAGCGACACGGAGAGGTAGTTGGTGCAGGACACAGGTTTCCAGGTGACCGTCGGGAGAGGGATTAGTGACAGGCAGTCAGTGCAGGGCACCCTCAATAACACTTTGAACATGGTTGGGGAGTGGGGAGATAACAGCAGGCTCTGGCGTGAGTCTGGCTCTGTGGCTCAGATAGGAAGTGGGGCGTTGGGGGGGAGAAGAGATCAGTGGTGAAAGGGGATTCGTTAGTCAGGGGAACACACAGGAAGCTCTGTGGATGAGGATGGGATTCCCAGATGTTTTGTTGCCTCCCAAGTGCCAGGATCAGGGACCCCCAGATCTTAAGAACTTTCTAAAGGGGCACAATTGAGAGCATCCTGACCGGCTGCATCACTGCCTGGTACGGGAACTGTACCTCCCTCAATCGCAGGACTCTGCAGAGAGTGGTGCGGACAGCCCAGCGCATTTGTAGATGTGAACTTCACACTATACAGGACATTTACAGAGACAGGTGTGTAAAAAGGGCCTGAAGGATCACTGGGGACCTGAGTCACCCCAACCACAACCTGTTCCAGCTGCTAACATCTGGGAAACAGTACCGCAGCATAAAAAACACAAAATACACTGCAGATGCTGTGGTCAAAGCAGCACGTACAACACGCTGGAGGAACTCAGCAAGTCGGGCAGCATCCGTGGAAATAAACAGTCAATGTTTCAGGCCGAGACCCTTCGTCGGGACTGAAGAGGGAGGGGGCAAGGGCCCTATAAAGAAGGTGGGGGGAGGGTGGGAAGGAGAAGGCTGGTAGGTGCCAGGTGAAAAACCAGTAAGGGGAAAGATCAAGGGGAGGGGATAGGCAGGAATGGTGAAGAAGAAATGTAAGAGGAAAGCACCATGGGTAGTAGAAGGAGGTGGAATCATGAGAGATGTGATAGGCAGCTGGAAGAGGAGGCAGAGTGAAACCGGGATGAGGGAAGGGAGACGGAGGGAATTACTGGAAGTTGGAGAATTCAATGTTCATGCCAAGGGGCTGGAGACTACCCAGACAGTAGATGAGGTGTTGCTCCTCCAACCTGAGTTTGGCCTCATCATGGCAGTAGAGGAGGCCATGTATGGACATAAAAGCCAGGACCAACAGGCTCTGGGACAGCTTCTTCCACCAGGCCATCAGACTGATTAATTCACACTGATACAATTGTACTTCTATGTTATATTGACTATCCTGTTACTATAATAGCACATTGCACATTATAACGTAACATAAAGATTTTTACTCCTCATGTATGTGAAGGATGTAAGTAATAAAGTCAATTCAGTTTGGAGTCCATGGAGGGGATGCTGTGAGCTGTGTCGACAACTCTCTGTAGTTTCCTGTGGTCTTGCGCAGAGTGGTCGCCGTGACAAGCTGTGATAAGATGTTCACAGATTCCTGAAGTTGGCAGAATAGAAATACAACGTATATAAGGTGGCATAGAAGATATCTTTCTTTATCAGCCAAAGCTTAAATCTGGGGAGATAATGTTCATTTTTATTTAGATGTGAAATAAAAGCTGTACCGTCCAGTGAACCCCGACAACCCTGACCTAATCACGGGGCAATTTACACTGACCGATTAATCAACCAGAGAGGAAATCGGAGGACCCGGGGAAAACCCATGCATTCCATGTACATACAGAGACACCTTACAGAAGATGTTGGAATTGAACTCAGAACTTCGGCGCCCCGAGCTATAATAGCATCACAGTCACCGCCACGCCACCGTGATGCACTATGCTGGAAGTGGTTGGACCACAATGGCTGAAGTTCTGGACACACCATTACAGGAAATATTGGAGAGGACACACAAGGGGTTCACCAGGATCTTGTCTGGTTTCAGGAATATTAGTCATGATGAGACATTGACCAGGCCGCCATTGCTTTCACTGGAGTAACTGAGGCTGAGGCTGAAGATACTGAAGTGATTCCATGGAGAAGGAGCTTTGTCCTGTGGATTAACTGAAGAAGACATTGGCTGGCCTTGGATCAGAAGAGATGTGAGGGGATCAGATGGAGGAATCTAAAATCGCGAAGGGTCTAGACACAGAGAAACTTCCCATTGGCAGAGGGGTCAATAACCAGTAGACGTGGCAAACATCAAAGTTGCCATGTGCACAAGTTCCTGTTGCCATAGCAGCCTCATAGGTAAATAGTCCCATATAAGTTGCATTCACACAAAAAAAATCAATTACACACAATTCTTACAACAAAACACAATTCAAGGACATAGAACACAGAGAAAACAACATTTATTTTAATGCAAAATGATGAAAGCGGTCAGTGTTCATGGTTTTGCTAAACTATAGTGATCAGGGTTTTACCGGCTGGTTCAAGAACTGAATGGTTGAAGGGAAGTAGCTGCTCTTGAAGCTGATGGTGTGGGATTTCAAGCCTCTGTACCTCCTGCATGATGGTAGGTGTGAGAAGACTGTTTAGAGAAGAAGTAGAACCAAACGCGATTTGAGGAAACGCCATTTTATACAGTGAGTGGCCTGCTTGTGGAATGAGGAGTGTTAGACACAGAGACAACGATAGTAGGCTGGTGCAAAGTCAGAATGACTGAATTGCTCCTTTATAAATCTGGTGCAAACTCAAAAGTCCAAGAGGCCAACACTGTGTCATTGCATTGCGTCCTTCTACAACCCCTCCCTCTCCCTGCTGGTACGGTTCCTGAATAGACCAGTTCACCCGAGACTGCCTGTCACTTCTGCAGGGTAAAGATAATAAAGAGGGTCTGACACCACAACAGAAGTACAAATAACTGTTTCCCACGGGACCAGTCCCAATGCCGGAGTGATTTCAATGGTTAAATGGTCGGCTTATTCAGAAAGTCAGAAGGCATGGGATCCAGGGAAGCTTGGCCAGGTGGATTCAGAATTGGCTTGCCTGCAGAAAGCAGAGGGTCGTGGTGGAGGGAGTACATTCAGATTGGAGGGTTGTGACTAGTGGTGTCCCACAAGAATCAGTTCTGGGACCTCTACTTTTCGTGATTTTTATTAATGACCTGGATGTCAGGGTAGAAGGGTGGGTTGGCAAGTTGGCAGATGACACAAAGGTTGGTGGTGTTGTGGATAGTGTAGAGGATTGTCAAAGATTGCAGAGAGACATTGATAGGATGCAGAAGTGGGCTGAGAAGTGGCAGATGGAGTTCAACCCGGAGAAGTGTGAGGTGGTACACTTTGGAAGGACAAACTCCAAGGCAGAGTACAAAGTAAATGGCAGGACACTTGGAAGTGTGGAGGAGCAGAGGGATCTGGGGGTAAATGTCCACAGATCCCTGAAAGCTGCCTCACAGGTAGATAGGGTAGTTAAGAAAGCTTATGGAGTGTTAGCTTTATAAGTCAAGGGATAGAGTTGAAGAGTCACAGGGTAATGATGCAGCTCTATAAAACTCTGGTTAGGCCACACTTGAAGTACTGTGTCCAGTTCTGGTCGCTTCACTATAGGAAGGATGTGGAAGCATTGGAAAGGGTACAGAGGAGATTTACCAGGATGCTGCCTGGTTTAGAGAGTATGGATTATGATGAGAGATTAAGGGAGCTAGGGCTTTATTCTTTGGAGAGAAGGAGGATGAGAGGAGACATGATAGAGGTGTACAAGATTTTAAGAGGAATAAACAGAGTGGACAACCAGTGCCTCTTCCCCAGGGCACCACTGCTCAGTACAAGAGGACATGGCTTTAAGTTAAGGGGAGGGGAGTTCAAGGGGGATATTAGAGGAAGGTTTTTCACTCAGAGAGTGGTTGGTGTGTGGAATGCACTGCCTGAATCAGTGGTGGAGGCAGATACACTAGTGAAGTTTAAGAGACTACTAAACAGGTATACGGAGGAATTTAAGGTGGAGGGTTATATGGGAGGTAGGGCTTAAGGGTCGGCACAACATTGTGGGCCGAAGGGCCTGTACTGTGCTGTATTGTTCTATGTTTCTATGTTAATTGAGTTACTGTCACCTTCCTGTCAACTTGACCCAGTCTGGCCGTTCTCCTCTGACCTGTCTCATTGACGAGGCGTTTTCACACACAGGACTTACGCTCACTGGGTATTTTTAATTGTTTTTCACACATTCTCTGTAAACTCTAGGGACTTGTGTGTGAAAACCCCAGGAGATCAGCAGTGTCTGAAAATCTCAAACCACTCCATCCGGCACTAACAAAGTCACTTCGATCACTTTCTTCCCCATTCTGATGTTTGGTCTGAACAACTGAACTCTCGACCCTGCTTCGGTGCTTTTATGCATTGAGTTGCTGCCACAACCTGCAGGGGGCCAGGCATCCAAGTCTGGCAGCCAAGAGCGTTACAAGAAACCCAGGTACGATCCCCAGAAAGCCATCTCATCGGCAAAGTAGCAATTGTGGACTAAACTTGAATCAATGAAGGATGCTTGACAGTTGTGGCACGGCTTGAATACAATCACCTCTTACAGAATGAAATGAAAGCAGCATAGGTGACAGCAGAGATCCATTTCCAGGTGAGCTCAGTGCCTTCTATGCTCGCTTTGACCATCAAACCTTGGAGGAACCATCACGAATTCCCACAGCTCCTGGTGATCCTGCGATTTCAGTTTCTGAGGCCAACGTACGGGCATCCTTCAGGAGGGTGAACCCATGGAAAGCATCTAGTCCAGACCGTATGGTGTCCCTTGCCGAGTACTGAAGACCCGTGCTGGAGTGTTCATCGAGATCTTTAACCCCTTGCTTCAGCAGTGTGCAGTACCCACCTGCTTCAAGCAGCCTTCAGCTACACCGGAGACCAAGAAGAACGTGGTAACTTGCCTTAATGACTATCATCCACAGTGATGAAGTGTTTTGAGAAACTGGTGATGTAACATATCAACTCCTGCCTGAGAAGCAACAAGATCTGCTCCAATTTGCCTACTGTCATAACAGGCCCACAGCAGATGACATCTCAGTGGCTCCTCACTTAACCCTGGAACATCTGGATAGCAAAGATGCTCTTTATTGACTATAGGTTGGCATCCAATACTTTCATTCCCTCAAAACTAATCAATAAGCCTCAAGCTCTTGGGCTCAACACCCCCTTGCGTTATTGGATCCTTGATTTCCTCCGTCAGTTGGGATTGACAACAGCATCTCCTCCACAATCTCCATCAGCACAGGTGCACCACAAGGATGTAGCTTAGCCCCCTGATCTACTCGCCTTGTACTTATGACTGTCTGGCTAAGCTCAGCTCCAATGCCATATTCCAGTTTGTCGATGACTGCATCAGCGTAGAGTAGGGAGATTGAAAATTTGGCTGAGTGGGGCCATAAGCACAACTTCTTACTCAATGTCAGCAAGATCAAGGAGCTGATTATTAACTTCTGGCGGAGGAAAGCAGAGGTCCATGAGCCAATCATCTTTAAATTCCTTGGTGTTATCATTTCAGAGGACCAGTCCTGGGCCCAGCACAAAAGTGCAATTATGAAGAAAGCACAGTAGTGCCTCTACTTCCTTAGGAGTTTGCAAAGATTCAGCATGACATCTGAAACTTTGACCCACTTCTACTGATGTGGGGTGGAGTGTATAGTGACTGTTTGAATCACGGCCTGGTATGGAAATACCAATAACCTTGACCGGAAAAGCCTACAAAGAGTAGTGGATATGGCCCAGTCCATCACAGGTAAAGCCCTCCCCGCCGTTGTGCACATCCTCATGAAACACTGTCACGGGAAAGCAGAATGTATCATCGGGGACCCCCACCACCCAGGACATGCTCACTTCCCACTGCTACCATTAGGTGCAAGGTACAGGGGCCTCAGGACTCCCACCACCAGCTTCAGGAATATTTATTATCCCTCAGGTTCTTGAACCAAAGTGGATAACACGTCCCATCATAGAACTACTCCCACAACCCGTGGACTCACTTTCAAGGACTCTTCATCTCACGTTCTCTGTATTTATTTATTATTTATTTTCTCTCCTTTTTACATTTGCTTAGTTTGTTGTCATTTGCACTCCGGTTATCTACTCTTGAATTGAATTGACTTTATTTCTTACACCCTTCATGTTACGTCTCCGTCTAAATGTGCAATGTGCAATTTATAATAAATATTATGTACAAGAGGGCAGTCAATATAACATAGAAATACAGATGCATCAGCACGAGTTAATCAGTCTGATGGCCTGGTGGAAGAAGCTGTCCCGGAGCCTGTTGGTCCTGGCTTTTATGCTGCGGTACCGTTTCCCGGATGGTAGCAGCTGGAACAGTTTGTGGTTGGGGTGACTCATGTCCCCAATGATCCTTCGGGCTCTTTTTACACATCTGTCTTTGTAAACGTCCTGAACATTGGGAAGTTCACATTTACAGATGTGCTGGGCTGTCCGCACCACTCTCTGCAGAGTCCTGCGATTAAGGGAGGTACAGTTCCCGTACCAGGCAGTGATGCAGCCAGGCAGGATGCTCTCAATTCTGCCCCTACAGAAAGTTCTTGGGATTTGGGGACCCACACCAAACTTCTTCAACCGTCTGAGGTGAACGAGGCGCAGTTGTGTTTTTTTCACCACACAGCTGGTATGTACAGACCACATGATGTTTACGCCAAAGAACTTAAAGCTGTTTACCCTCTAAACCCCAGAGCCACTGATGTCTGTAGGGGTTAGCCTGTCTCCGTTCCTCCTCTAGTCCACAACCAGCTCCTTTGTTTCTGCGACTTTGAGGGAGAGGTTGTTTTCTTGACACCACTGTGTCAGGGTGATGACTTCTTCTCTGTAGGCTGCCTCATTATTATTTGAGATTAAGCCAATCTGTGTAGTGCTGAAAGCAAATTTAATTAGCAGATTGGAGCTGTGGGTGGAGACACAGAAAGTAGAGGAGGGGGACACAGAGAATGGTGTGGTCTTTCATTGATTCAATCACGGTTATTACTTGTTACAAGGGGGCGTTGGGAGCAGACCCAAGTGTGGATCACAGACACTGGGGTAGTATAAACAGAACTGGGTTTATTGATAGTTACTAGGAAGGCCAGGGAGCGAGGACAAAATGTCAACATGGACGTAACTGTTGAATAACAAACCAGTAAAATCTGGACTAGGACTTGGAGAAGGAACCTGGACTTGAACTTGCCTTGGACTCAACTTGGACTAGGAACCTGGACCCGGACTCGACTTGGACTCGGAGCCTGGACCTTGGCTTGGACTCAGAACTTGGACCATGAGCTTGGACTTGGACTGGACTTGGACCATGAGACAGAATACTCAACTCAGAGCAGTGGCAAACAGCCAGGCCTACTCGGCTGGAAAGGATTTGAACAACGAGGAGACAGAATACACAACTCAGAGCAGTGGCAAACAGCCAGGCCTACTTGGCTGGAAAGGATTTGAACAACGAGGAGACAGAATACACAACTCAGAGCAGTGGCAAACGGCCAGGCCTACTCGGCTGGAAAGGACTTAGACGGTGAGGAGACAGAATACACAACTCAGAGCAGTGGCAAACAGCCGGGCCTACTTGGCTGGAAAGGACTTAGACGGTGAGGAGACAGAATACATAACTCAGAGCAGTGGCAAACAGCCGGGCCTACTCGGCTGGAAAGGACTTAGATGGTGAGGAGACAGAATACATAACTCAGAGCAGTGGCAAATGGCCGGGCCTACTCGGCTGGAAAGGATTTGAACAACGAGGAGACAGAATACCCAACTCAGAGCAGTGGCAAACGGCCGGGCCTACTCGGCTGGAAAGGATTTGAACAACGAGGAGACAGAATACCCAACTCAGAGCAGTGGCAAACGGCCGGGCCTATTCCGCAGAAAAGGATTTGAACAACGAGGATACAAAACCACACAACAACAGTCCATTCGTATCTTTGCTCGGAGTGGCGGCAAATCTCACCTGGCTATGAAAACAAGGGAATTCGTACCTCACTCTGAGCAGCGGCAACACAGCCGGCCATGAAAACGACTGAATTCGTACCTCACTCTGAGCAGCGGCAACACAGCCGGCCATGAAAACGACTGAATTCGTACCTCACTCTGAGCAGCGGCAACACAGCCGGCAGCTCAGCCGGCCATGAAAACGACTGAATTCGTACCTTACTCTGAGCAGCGGCAACACAGCCGGCCATGAAAACGACTGAATTCGCTAAGCAGCCACAGGCACCGAGGCAACTAGAGTCCACGATTCACAGTGGTCCCGGAATGAGCATCGCCGCAGTGGCTACGGTGAGATGACTGGCTTCCGGTGACGGTCCAGCAATAACTGCTGTAACCCGGAGCCTTTATGTTGCCGGTACGAAATGAACATCAGGTGCCTTAGTCAAGGTGCCCAGCGGAACCCGGGGAAAAGGAAATAACCGGAATGAGGAAATGGACTGTGACATTACTTTCTTATGGATGTGTTAAGAATACCTGCAAGAAAACTAATCTCAGGATGTATCTGGTGACAAATACGTAATTTGGTAATAAATCTAGCTTGGAAGTTGAACATGATTTGCTGATTAGATATTTGGATTAATTAATACGCAGGTGTGCAGGTGTAACTAATAAAGTGCTATTGAGCGTATACTGTACGTCACCATTCACCACCTTGAAATTGATTTTCTTGTAGGAAAGTAAAGAAATACAATAGAATTTATGAAAGACTAAAAGCCACGTGGACTGACAAATAAGCAACGTGCAAGAGAGGACATATTGTGCAAAGTAATAGTAAATAAATAAGTAATAAATAATACTGAGAACAAAAGTTGTAAAGTCCTTGAAAGTGAGTCCATAGGTTAGAGTAATAACTGTTCCTGAAGCAGATAGGGTGGGATCTAGGGTTCCTGTACTGCCTTCCTGATGGGGCCAGCAAGAACCGAGCATGGTCTGGGTGGTGGGGGTCCTCGATGATGGAAGCTGCTTTTCTTTCGAGGCATTGCTCCTTTAAGATGTGGCCAGTGGCAGGAAGAGCTTCTCCTGTGATGGATTAGGCTGTATTCAACCCTCTTTGTAGGCTTTTCCTTGGGCATTGATGCCTTCATATCAAGCAATGATGCAACCAGCAGGATTCTCTCGGCTGTGCATTTATAAAAGTCTGTGACTCTGGACACTGAGGGAAAGGTGCTTTAATTACAATGGGCTAAAGAGGAAGAAAGGGAAGGGGGCCATTCAGAGGACTGTAGGTCAGTGAGCCAGTGAGCTAGCTGTTCGGGCGAGGCTGCGGGGATTAATGTCGGTTGGTCGGGGCCAGGATGTCTCTGGCTGAACGCTCTCCCAGGAGTGAAGATCTGAGCCAGTGTGGAAAGTGGTCTCACACAGACACTTGGTTTGCCATGTGTTTGATGCAGAAGATCTTCTCGTGGTAGCACAGCAGTTAGCATAACGCTATGACATCGCTAGCGACCTGGGCTCAGTCTGTCTGTAAGGATTTTATATGTTTTCCTGTGGACTTCCTCCCACATTCCAAAGACAGACAGACATACTTTATTGATCCCGAGGGAAATTGGGTTTTGTTACAGCTGCACCAACCAAGAATAGTGAAGAAATATAGCAATATAAAACCATGAATAATTAAATAATAATGTTAATCATGCCAAGTGGAAATTAGTCGTATTGGCTCAGGGTGTCTGACACTCCGAGGGAGGAGTTGTAAAGTTTGATGGCCACAGGCAGGAATGACTTCCTATGACGCTCAGTGTTACATCTCAGTGGAATGAGTCTCTGGCTGAATGTACTCCTGTGCCTAACCAGTACATTATGGAGTGGATGGGAGTCATTGTCCAAGATGGCATGCACCGACACCACCGTCAGAGAGTCCAGTTCCACCCCCACAACATCACTGGCCTTACGAATGAGTTTGTTGATTCTGTTGGTGTCTGCTACCCTCAGCCTGCTGCCCCAGCACACAACAGCAAACATGATAGCACTGGCCACCACAGACTCGTAGAACATCCTCAGCATTGTCCGGCAGATGTTAAAGGACCTCAGTCTCCTCAGGAAATAGCGACGGCTCTGACCCATCTTGTAGACAGACTCGGTGTTCTTTGACCAGTCCAGTTTATTGTCCATTCATATCCCCAGGTATTTGAATCCTCCACCATGTCCACGCTGACCCCTTGGATGGAAACAGGGGTCACCGGTGCCTTAGCCCTCCTCAGGTCCACCACCAGCTCCTTAGTCTTTTTCACATTAAGCTGCAGATGATTCTGCTCACACCATGTAACAAAGTTTCCCACCGTAGCCCTGTACTCAGCCTCACCTCCCTTGCTGATTCATCCAACTATGGCAGAGTCATCAGAAAACTTCTGAAGATGGCAAGACTCTGTGTTGTAGTTGAAGTCCAAGGTGTAGATGGTGAAGAGAAAGGGAGACAGGACAGTCCCCTGTGGAGCCCCAGTGCTGCTTACCGCTCTGTCTGACGCACAGTGTTGCAAGCGCACGTACTGTGGTCTGCCAGTCAGGTAATCAATAACCCATGACACCAGGGAAGCATCCACCTGCATCACTGTCAGCTTCTCACCCAGCAGAGCAGGGCGGATGGTGTTGAATGCACTGGAGAAGTCAAAAAACATGACCCTCACAATGCTCGCCGGCTTGTCCAGGTGGGCGTAGACACGGTTCAGCAGGTAGACGATGGCATCCTCAACTCCTAGTCGGGGCTGGTAGGTGAACTGGAAGGGGTCTAAGTGTGGCCTAACCATAGGTGGGAGCTGCTCTAGAACAAGTCTCTCCAGGGTCTTCATGATGTGGGAAGTCAATGCCACCGGTCTGTAGTCATTGGAGCCATTGGGGCGCGGCGTCTTCGGTACAGGGACGAGGCAGGACGTCTTCCACAGCACAGGAACCCTCTGGAGACTCAGACTCAGGTTGAAGACATGGTGAAGTACTCCACATAGCTGGGGAGGCACAGACTTCGAGCACCCTGGGGCCGACACCATCTGGGCCTGCAGCCTTGCTTGGGTGGAGACGTTTCAGCTGTCTTCTCACCTGTTCAGCTGTGAAGCCCACCGTGGTGGTTTCAGGTGGGGAAGTGGTGTAGTCATGAGAGGAGGGTGGGGGGTCTGTGAGGAGGGGTAGGAGGGGAGAGTGGAGTATGTGTTGGTTGGGGGCCGACAACAGATGAATCATGTGGGGGATGGGCAGGAGCCACAGTGTCAAATCTGTTGAAGAACAGGTTAAGTTCATTGGCCCTGTCCACACTGCCTTCAGCTCCTTTGTTGCTGGTTTGCCGGAACCCAGTGATGGTCCTCATCCCACTCCAGACCTCTCTCATGTTGTTCTGCTGGAGTTTCCACTCAAGCTTCCTCCTATACCTGTCTTTAGCCTCCCTGATCTTGGCTTTCAAAGACGTACAGGTTGGCGGGTTAATTGGTAACATGGGTTCAATTGGGCAGTGAGGGTTCCCTGGATCGGAAGAGTTCATTACCAAGCTGGATGTCTATATTAAAAAAAATTAAAATTTTCCTCGTTAGCAATCTTGCCTTACTTTCAATTGGCCTGGGGCTGGATCCAGGGAATATTCAACTACCGAGCCAAAGTTTCTGAAGGGGAGAACCCAACTTTGTTCAGCCTCTCCATCCCCAGCTTTACCACTCTCCCTCACCGAGCCCCCCATCCATTCAACGCTGCATTTAACAACACTCGCTGTCTAACACCCATGCTGAAGAAGTCACCTGTGCCTGTGATGTTTGAAAGGCCATGGTGTGTTGCCACTGTTTTGCCTGTACAATCAACTCTGCAATGTTAGCCTTTGTGAGCTGTCCAATCAGAAGATCTGGAATGGGAAGGTCACTACAATATGTCCGGTGTGCTCTAGACAGAAATGTGGCCATCAGTTTGCATGGAAGATTAAACAGATTAATGGTATCAATAAAATAGGAGCTGCTGTTGAAAGCTTTGCTGGAATGAAACCATATTACAAAACCTTATTAACAAGATCTGATTTCATTTTCCCTAAGGTACAATGAGAATAAACAATTGTATCATTCTTTGCATTTAGATTGAATAACGTAGGAGCTGAAACATCTTTCCGTGTTCACACAATGTACAGTGGTGGAATTTACACTGAGGGAAATTCTATCCCCACATTTCATCTCAAGTGCCAGTGGTATTTGTGAGGTTGTAAACAATGGAGACACAAGACCCTGCAGATGCAAGAATATGAGGCGACGCACAATCTGCTGGACGAGCTCAGCACGTCGATCAGAATTGGTGGGAGGAAAGGGATTTTCGATGTTTTCCAACCAGAAACTTACTTCCTGCCCGATACGCCGCTGGCATTGAGGGCAGCAATGAAGGTCCTCCGTCTCTGGCAGTGTTCAGGGCTTCCTTCATCATGTCAGTAGCTTCCCCTCAGTTTTCACCACTGTCAGATATGCAAGTCCTGGCTGCAGACTCAGGAATACCGTCACACTCAGCTGCAGAAGGACGATTCATTGCTGTTTCCATAACAATTTTGCTTTACCAGTCAGGGTTGTTAGTCCTGGTAGAGACCAGACTGAGAGAACCAGGCTTAGTCTGGCCTCTACCCTTTGGCCTGTTTGGTAGGGGTGACTCACTCTACCAAAGCCCAAAGCATAAAGCCCGGACTCCAGCCAACACAGCTTTCCAAGTCATCGAGGTGAGCAAGTCTCCAAACCACGTCAAGGTTCTCAACCTCTTGGAGGTTGCAACTTGAAATGCTGACAATTCTTTTTCTTCCAAACAGACCACTGGATTTGCGGAGTTCAGCCAGCAGACTGTTCGTAGCTCAAAGCTGAAAAACAGGTTTGGGGCAGGATCATCAGCTATGTGAAACCTCTCATACACTTGCCATTGGAACCATCTTGTTCCTTGTCTCACAGTGGACAACAGCAATCTCTAGCATCAAATTGGACAATGTCAATCCTTTCACAGTGCACAATATCAATCTCTAGTGTCAAATTGGACAATGTCAATCCTTTCACAGTGCACAATATCAATCTCTAGTGTCAAATTGGACAATGTCAATCCTTTCACAGTGCACAATATCAATCTCTAGTGTCAAATTGGACAATGTCAATCATTTCACAGTGCACAATATCAATCTCTAGTGTCAAATTGGACAATGTCAATCCTTTCACAGTGGACAATATCAATCTCTGTTAGGCAACAATATTAATCCCTCCCCCTTGCTCTAGTGACACTTGTAAGACTCGCTTTAAGCTATTGGATGGAGCCCAGTGCCACCGGACCGTGACCCTGATCTGTCAAGGGCTGTGTGTTGGCTGCCCATGCATTCGCTCCCCATGTTATACAAAGTCGAGCATAGGTGTTTTCCATTGAGGGAATCCACTGTAGCATCCCAATCGTGCGGATCTCTGATTGGCTTCTACAGCCACCCAAGGACCCGCCGACAGACAATCTCTTAAGGGAAACATCATACTGAACTTGATGGATCGCACTAATACTGCTTTTGGATGGAGTCCAGCAGAAATATATCCATTAACCAATGAGGACTAAATTCACAGACCAGAACCATAAAATACAAAGAAATATGCATATATACCTGAATTTTGTTGGTGCTGTATGAAACTGTCAGTATTTCTCAGTGTAAAACAAATAAATTCTGGATCTCGCATGGCTATTACCAGCAATACTTCACCTGCATCTCACAATGTGGATTCAGAAATTTTCCCTTGTATTCTGGAATTAAATTGAGGCAAATCTGAGGTATGTTAGTTTATTATTACCATATGTACTGAGGTACAGTGACAAATATCGTTTAGTATGACCTCCATACGGATCACTTAATGACATTATTGAGGTAGTGCAGGGGAAAAGCAATAACAGAATGCAGAATAAAGTGTCACCATTCCAGGGAAAGTGCAGTGCAGGCAGGCAATGAGGTGCAAGTCCATAACACAGTAGACTGTGCAGTCCAAAGTCCATCTTCTCATTACAACGGTGGGATGGACGCTGTTCTTGAGGGTGGTGGTACATGCCTCCAGGCTTCTCTATCTTCTATCCAATGGGAGTGGGGAGAAGAGGAATGTCCCGAATGGGTGAGTCTTTGATTACGTTGGCTGCTTCCGTGAGCAGTGGTAGGCAGAGTCTGCAGAGGAGTGGCTGGTTTCCGTGAACGTCTCTGCAGTCCCAAAGGTCCTGGGCAGAGCAACGGAGAATGTCGGAAAAACTCAGCAATCCTGGAAACATCGGTGGAAAGAGAAACAGAGTTGACATTTCCATCTGGCAGCCTTACAGTGAACTCTGGGACTGTTGCACAGAAGGTATAGAGTCTTATAAAATCAGGAGGTGCATCGATAGACGATCAGTAAGCAACAAAACACACCAAGCAATGACTTTGCCTGATGACTAATCCTGTTATACTGATCACAATTGATTCAAACATTCACTGTGTGTTTCAAACAAAACTCATTAACTCTTCAGTTCTACAGGTCTTTTGGTTACTTCCACAACTCTTTAGTTTATTTTCACAGCTTCTAAAATGCATTACTTGTGCACAGATACTAGCACTCTCACTGAACCTGGCGGGGGTTCGATCTTGTCTGAGTTCCTGACGCAGGATCTCCTCCAGTGGTTGCTCTCTGGACTCAATGCTGCTGGTCATTACCTCAAGCACCTTTCAAATATTTATTCACATGTTATCCACATATCACTCAGTTCTTTATTGTCTCTACACAGTCTTAACTCCAATCCTTATCCTTATGCATACTAGTTCCCACTGGTGCTGCCCAACAATAACTTTAACCATTTGGTTCCTAACTTACTGGAGTGTTTTTGTCCCCTCTGAGGTTTGTAATCTGTCAAATGCCCTGTGTCAAATACCCCCACCTGCTAGTTCCGTTCTCTGGATAATGCATAGCCAGATGTTTAGAGCGGGATAGTGTATAGTTATCTCAGCTAATCATAAACACAAGAGATTCTGCAGATGCTGGAAATCCAGAGTAACTACATGAAATGCAGGAGCAGGTCAGGCAGCATCTATAGCAGGGGTTCACGGACCCCTCAGTTAATAGTAAGGCCCATTGCATAAAAAGGCTGGAAACCCCTAATCTATAGAGAAGAATAAACAGTCGATGTTTCCAGCCGAGACCCTTCATCAGGACTGGAAGGGAAGGGGAAGGAAGCCAGAGTAAGAAAGTGGAGGGAAGGGAAGGCATACCAGCTACAAGGTGGTAGGTGAGACCAGGGGAGGGGCGGATAAAGTAAGAAGCTGGGAGTGGACAGGTGGAGCAGGAAAAGGTATCTGATCAAAGAGGAGAGTGGACCATGGGGAAAGGGCAGGAGGAGGGGTACCAGAAAGGGAATACAGGCAGGTGAGGAAGAGAGGAGGGCTGAGACAGGGAACTAGAATGGGGAATGGAAAAAGAGAGAAGGGGAAAGGGGAAAAATTAACGGAAGTTAGAGAGAACGATGTTAATGAGGTCAGGTCGGAGGTTTCCTCCAACTCTGAGCTATATTCTCAATGGAGACTGAACCCAGAGCCAATTTCATGACCTTCCATCCCCACACTCTTTTGTTCTGTGGATTCCAGCATCGGCTGCGGAATACCTTCCCAACCCTTGATGGGATACCTGACATCACTCCGGCTGCTGCAGGAAAAGCTGAAAGGAGATCTGAGGTTGCCCCCGAGCTTCTCACTGGGGTGGAGGGTACACAGAATGAGCTGAAGAGGAGGAGGCAGAGCTGAGTACGGTAACAACATTTAAGCCACATTTGGACAGGTTCTTGGATAGAAAAGGTTTAGAAGGATGTGGGCCAAGTGCAGGCAAATGGGACGAGGTCAGGAAAGCACCTTGGTTGGCATGAAAAAGATGGGCAGAAGGGCCTTTTCCATGCACAATGACTCATTTACCTCAACTTTTAGGAATGCTGACAGGTCACAAAACTGGGCAAAGTTCCACTGAGAGATGTGGAGAGAGTTCTGTGTGAGTCAGTCCTCACCTGCCCAAATCACCCTGTTACAAAACTTGAGTCCCCGCCACCACTCAGGACCAAGTGTGATCCGGGATTCAAAGTGGGTACAAGTGGAGAAATTGGAGATATGGGCTTCAGGGAACCAGGACCAGACACATATAGTGATGGATAAAGCCTTTCCTGACCACGGGGCTTTCCAACCTATTGTTATAAGACATAGGAGCAGAATTAGGCCATTCAGCCCATCGAGTTTGTCCTGCCATTCCATCATGACTGATTTATTATCCCCCTCAACCCCCTGCCTTCTCCCGTAACCTTTGTCACCCTGACTAATCAAAAACCCGTCGACCTCTGCTTTAAATACACCCAATGACTTGACATTGGCTGTGCAGGAAACAATTTGTGAACAGACCGCTCCCACCAGATGTGAACATCTGCAAGAATGTTATTTTAGGTGGTGTTGCTCTGGGGGTAAATATTATTGAGGGAAATTCACTGGTCATTTTCCAAACCACTTTACCGCCCGGGAGAGCATCACAATCTCTGGCACCACAGCACCGTCTGGAGGATAGGCTCGTGGAAGGGTTGGGGACAGACCCTTCAGTCCACAGAGTGCATGCTGAGCCCAGGCTCCTATTTATGATCATTCCATTTTATTGTCCCACCTTCCAGTCAGCGCCCCCCCCCCCATTCGACCACTCACCCACACCCGGGGCAATTAGCCCACTGACTTTGGTAGCTGGAAGCCGGAGCCCCTCAAGGAATCCCGTGCAGTCAGAGGGAGAACATCCAAACGCCAGACAGACTGCACCCCCCCCCCCCGGGTCAGGATTGACCCCGGCTCCCTGTAGCTGCCCTGTCTACTGCAGATGGTTCTGCTCTAACCCACGTTTCCATAACACCAACGGGACAAAACACAATTGATGAGTTAAGGAACACGACGCGGGCTGAATTTCTTTCAGGGACTAGTCCCGCAGTAATCAGGCACCATTGTCTCCTTAAAAGAAAACACAGGCTGCTCGTTTCACCGGGGTGGACAGTAGGAGCTGATAAGCAATCGCTTCTGTCGATGCCAGTTAAACAGCCTTTGCCTATGTTCAGTAAGTCAAATTTGTAGCTATTAATGGCGTCTTTTGAACATCCTGCCGACTGTTATTGCGAGTCAAACTCGGAGACGCTGTCTGCTTTCGCCATTGACAGCAACATTGTCACCTTATCGAGTGCCGAGGTGAGCCGTGGTTCCGAGAGGCTCCTCCCAGTCATCCATCCTGCCCGGCCCGGTCCGGTTCCGTAGAATAAGAGGACTCGGCTTCACCCTCTCGCAGTACATGGAGTGGCTGCAGCCGCCGAGCATGGGTCGTGCCGCTGCGCTGCTCTGGCTACCGCTGCTCCTGTGCACCGGGCGGACCGCGGCTTTCCAGCTGACCGTCCTCCACACCAACGACGTGCACGCCAGGGTGGAGGAGACCAGCGAGGACTCCAGCAAGTGCGTGACCAAATGTTTCGCCGGAGTGGCCCGGAGATGGACGAAGATCAAGGAACTGCGCGGCAAGGAGCCCAACGTGCTGCTGCTGGACGCGGGCGACCAGTACCAGGGCACCATCTGGTTCAATTACTACAAGGGCACCGAGGCTGCACACTTCATGAAGAAACTGAACTACGATGTGATGGTAAGTAGCCGCTACATTGACCGAGAGCTGGGACTGTTCCTGCTCCTCGCTGACCCACGCCGCTGAAAGACGCACGGGGACTCCCCTCTAACGGGGGGCAGGCACTGTGCCGCCTCGGACGTGGGTCGAGGTGGGGAAGGTGTGAGCTTTTGCCGGGTATGGTCTCAGCAATATATGTTACAATTTATTTATGTGACAGCCTGTGCCGCGCGTTAGAATATCTGTTGTCAGCGGACTAACGATCGTGTTCCGCTTTCTCGCACTGTTAACAAATGCAGATGTACCAAACGGCAGAAAATCTCCAGCCAATGTATCGACTTGTGAGCACGCTCTCTCTCTACACTAAACCTCCCCTTTGCATCCTCTACCCCCTGCTGCCCCTCTACCCCCTGCTGCCCCTCTATCCCCTGCCCCCATCCTCCCACCTTCTCCCCTAAATCCCGTAATTCATCAGCTTCAGACCTCGTTACTTCACTGTTGACTGTATATATCCTATCCCGAAATACATTACCCGGGACTTGTGTGGACTAAATGACATCGCTTAATGTTTCAACCACCTCACCAACTGAACCATACCCTGCTGCCGTCTTAGGCACTTCCTCACTGTCCACGACACCGCCAACCTTCATGTTGTCCGCGATCTTGCCAATCATACCTCCTGCGTTCACATCCAAGGCATTAGTGCCCATTATGAGCAGCAAGGGTCCCAGCCCTAATTCCCGTGGATCAACACCGCACAGCCCTCAGAATTAATCCAGTAGCACACCTTCAGTAACTAAATCGCTGAACAAGTTACCAGCGGTCTGGGCTCCTGGGTTTGAATCCTAGCACAACTTCAGGGGGAAAGAAGAGTGGGGGTGGACTGTATGCCCCCCAAAAATGTGTCCTCTTATTCAGAAGAATGAGGGCGACTTCATTGAAACCCATTGGAATGGTGAACGGCCTTGATAGAGTGGACATGGTGGGAGAGTCTAGAGCAGTGGTTCCCAACCTTTTTTTGCCCATGCCCCACCTAATCACCTCTAAAATCCTGATGCCCCCTGTGGTGATATATAATTCTTATTATTCAAAAAGTGAACTCCTATTCACCTGGAGGAAGCCTAAAAGACCATTAACTTGGTTTAAACAAGCTTCCAAAGAACATGGCATTCATGAAAGAGAAAAATAAAAGAACCAAAGGACTGTTAAAGTTCTGAGGAAGAAATTACTAAGAAATTGTAAAAAAAAAAGAACATTAAGTGATATTAAAATAATAATAAATAAATAAAACAATGCCGATTCGTTTCTACAGCATACAAAGACAGATACACCGTTTAAAAGAGATGACGCAATGTACACACCTTCACACCACCAAGAACCGAAAGCTACTGCAAAAAGCAGCATTGGCGCGACCTCGTACGAGTTTCTTACGCGTTTGGACTTGTTCATTCGTTCCTTCCTACATCAGTCAATTCATTAATTTAATTATGAAAGCCATTTGATGGTTGTAATGATGGTGATACACTATATATACAGTACATACGCAATTACACATGTACATACAAGTATTTTTATGTATGCATACTGTATATACACTTATGTACTAACTCGCACACACACTCATACTCACACAGACTTACTAGAAAAAATTCACTGTTAATAACTCATTATCGAATTGCCCCCCTTAAAAATCAAATTACCCCCCTGTGGGGCATACGCCCCACGTTGGGAACCACTGGTCTAGAGCCAGAGGACACAGCCTCAGGATAGAGGGGTGTCCTTTTAGAATGGAGATGAGGAGGAATTTCTTTAGCCAGAGAGCGGTGAATATTTGGAATTGGTTGGCACAGGCAACTGTGGAGGTCAAGACACTGGGTGTATTTAAGGCAGAGGTTGATATGTTCTTGAACAGTCGGTGTGTGACGGGATATGAGGAGAAGGCAGGAGATTGGGGCTGAGAGAGAAAATGGATCAGCCATGATGAAATGGCAGAGCAAAGCAGACCCGATGGGCCAAATGGCCTAAGTCTGCTTCTGTATCTTATGGCCTTGTGGTTTTATGGTCTTATGTTTGAAGGGAACTGCAAACATCATGGGGACTTCAATCTATGAATATACTGCTGAACTTCTTAAATTGACAGGAATGTTGAAGAAGAGAAAATGGTGGAGTGCATCAGGGCTTGTCTCTTAGTTAGAACAGTATATTATGGGGCTTATGAATTGGTTGCTTTAAGTAATAAGGAAGGATTAATAAAAGATGTTGAGGTTTAAGACCCCCTAGAAGGCAATGACAACAATATGGTAGAAATTCAGATTCAGTTTGAGGGTGAAAATCACAAAAAATGATCATCTTAAATATGGACAACTTTACTGATGCAAAGCTGAAGTTGTCTTCGGTTGACTGGGAAAATTAGCCAAGAGATAATTTTGTAACTAAAGAGTGATAGATATTCAAATATCTGGTCCATAACACTCAGCAGGAATTTATCCCAGTTAGAAAGAGGGATTCGATGAGAAATATGTAGACTGTTGTTGACAAAGCAGGTCAAGATTAGTGTGAACTTGAAAATGGAGCCTACAAAGTGACAATGGTTAGTAGTAGGCAGAAAATTTGGACTATTTTGGCATGTAATAGCAAAAAGACTATAAAATAAATTTTGAGAGAAAAGTTACACCTATTATCAAAGCATCCAATATGAGTTTCTAGAGAGATTTATAAGGAAGTTGTGACTAAAGTTGGTTTGGGACCTCTGGAGAACAAGTCTGGTGAATTAAGAACAGGACAGAAAAGTTAAAGCAATTTTTTTTGCATCACCATGGAGAATACTACAAATACCCTCATTTGTCAGGGTAACAGGAGGGTCTATTTCAAGTTACAGAAAGAAGTTGTAAAAATCCTAGTCACGAGAGATAAAGTATCAGAGAAACTCACTGGTCCAAAGGCAGATAAATCTCACGGACTGAAAGTCTGAACTGAAGTGTTTTAAAGGAAGTGGCTAAAGAAATAGTGGACCCACTGGCTGAAAATTTTCAAAACTCACTGAATTTGGTTAAAATACAGTAAGGCTAGAAATCAGCCAATGTGACTCCCTTGTTCAAGAAGAAAAGAGGGAACTATAGGACAGTTAACTGAACGTCCATTGATGGCAAGATGCTAGAGCCAATAATCAAAGATGAGACTCAGATAAAGATTCTACATTCAGCTTTCTTAAGTGATAAATCTAACCCCTAGTCAAGCTGGTTTAATGAGATACAAATCATGTTTGACAGATTTGCTGGAATTCTTTGAGGATGTGACAGGGAGAGTTGATGTTCATGCAGTGTATTTAGATTTCCAAAAGGCATCGGACAAGGTGCCATAAACGAAAAAGCATTTGACAAGGTATTTGGAGGAAGTGCGTTGACATGGACTGAAAACTGGCTGTTGCACAGAAAACAAAAAATTGGAATGAGTCCTTCTCAGGCTGGAAAGGTATAAGCAATGGAGAAAACCAGGGGTCAGTTCCTGACTCTCACTTGTTTACTAGTTACATTAATGACCTGGAGGAAGGAACAAGATGTAAGGTTTCCAAGGGTACAACTAATATGAATGTAGAACTGCCACAGTGTGCGTTGGCAATAGGACACAAGTGTGGAGGAAAGATGGACTCTTGATGTATAGACAGTGACCAGAGTCTAAAGAACATTAGTTGCTTGGACGTGTGACACTGCAAGAAGTGACATTTTCAAAATGAGGACCCAGCAATTAGAGCTAATCGGACGTCTGCTTAAATAATACACGTAACTCAGAATCCCCGAGCCTGTCAAAATACACTCAACAAGTTTGTACAGAAAGCACCAGGAAACAGCATTATGAACAGTGAATCACTCAAGGCTTCTCAGCATTGCTTGTCTACGCTGCCTGCCAAACTAGGCCCCTACACCTGCACTTGGCAAGAGTGCAGAAAAGATTTACAATCCTATACCAGATCCCTCTAAACCCCTTCTATTTATGTCCAACTGTCTTCTCAATGTTGAGTTTTACCTTCCTCTGGCATCTCATTCCACCTACACATCACCCTCTGCGTGACGAAGATGCCCCTCAAGTCCCTTTTAAATCTTTCTCATCTCACCTTAAAGCCACGTTCTCTAGTTCTTAGTTATCTTTCCCGGGAATAAAGAATATGTGTATCTATAATCCCTCGTGATGAAATGTACTTTTATTATTCTCAGTATCCCTCCTTTGAGTAATGTGGGTGGACTTCCTCTTCCACACCGATAAGGAGTCCCAATCCGCAGCATTCCTTGGACAAAATTTGTTTTTATTAACTGTCCCCGTTGCTTCAGCCTATTGTGCTCTAAGGCCCCCTCGTTCCAAAGCACACAATCCCAACCGAGGCACACCCTGTAGTCCTGGCATCGTGTTCTAATTCTCTCTAACCATGGCTAATCACAGGGCCTGTGGCTCACCCAGTCAATGCCTAACTATTATTCTGCCTGGTCCCAAGCTAGGCACACTCTGCAGCCCTGGCGACACCCAGAGCGATCTCCTCTGTATCCTCTCTCGTGACATCATATCCTGTAGTTTGGTGATGGACTGTACACAGTGGTCAAGCTGTGGCCTACGGATCTGACTCCTCTTCCCTAAAATTGTTTTCCATGTCTCAGCCAATAAGGGCAAGTACCCACATGCCTTCTGAGGTACTTTTTCTACCTGACATTTTCAAAATGAGGACCCAGCAATTAGAGCTAATCGGACGTCTGCTTAAATAATACACGTAACTCAGAATCTGACTACCTGACTTCATCAGGAATTTTTGGAGATGTACTTCAAGATCCAACTGTTCTTACTTCATCCAGCACAGAACGAAGTCCTTTGGTTCATGCGGACCGAGATGACCATCAAGCCAGCGCCATTTACCAGCGTTTGGCCCACCACCTTTCCGATCAGTGGACCTGTCCATCTTTTAAAAGTTCTTATGGCACTTGGCTCAGCCACTGAGTCTGGCAGCTCATTCCACATAGATATTACCTTTAGTACCAAATAGTTACCCCTCAAGCTCCTACTGAACATTTTCCCCCTCACCTTAAACCTATTCGTCTAGTGTTTGACTCTCCGCCCCGGGAGAAAGACTGGGTGCATCTATGTCCTATCTACACCTTACTAATTTATTTATTGAGGCCTCTCTGGCCATATTCAGCCATGCCGCCCAGCAATCCCCCGATTTAATCCTAGCCTAATCACGGGACAATTTACAATGACCAATTAACCGCCTTTGGACCGTGGGAGGAAACCCACACGGTCACGGGGAGAACGTACAAATATCTTGCAGGCAGCGGCGGGAATTGGGCACACTGTACTGTAAAGTATTGTGCTACCATGCTGCGTCCTACCTCTGCCCTATCTTCGTCCATCGTGATTTTATACAAGATCACACCTCAGTCTCCTGCACTTGAAGTCCCAGCTTGTCCAACTTCGCCCTACAGCGCAGCCCCGTGGGTCTTGATGACATCCTTGCAAATCTTTCTCTATTCATTCCAATTTCCACAGCAGGGTGAACAAAGCTGAACACAATACGCCAGGTGTGACCTCACGAGTGTCCTGCACAATGACCTCTCAACACATATTGTATTGCCTCTCATCTTGCTGGTGCAGCGTGCTTTCTCACTCTGTCTGCTCCAGGACCAACAGATCCCTGATCTTCAAGTTTCTGCTTCTGCTTTCTATGACAAGGACCAGAGGGCACAGCCTTGGAATAGAAAGACATCCCTACAGAACAGAGATGAGGAAGAATTTCTTTAGCCAGAGTCTCAGAGTTAATATCACTGGAAATTTGTTAACTTCACAGCAGCAGTAGAATGCAATACATGATAATATAGAAAAAAATAAGCAAATCAATTACAGTAAGTATGTAATGTATATGCATATGTATATATGCAAAGTACTCAGGGTATCTTCAGGGAGCGGTGTCTCAGAAAGGCAGCGTCCATTATTAATGACCTCCAGCACCCAGGACATGTCCTTTTCTCACTGTTACCGTCAAATAGGAGGTACAGAAGCCTGAAGACACACACTCAGTGATTCAGGAACAGCTTCTTCCCCTCTGCCATCCGATTCCTAAATGGACATTGAATCCTTGGACACTACCTCACTTTTTAAATATATATTATTTCTGTTTTTGCACAATTTTTAATCTATTCAATATATGTAGACTCTAATTGATTTACTTATTTGTCATTATTAATGTTTTTCTCTCTGCTATATTATGTATTGCATTGAACTGCTGCTGCTAAGTTAACAATTTTCACAATACATGCCAGTGATAACAAACCTGACTCTGATTCTGATTAAATAGTTAATTTTAAAATAATGAAAAAACAGAAATTATATTTTTAAAAATTGTGAAATAGTGTTCCTGGGTTCAATGTCCGTTTAGGAATCGTTTGGCAGAGGGGAAATAGCTGTTCCTGAATCATTGAGTGTGTGTCTTCGGGCTTCTGCACCTCCTTCCCGATGGTAACAATGAGAAGGAAGCAAGTGCCGGGTCCTGAGTCTGAAAGCCTAGTTATCAGGAATATTTAAAACAGAGTTTGAAAGACTGTTGATTATTTAGGGCAGCAAAGGTTACGGGGAAAAGGCAGGAGCAAGAATGGGGTTGGGAAGGAAAATGATCAGCCATGATTGAATGGCAGAGCCGACTTGATAGGCTCCTGTGTCTTATGGTCTTATTAAATACGTGGGTCATACTGTTTGGCTAATTGTGCTGTTAATCAGTTTAGTATAAAGAGGTGATGGGCAGCATTAGGACAAGGCTGACATGACCAATACTCATTACTTAGATTTTTAATTCCTAGATATTAATAAACGCTTGTGATTAATCAGATTAATATTAATACTGCATTGTTAGTAAATAAGTCACAAGATCAGTTGCTCCAGGGTTTTCTCCTTGTGGCTGTTTGTTGATGTTCTGAAGAAGATAATACCCCTATAGCAGCTTTGACGGCTGCTCACGTGCGCGAGTTGCTATTGTGGATTTTTGCACAGGGACATCTTGCACATTGAGACCGCAGTTGGAATGGCACTAGAACGTGGCAGGTTCATTGTGTGACGTAAACAAAGATAGGAGGTGAAAGCTACGAGAGACCCCGATCCTGGAACCTGGACCAACAAGCGGTCTACTGGAGGACTCCAGTGGCTCGGGCATCTCTCTGGAGGGAAATGGACAGCTGAGACCCTTCATCTGGATGGAAAGATAGAGGAAAAATAACCGTTATAAAGAGATGAGGGGAATGAGTGGCAGGTGACAGGGTCCAGTTGAGGAGCAATAGAGTCATAGATCACCACAGAAAGAGGCTCTTTGGCCCATCTAGTCTGTACCAGACTGTTATTTTGGCTGGTCCCTTAGCCCTCCATATCTCTCCCATTCATGCACAGTAGTCATCCGCAGAGTTTTACAGCACAGAAACACGATTAGCAGGTAGAGGAAGGAGAGTGGAGATACAGACTGAGGCTGGGAGCTGGATCCAGATGAGGAGAGATGATTGGCAGACAGAGGAAGGAAAGCGGAGATAGAGACTGAGGCTGGGAGGTGATCAGTGAATCTAGATGAGGAGAGATGATTGGCAGACAGACAGAGTGGAGATAGAGACTGAGGCTGGGAGGTGATCGGTGAATCTAGAAGAGGAGAGATGATTGGCAGACAGACAGAGTGGAGATAGAGACTGAGGCTGGGAGGTGATCAGTGAATCTAGAAGAGGAGAGATGATTGGCAGACAGAGGACAGAGTGAAGATAGAGACTGAGGCTGGGAGGTGATCAGTGAATCTAGATGAGGAGAGATGATTGGCAGACAGACAGAGTGGAGATAGAGACTGAGGCTGGGAGGTGATCGGTGAATCTAGATGAGGAGAGATGATTGGCAGACAGAGCACAGAGTGGAGATAGAGACTGAGGCTGGGAGGTGATCGGTGGAGACAACAAAGGGTTACAGATGATGGGAGAGGAAGATGGAGCATGGAACCAAATAAGGGAGGTGGAGAGGCTAGAGAGGAGGTGGGAGTGGGGTCGGAGAGAGTGTGATGGACACCTGGAGAGGGTGGGGAAGAGGAAGCTAGAACTTTCTTTCTTTGCACTGAAGGTTTTCGAACCTTGCTTTTCAGTGGACAGTGTAAGTCGCTGGGCTGAATGCTGGAGGCCCACCCCCGTCTCACTTGTTCCATCCAGTGTGCCTCCTGTCTAGAGCCAAAGCAGTTGCCATAGCAGTGAGGATGTCAACATTAAATCAGCTGTGCTCTTCAACTACTGCACAGAGTCTTGCCATCTTCAGAAGTTTTCTGATGACTCTGCCATAGTTGGATGCATCAGCAAGGGAGATGAGGCTGAGTACAGGGCTATGGTGGGAAACTTTGTCACATGGTGTGAGCAGAATCATCTGCAGCTTAATGTGAAAAAGACTAAGGAGCTGGTGGTGGTCCTGAGGAGGGCTAAGGCACTGGTGACCCCTGTTTCCATCCAAGGGGTCAGTGTGGACATGGTGGAGGATTACAAATACCTGGGGATATGAATGGACAATAAACTGGACTGGTCAAAGAACACTGAGGCTGTCTATAAGAAGGGTCAGAGCCGTCTCTACTTCCTGAGGAGACTGAGGTCCTTTACCATCTGCCGGATAATGCTGAGGATGTTCTACGAGTCTGTGGTGGCCAGTGCTATCATGTTTGCTGTTGTGTGCTGGGGCAGCAGGCTGAGGGTAGCAGACACCAACAGAATCAACAAACTGATTCGTAAGGCCAGTGATGTTGTAGGGGTGGAACTGGACTCTCTGATGGTGGTGTCTGAAAAGAGGATGCTGTCCAAGTTGCATGCCATCTTGGACAATGACTCCCATCCACTCCATAATGTACTGGTTAGGCACAGGAGTACATTCAGCCAGAGACTCATTCCACTGAGATACAACACTGAGCGTCATAGGAAGTCATTCCTGCCTGTGGCCATCAAACTTTACAACTCCTCCCTCGGAGTGTCAGACACCCTGAGCCAATAGGCTGGTCCTGGACTTACCTCCGCTTGGAATAATTTACTTATTATTATCTAATAATTTGTGGTTTTATATTGCTATATTTCTACACTATTCTTGGTTGGTGCGACAGTAACGAAGTATGTCTGTCTGTCTATGAGGGAACTGGATGGGATGATGTTTGTGTTGCGAGTGTGATAAATGGAGGCATCTGCATTTCAAAATCTTTACAAACCTCAGGTCATTCCCAGAGCTTTGTGACGACAGATTGAGGCACTGAAGTTTTGGCCCTTGATGCTCTGGGGTGGTGGTGTTGAGATGTCTTGGCTGGTAGCCAGTTCTGCTGTGTTCAGTGCACAACGTCATCTTGGTTAAGGGCTTCCAGGCTGTCCTGGGAATGATCGGCTGGGAGATTTGTTTGCATTACTAGTGCCTGGTGGTACTTAAGTGGGGAGAGCTTTAAACCATCTCCTAACAGTGACTGAGAGAGTGGTGTGTGCCTGGAATTCACCAGCAGTGGTAGTGGTGCTTAAGTGGATATTTGACACAAGAATTTAGAAGTTAGAGGTGTTACGAACCCCGTAACTGGGTCACTTACCAGCAAAGATAAAGAGGTCTGTTGAAGTCTGATGATACTATTTTTAACAGTATTAGTAAAAATACACAAAAATAATATCAATGCAAATATACAGATAATATACATCGTCAATACTAAATCTAAAAGTGCGTGTATAATAATAATCAATAAGAAATAAGCTCTATCGTTGTCTAGGGGATAATGTATTGTCCGATGGAAATATAAAGTTCACTGCAGTTCCACAAGCTGCTGTCTTTTTGGTTGCCGCTGTGTTGCACTTTGTTGGAGAGAGAGATAATGGGAACATTTACCGCTACGGGTTTTTCCAACCTTCCTTTATGATTTCGATCCGTCAGGTGTCTCGTTGTCGTGGCCGTTCAATTGTGATCTCTCCTTTAGCTAAACCGTTCTTCCGTGATGAGCCCGCCACCCCAGGCAAGGGAGGACGCACACGAGCCCCCACTGGCTTTTGCTATTAAACGCTGTCACGGGATTTCTAGCGTTTCTCCTGGTGCGTCTAAAGGGGTGTTCCCCCAGACCCTCTTTTATCCTTACTCACAGGGTCTCAGATGTCAGTCAGGTTGGGATGATGCAGTTCCTCAACCAGCCCACTCTGGTCATCCCCTGAGGGCTTCAATGAATAGTACAGTACTCAATACACAATTCCGTCTCCAAGAGACAATGGCCGTTATCAGTGGTTCCGTTCCGCTGATGTCAGGACACATTCCAAACCTTGTGTATTCTGGGTGTCTCTCTCTCATTTCCTGGGTCCCAGACCCAAAATAATAACGATCTTGCGATTCTCAAAAAGGAGGGGGGCGACTTTGTACCCTTCCGCCCCTCAGAGTTGCTCCACCTTCATAACACCCCCTTCCTTCTAGGATTTTTGCCACAGGTAAAAATTAATTAATACAGAGTCTTACAGGATTTCAGAATCTTACACAATACAAAAGAGTTTTTTTTCACTACAGAGTAATACAGTTATATATTCAATTCAGCATCTAACAGTTAGCGATTACATTGTCTTCCTTTAATATCTTAATATCTTGTACCTTAATATTCTTGTAGCATCAGACTCCAATTTAGTAACCACCTATTTTTTTTTCTTCAGCAAAACAAAACTAAAGAGTTGTGATCTTAGCTTACGTGTATACTACAAAAGTTCATGCAAATACTAATCTTTATTTTACTTTCAAACTTAACAGTCAGTCTTCCATGAGGTTGTCCTTATTACTCGTATGCTTTGTCGAAATCCCTTAAAACCGGATCCTGTTATTTAAAGTGGCATCCCGTCAACCCTCGTCCCTTTTCCGGTTAACTCCCACGTGGTTAGCTTGCACACCAGTGTGGAAGCTCGGGATCCGCCGCCTGCAGTGTTTCTGTTCCATTGACGGGAAACGACCGCGATTGAAAATAAAGTGGAAATAATAAAGCATTTGAAAAGAGGTGCAACGCCATCGGTCATTGGAAAAGCGTTAGGCTACAGTCGGTCAACGATCGGAACAATTTTAAAGGAAAACGGATAAAGTGAGAATAATGGATGTGAAAGGCCCTGCCTCGATGAAAGCTACAATTATTACCAAGCAACGCAGTGGTTTAATTATTGGAATACATACGTTTCTTAAGTGTTTTATATGCATAGAAAGGTAAAATATATACTATATGCTAAGACAAACGTTTGACTAACTGACGCTAAATAATACCAGATGTACTTGTTCTGACTTCCGTACAAATCCAACTTAAAGATGGACTCAGGAACAGAACTCGTACGTAACCTGGGGACTGCCTGTACTAAATGTCGTGTTTCAAAAATATACAGTACGTTGGTGGTTACTGGTTGCAGGACTTATGAAAGGGAACTGATATAAGAGAGTTTTGAGGATAAATAGATAGGCTGGAACCAGTGGTTGTAAACATTCATGTAACACAGGCTAGGATTTATAGTAGTGTGGAACCCAACAACCCACTTCCAGCCAGGTTACACCAGCAACCTTTAGAGAGGAGGTACAGGAGTCCAAACACACACTGAAACATTCCATTACTTTTTAAAAGATTTATTTAGAGATACAATGTGGAACAAGCCCTTCTGTCCCAATGAGCCACACCGCCTAGCGACCCACCGATTTAAACCTAACCTAATCACAGGACAGTCCACAATGACCAATGAACCTACGAACCGGTACGTCTTTGGACGGTGGGAAGAAAGTGGAGCTCCCTCAGGGAGCCCACACATACACACAGGGGTAACGTGCAAACTTTGTTACAAAGGACGCTGGAATTGAACTCAGAGCTGTAATGGCATTGAGCTAACCGCTACGCTACCGTGGTGCCCAGTAAGAAGAAACTTCTTCCCTTCCCCTTTCAGAGTTCTGTCAGGACAATGCCCTGTGTGCACTGCCTCACTAGTTTGGCCCTCTATTGTGCATTTTCTATTTAACTTATATACAGTGGCATGCTAAAGTTGGGGCACCACTGGTCAAAGTTTCTGTTACTGTGAATAGTTCAGTGAGTAGAAGATGAACTGATCTCCAAAAGTCATAAAGTTAAAGATGAAACATACTTTTCAACATTTTAAGCAAGGTTAGTGTATTATTTTTGTTTTGTACGATTTTAGAGTGAAAAAAGGAAAGGAGCACCATGCAAAAGTTTGGGCACCCCAAGAGATTTGAGCTCTCAGATAACTTTTACCAAGGTCTCAGACCTTAATTAGCTTGTTAGGGCTATGGCTTGTGTCACAGTCATCGTTAGGAAAGGCCAGGTGATGCAAATTTCAAAGCTTTCTAAATACCCTGACTCCTCAAACCTTGTCCCACAATCAGCACCATGGGCTCCTCTAAGCAGCTGCCTAGCACTCTGAAAATTAAAATAATTGATGCCCACTAAGCAGGAGAAGGCTATAACAAGACAGCAAAGTGTTGTCAGGTAGCCCTGTCCTCAGTTCGTAATGTAATTAAGAAATGGCAGTTAAGAGGAACAGTTGAGGTCTGGAAGACCAAGAAAATTTTCCGAGAGAACTGCTCGTAGGATTGCTAGAAAGGCAAATCAAAACCCCTGTTTGACTGCAAAAGACCTTCAGGAAGATTTAGTGGACTCTGGAGTGGTGGTGCACTGTTCTACTGGTGATTAAAATAAAGGTACTTTGAGGGGTGTGATTATCTGAGGCTGGAGAAAATGAAGAGAATGATGTTCCTCTAATCAGCATCTGACCTTAACTCAAACATTAACCATCTGATTCTTGAACCAAAGGGGATAACTTCACTCAATTTCATTTGCCCCATCATTGTACTGTTTCCAGAACCTATGGATTTACTTTCAAGATCTCTTCATCGCATTTTCTCAATACATTGCTTATTTTTTCCCTCTTTTGTATTTGACAGTTTGTTGTCTTTTGCACATTGGTTGCCAGCCCTATTGGTTGTGGTCTTTCATTGATTCTATCGTGTTTCTTGAATTTACTGTGTATGCCCACAAGAACAAAATCTCAGGGCTGTATAATGTGGCATGCAAAAGTTTGGGCACCCCTGGTCAAAATTTCTGTTACTGTGAATAGTTAAGTGAGCAGAAGAGTAACTGATCTCCAAAAGTCATAAAGTTAAAGGTGAAACATTCTTTTCAACATTTTAAGCAAAATTAGTGTATTATTTTTGTTTTGTACAATTTTAGAGTGAAAAAAGGAAAGGAGCGCCATGCAAAAGTTTGGACACCCCAAGAGATTTGAGCTCTCAGATAACTTTTACCAAGGTCTCAGACCTTAATTAGCTTGTTAGGGCTATGGCTCGTTCACAGTCATCGTTAGGAAAGGCCAGGTGATGCAAATTTCAACGTCTTATAAATACCCCGACTCCTCAAACCTTGTCCCACAATCAGCAGCCATGGGCTCCTCTAAGCAGCTGCCTAGCACTCTGAAAATTAAAATAAATGATGCCCACAAAGCAGGAGAAGGCTATAAGAAGATAGCAAAGTGTTTTCAGGTAGCTGTTTCCTCAGTTCGTAATGTAACTTAATGTGCAACCCCCTACTCACCTAAAATCCATTCACGCACACACTGTTCCTTTCTGAGGAGTGGGGTATCCTTTCTGACTGAAAGGAACCATCATCATCCAATGGGATGGATAGCCAGAGAATGTAATTAACTGTTAATGCAGTTAACAGGAACAGTGGAGGTCAAGTTGAGGTCTGAAAGACCAAGAAAACTTTCTGAGAGAACTGCTCGTAGGATTGCTAGAAAGGCAAATCAAAACCCCCGTTTGACTGCAAAAGACCTTCAGGAAGATTTAGCAGACTCTGGAGTGCTGGTGCACTGTTCTACTGTGCAGTGACACCTGAACAAATATGACCTTCATGGAAGAGTCATCAGAAGAAAACATTTCCTGTGTCCTTACCACAAAATTCAACGTCAGAAGTTTGCAAAGGAACATCTAAACAAGTCTGAAGCATTTTGGAAACAAGTCCTGTGGACTGATGAAGTTAAAATAGAACTTTTTGGCCGCAATGAGCAAACGTATGTTTGCAGAAGAAAAGGGTGCAGAATTTCATGAAAAGAACACCACTCCAATTGTTAAGCACGGGAGTGGATCGATCATGCTTTGGGCTTGTGTTGCAGCCAGTGGCACGGGGAACATTTCACTGATAGAGGGAACAATGAACTTAATTAAATACCAGCAAATTCTGGAAGCAAACATCACACCGTCTGTTAAAAAAAAAGCTGAAGACGAAAAGAAGATGGCTTCTACAACAGGTTAATGATCCTAAACATACCTCAAAATCCACAATGGACTACCTCAAGAGGCGCAAGCTGAAGGTTTTGCCATGGCCCTCACAGTCCCCCGACCTAAACATCATCGGAAATCTGTGGATAGACCTCAAAAGAGCAGTGCATGCAAGACGGCCCAAGAATCTCACAGAACTAGAAGCCTTTTGCAAGGAAGAATGAGCGAAAATCCCCCAAACAAGAATTGAAAGACTCTCAGCTGGCTACAGAAAGCGTTTAGAAGCTGTGATACTTGCCAAAGGGGGTGTTACTAAGTACTGACCATGCAGGGTGCCCAAACTTTTGCTTCGGGCTCTTTTCCTTTCTTGTTATTTTGAAACTGTAAAAGATGGAAATAAAAAAGTAATCTTGCTTAAAATACTAAAGAAATGTGTCATCTTTAATGTTATGCCTTTTGGAAATCAAGTCATCTTTTACTCACTTAGCTTTTCACAGTAACAGAAATTTTGACCGGGGTGCGTGTGCGTGTGCGTGTGCGTGTGCGTGCGTGTGCGTGTGCGTGTGCGTGTGCGTGTGTGTGTGTGTGTATTGTAATTAATAGTATATTTATACATTGCATTGTACTGATATTGCAAAACATCAGATTTTATGACAACATATGAGGAGCATTTGATGACTCTGAGTCTACTCAATGGAGTTTAGAAGAATGAGGGGTGATCTCATTGAAATCTATTGAATATTGAACGACCTAGGTAGAGTGGACGTGGAGAGGGTGTTTCCTAGAGTGGGAGTCTAGGACCAGAGGACACAGGTTTGGAATTCAGAACAAAGATGAGGAGAAATTTCTTTAGGTGCTGAATCTATGGACTTCATTGCCACCCGCAGCTGTGACGGCCAGACGAAGGTTGATAGGTTCTTGTTTAGTCAGAGTGTCAAAGGTTATGGGAGAAGGCAGGAGAATGGGGTTGAGAGGGAAAATAAATCAGCCAGTCTGATGGCTTGGGGGAAGAAACTGTTGCACAGTCTGGTTGTGAGAGCCCGAATGCTTCGGTACCTTTTGCCAGACGGCAGGAGGGAGAAGAGTTTGTACGAGGGGTGCGTGGGGTCCTTCACAATGCTGTTTGCTTTGCGGATGTAGCGTGTGGTGTCAATGTCCGTAATAGCAGGAAGAGAGACCCCAATGATCTTCTCAGCTGACCTCACTATCTGCTGCATACCTCCAGTACACTGCAGTGACTGAAGCAGCTGGTTCACATAACTGAAGCCCTGAAATCAACCCTGGTTACTCCTGAGGTAGGCGACGCAGGGAGAACTCACCCACTCAGATGTCCATATCATAAAAATGATAGGGAGCCTTGTGACAGGCAAAAACGTCAAAGCTGAGAAATGATGCTCCGTTAAGAGGCTAGGTAACTTTTCGAGAAAAGACAGAATGGAAGTTACCCTGTCAGATACTGGCTGTGGTTGCTAGTTTACCCAGAAAGGAATGGATGCCGTATGAGAATTTAAATAAATTCCGGGGGAGATGTAAGTGAAGTCTCTCTATCTGAAGCAGGTATGAAAGGTTGGAGGAGCAACACTACATACACTGTCTAGGCAGCCTCTAACGCGATGACCTTAACTTCCAGTAATTTCTCCCCCTTCTCTCATTTTCCATTCACCATTTTGCCTGCCCTCCTCACCTGTCCATCACGCCCTGTGGTGTCCTTAGTCCTTACCTTTCTCCTGTGGTCCATCCTCGACTGCTATCAAATCCTTCTTCGGCCCTTTTCCGCTCCCACTTACCGCCTCCCAGCTTCTCACTTCATCCCCCTCCCCTGCTGTCTCCCTCACCGATCTCATCTATCACCGGCCAGTTTGCACTCCTCCCCCCTCCCCCCACCAACTTACTGCGGCTTCACCCCCTTCCTGTCGAGTACCGATGGTGGTCTTGGCCCGAAATGTTGACGGAGCTGCCTGACACGCTGAGTTCCTCCAGCACCTTATGTGCTGCTCCGGATTTCCGGCATCTGCAGAATCTCTTGGATTTAGGGTGTGAGATGTGGGGACTGGCTGAGTCAAAGTGTACGAATTATCTCAATGGTGAGAGGCTACATTGCTCTGGGATTCCGAGAGAATTGGGAGTCCAAATGCAGGATTCCTACACAGAAACAGTGGCTAAATGGGAAAGTTGATAGCATGGTATCGTGTAAATGAACACAAAATTATTGGAAGTGATGCTTCAGTTCTAAAAGGCATTATGCAGGTAGTATCGGGAGTACTGTGTTAGTCTTCAAGTAGGATGTGGATGGTCAGAATTGACTTAGGAGGCTCGTATGTGGAGCAAGTGAGTTGCCTCATGGGGAGGTTTTGAACAGGCTGGGCTTGAATCTGCCAGGGACTAGAGTGAGGGGGGATTTGACTGAAATAATGCAAGATTTGGAAGGGTGTGAAGAAGACACTTGATCTTGAGGGAGAATGGGGAACTGTTTAAAAATATAAGGCATGACCTCGGTTAGTGAGCTTCCAGGTCAGGAGAGTTCCAGAGGACAGGAAAATCACAACCTGACACTGCTACTTAGGAAAGGAAGGACGCAGAAGACAGGAAATTGTGGGCTGGTTAGCCTGACCTCAGTGGCTGGTCTTTTATTAAGGATGAGGTTTCAGAGTAAAGGTTGACACCACAAATCCGGTATGATTGAGACCTGTGCAGTGATCTTGCTGAATCAGACGGTTGGGTTAATAAGACAGTTTTGATGCATTAGACTGCATGGGACTTAAATTTTCATCAGAAAGTAACTAAGCGAACTCTTCCTTGTCTGGTGACTGATTTTCACCACACCGTGCGTGGAATTTTATGCTATGGCTCTGCCTGAAACGCTGAAACCACCCTTCACCGTAATCACAGTCATAATCCAGTACTAATTCTTCATGAAATAATTCCGCTTGCTCCTTCACCATCACTCCTGACAGTTCTACACCTTTGCTGATGCGGAGTTTAAACAACTTTGTCTCGTGGTGAACATCTTCCTTCTTTCGTCGTTTCCCTGATGCATGTCTGGTTTTTTGATTGGCTGTCAGTAAGGAAATGCAGTAACTTTTCTTTTTGTTTCTTTACATCGTAAACTGTGGAAGAGCCGATGTTATACAAGTCGCGTATGCATTTCAGACACTCCACTGTCGAGCTTTTTTCAGAACTTCTGCCTTCTCATGCATAGATGACACACGGTGTTTTCACTTTACACCACGAGAAGCATTTCCTTTAGTGAATGAAGACAAGACTGGGGCCAGATATGCATAGGTTGTAAAAATAAATGCAGACTAGCACAGAGGAACGACTTGCTTCCTTTAAAAACCTTGCCAACTGCTGATTCCACTAATGGTGCCACCAGGACAGTGGTGATGGGCTGGCAAGGTGTGGTGAACTACATATACCCGTCTGGACGTGCGTCCCTGCTGACTGCTCCTGTGGCTCCTCCCACAGACCCCTGCTGACAGCTCCTGTGGCTCCTCCCACAGACCCCCTGCTAACTGCTCCTGTGGCTCCTCCCACAGACCCCTGCTGACTGCTCCTGTGGCTCCTCCCACAGACCCCTGCTGACTGCTCCTGTGGCTCCTCCCACAGACCCCCTGCTGACTGCTCCTGTGGCTCCTCCCACAGACCCCTGCTGACTGCTCCTGTGGCTCCTCCCACAGACCCCTGCTGACTGCTCCTGTGGCTCCTCCCACAGACCCCGGTATAAAGGCGATTGGAGGCACTGCTCCTCGCTCACTCTCCAGAATGTTGTGTGGTGGTCTCTTGCTGCTAATCATGGTCTCTTGCAGCTAATAAAAGCCTATCGTTCGCCTCCCATCTCCGAGAGTTATTGATGGTGCATCACACGGCGATGCAGGAAATTTGAAATTAGTTTGGCCAAAACTATATCTGAACCAACAATGGATCTGGATTACTATTGCCAGATCGACGTGGCCGACCTGCACTTGGAAAAAGGACAAAGTTAGCATGGTTTCATTAAGGGGAGATTTTACCTGACAAATCTGATAGAACTCTTTGAGAAAGTAACAGTTTCAATAACCAATAATTAGCGACTGGGAGAAGCCAATGAGTTTGCTTCAAGACGGATGTTGGTGACTAATGGAATTCTGCGAAGGTTAGTGTTGGGACCATAACTTTTCACTTTATACTTCAATAGCTAAAGCAACTGATGGAATTAACAAAACCAAGATAGGCAGAGGGGCAGGTAGTGTCGTGGAGACAGGAAGTCTGTCAAAGACATGGGCAGGTTTCCATTTATTTATTGAGATTCAGCGTGGAACAGGCCCTGCTAGCTCTTCGTGTCACGCTGTCCCGCAACCCCTGATTTAATGCTAACCTAATCACTGGACAGTTTACAAAGGCCAATTAACCTACCAACTGGTACGTCTCGGGGCCGTGGGAGGAAACCCAGGCGATCACGGGGAAAACTCCTTACAGGCAGCGGCAGGAATTGAACCCGGGTCACTGGTACTGTAAAGTGTTGTGCTAACCACTACACTACCGTGCGATGGGAATTGAACCCGGGTCACTGGTACTGTAAACGTTGTGCTAATCACTACACTACCGTGCGATGGGAATTGAACCCGGGTCACTGGTACTGTAAAGTGTTGTGCTAACCACTACACTACCGTGTGATGGGAATTGAACCCGGGTCACTGGTACTGTAAAGTGTTGTGCTAACCACTACACTACCGTGCGATGGGAATTGAACCCGGGTCACAGGTACCGTAAAGTGTTGTGTTAACCACTACACTACCGTGTGATGGGAATTGAACCCGGGTCACTGGTACTGTAAAGTTTTGTGCTAACCACTACACTACCGTGTGATGGGAATTGAACCCGGGTCACTGGTACTGTAAACGTTGTGCTAATCACTACACTACCGTGCGATGGGAATTGAACCCGGGTCACTGGTACTGTAAAGCGTTGTGCTAATCACTACACTACCGTGCGATGGGAATTGAACTCGGGTCACTGGTACTGTAAAGCGTTGTGCTAACCACTACACTACCGTGCGATGGGAATTGAACCCGGGTCACTGGTACTGTAAAGCGTTGTGCTAATCACTACCCTACCGTGCGATGGGAATTGAACCGGGTCACTGGTACTGTAAAGTTTTGTGCTAACCACTACGCTACCGTGCGATGGGAATTGAACCGGGTCACTGGTACTGTACAGTGTTGTGCTAATCACTACACTACCGTGTTATGGGAATTGAACCCGGGTCACTGGTACCGTAAAGCGTTGTGCTGCCCTTGGAGGAGTTAAAAGAGTAGGAAAAGAAGTGGCAGATGGAACATGGCATAGGGAAGTGTGGGGTTATCCACTTTGCTAGGAAGAACAAAAATGAAGACCTTAAGATATACTGTAGTAGCAGAGTTAGGACGTAAGGGGCCCAAAGACTGCTCACAGTACTGTAAGTGCAGTCTCGCCAATGTCTCATTAGACCTCAGCTTTTATAGTCTAGTCCTCTTGAAATGAACGTTAACACTGCAAATGCTTTTCTCACCACTGACTCAACCCGCACATTAATCTTAAGGGAATCTTGGAAGAGAAATCGTAAAATACTTTGAACATCCGATTCCGAATTGTAGGGCAGTGTACACTGTATTCCATCATCCACTTTTGTTACCCATCTTCCAAACTTTTTAAGTTCCCCTGCAGAATCTCTGTTTCGTCAATATTAACTGCCCCTCCCCCTATCTTCGTATCATCTTCAAATTTGGCTGTAAAGCCATCAGTTCCATCATGCAAATGCGGAAAGAAATGGTCCCAACACCAACCCCTGTGAAACACCACTATTCACCGGCAGCCAACCAGAAAGGGCCCCCTTTACAGACAGACTTTATTCATCCCGAGGGAAATTGGGTTTTGTTACAGTCGCACCAACCAAGAATAGTGAAGAAATATAGCAATATAAAACCATAAATAATTAAATAATAATAAGTTAATCATGCCAAGTGGAAATAAGTCCAGGACCAGCCTATTGGCTCAGGGTGTCTGACACTCCGAGGGAGGAGTTGTAAAGTTTGATGGCTACAGGTAGGAATGACTTCCTGTGACGCTCAGTGTTACATCTCGGTGGAATGAGTCTCTGGCTGAATGTACTCCTGTGCCTAACCAGTACATTATGGAGTGGATGGGAGTCATTGTCCAAGATGGCATGCAACTTGGACAGCATCCTCTTTTCAGACACCACCGTCAGAGAGTCCAGTTCCACCCCCACAACATCACTGGCCTTACGAATGAGTTTGTTGATTCTGTTGGTGTCTGCTACCCTCAGCCTGCTGCCCCAGCACACAACAGCAAACATGATAGCACCGGCCACCACAGACTCGTAGAACATCCTCAGCATCATCCGGCAGATGGTAAAGAGCCTCAGTCTCCTCAGGAAGTAGAGACGACTCTACTTCCTCTCTCTGCCTCCTGCCTGTCTGTCAGTCTTCTATCCATGCTAGTAATACCACGGATTATCTTGTTTATCTTATCTTAATTTATCTTGTTTAGCAGGCTTGTGTGCAGCACTTAGCCAGAAGCCTTCTGAACATTCACTGGCTGTCCTTTCTTACAGAATTTCAACAGAATCGTCAGGCAAGATTTAATTACACAACATCCAATTCAGAATTGCCTTTTCCCCAGTCAGCTCAGCAATAATCTGCTCTAAGAAGTCATCTCATACGCACTCTGCAAATTCCTTTTCTTGGGATCCAGTACCAACTTGATTTTCCCCGTCTACCTGCATTTTGAAATCCCCATGATGATCATAACATTACCCTTTTGTGGTGAACTAGATATACCTGTCTGACTGCTCCTGTGGCTCCTCCCACAGACCCTGCTGACTGCTCCTGTGGCTCCTCCCACAGACCCCTGTATAAAGGCGACTGTGGGCTGTTGCTCTCCCTCATTTTCCCCAGGACGTAGTGCTGTTTATTCTTCCAGTCAATGAAAGCCGATATCTCGTTTCCTAAGTCTCAGCGTGAGTTATTGATGGTGCATCACCTTTTGATGTGCCTTTTCTATCTCCTGTAGCTCACAACCTGACTACTGTTCGGAGGCTCCTGTCAGGGTCGTTTTACCCTTGTACTTTCTTAACTACCCACAAGGAATCTACATCTTGTGATCCTCTGTCGCCTCTTTCTAAATCTTTCTAAAGTTTTGATTTTAATTTTTTTACCAATATAGCCACCTCACCTCCTCTGCCTACCTGTCTCTAGAACTACTAGACTATAGAACAGTACAGCACAGTAAACGGCCTTTCAGTCAATGATCTTGTGCAGAACTAATTACTCTTGTAATAAAATGCCTAGCTAAATGAACATACTCTGCCTACACATCCCTTCATCTCCTGCACATTCGCAAGCCTCTGAAATGCCTCCACCACTGCCCTGGCAGCCCATTCCAGGCACCCACCACTCTCTGTGTGGATGAAACTTGCCCCTCGCACCTCATCTGAGCTTATCCCCTTTCTCCTTAAATACATGCCCTCTAGTAATCCTGAGAAAAGATACCAGTTGTCTGTCTACTGTATGCCACACGCAATCATATAATCCTCTAAAAGGTCTCCTCTCAGACTCCGTCACTCCAGAAAAAGAGCCCAAGAGTCTCCATCTCCTCAACCTTCTGATCCAGGAGCATCCCAGTAAACCTCTCTGTAACCTCGCAAAGCCTCAACCTCCTTTCTACAAAGGGGCAACTAGCACTGAGTATAAGCCTTCCCAGAGCTTTATAAAGCTGCAACATAACCTCCTGGCTGTTGGACTCAATACCTCAAAAAATAAAGGCAAGCACTGTTGAGGATCCTGTCAGTTACATTTGATCTCCCAAAGTGCAACACCTCACATCTGCCCATATTAATCTCAAACTTGCGTTTCTTCTATATCTGAAATTGATCTATACTAGCTCTATCCTTTGGCAACCTTCTACGCTATCCACAACACCAATAATCTCTGTATTGTCTGTGAACACGTGAACCCGTCTATCTACATTTTCATCCAAGTTATTTTATATATGTCACAAACAGCAGTGGTCCCAGTATGGATCACTGCAGAACACCACTAGTCCTAGACCTCTGACCAGAGTAAGCCACAGCAACTACTATTCTCTGAATTCTTTGGGCGGCTAATTCTGAATCCAAATGGCCAAGTTGTTGTGGATCCCGTGTGCCTCAGGATTTTGGATGAGTCTTGTCAAATGCCATGTAGACAACACCCCGAGCTTTACCTTCGTCATGTCCTCCAGAAACTCTATCAAGTCAGTGCTGGAGCTTTTGGAAAGCATCCAGTTGGATAAGTCGCTGGGACCGGATGAGATGTATCCCAGGCTACTGTGGGAGGCGAGGGAGGAGTTTGCTGAGCCTCCGGCGATGATCTTTGCATCATCAATGGGGACGGGAGAGGTTCCGGAGGATTGGAGGGTTGCAGATGTTGTTCCCTTATTCAAGAAACGGAGCAGACATAGCCCAGGAAATGATAGACCAGTGAGTCTTACTTCAGTGGTTGGGAAGTTGATGGAGAAGATCCTGAGAGGCAGGATTTATGAACATTTGGAGAGGTATGATATGATTAGGAATAGTCAGCATGGCTTTGTCAAGGGCAGGTCATGCCTTACGAGCCTGATAGAATTTTTTGAGGATGTGACTAAACACATTGATGAAGGTAGAGCAGTAGATATAGTGTATATGGATTTTAGCAAGGCATTTGATAAGGTACCCCATGCAAGGCTTATTGAGAAAGTAAGGAGGCATGGGATCCAAGGGGACATTGCTTTGTGGATCCAGAACTGGCTTGCCCACAGAAGGCAAAGAGTGGTTGTAGACAAGTCGTATTCTGCATGGAGATCGGTGACCAGTGATGTGTCTCAGGGATCTGTTCTGGGACCCTTACTCTTCGTGATTTTTATAAATGACCTGGATGAGGAAGTGGAGGGATGGGATAGTAAGTTTGTTGATGACACAAAGGTTGGTGGTTTTGCGGTAGTGTGGAGGGCTGTCAGAGGTTACAGCGGAACATTAATAGGATGCAAAACTGGGCTGAGAAGTGGCAGATAGAGTTCAACCCAGAAAAGTGTGGAGTGGTGCATTTTGGTAGGTCAATTATGATGGTAGAATATAGTATTAATGGTAAGACTCTTGGCAATGTGGAGGATCAGAGGGATCTTGGGGTCCGAGTCCATAGGACGCTCAAAGCAGCTGTGCAGGTTGACTCTGTGGTTAAGAAGGCGTACGGTGTATTTGCCTTCATCAATCGTGGAATTGAATTTAAGAGCTGAGAGGTAATGTTGCAGCTATATAGGACCCTGGTCAGACCCCACTTGGAGTACTGTGCTCAGTTCTGGTCGCCTCACTACAGGAAGGATGTGGAAACCACAGAAAGGGTGCAGAGGAGATTTACAAGGATGTTGCCTGGATTGGGGAGCATGCCTTATGAGAATAGGTTGAGTGAACTCGGCCTTTTCTCCTTGGAGCGATGGAGGATGAGAGGTGACCTGATAGAGGTGTATAAGATGATGAGAGGCATTGATTGTGTGGATAGTCAGAGGCTTTTTCCCAGGGCTGAAATGGTTGCCACAAGAGGACACAGGTTGAAGGTGCTGGGGAGTCGGTACAGAGGAGATGTCAGGGGTAAAGTTTTTTACTCAGAGAGTGGGGAGTGCGTGGAATGGGCTGCCGGCAAAGGTGGTGGAGGCGGATACGATAGGGTCTTTTAAGAGACTTTTGGATAGGTACATGGAGCTTAGAAAAATAGAGGGCTATAGGTAACCCTAGTAATTTCTAAGAGGGACATATTCGGCACAACTTTATGCACTGAAAGGCCTGTATTGTGCTGTAGGTTTTCTATGTTTCTAAGGCATGTCTTTCCCCTCACAAGGCTATGTTTACTGTGCCTAATCAGGCCATAGTTTTCCAAATGCTCATAAATCCTCTTTCTGAGAATCCTCTCCAGTAACCGACCTGAGACACACTGGCCTACAGTTTCCTGGATTATAACTACTTCCCTTCTCAAATAACTGAAAAACATTTGCTACTTGCTAGTCTTCCAGAGCCTCACGTGAAAGGACACCAGAGCCTAGCCAAGGCCTCAAAAATCTTATCTCCTGCCTTTGTCTATAACCTGGAGTATACCGTGGGGCCTTATCCAGCTAAATTTTCTTGAAGAGACCCATCGGTACCTCACTCTGTATCTGAGAATGCCGCAGCATGTTAGCACGCTCTACTCTGATCTCATCATCCTCCGAGCCCGCATCCTTGTCCTTACTTAATACAGATGAAAAGTACTCATTTCCGATCTCGCCCGCATCCTTTGCCTACAAGTACATGTCTCCTCCTTTATCCTTGAGTGGACTTGCCCTCTCCTGAGTTATCCTCTTGCTGCTGATGTATGTGTAGGATTCTCCTTAATCCTACTTTCCACGGCCACTCCTGACTCTCCTAATTCCCTTCTTGAGCTCTTTCCTGGTTTCTTTGCAATCCTCAGGGACACCATTTAATTTGAATTTCCTATGCCTCACAGGCACTCCTGTTTTTCTCCTTAACTAGTTGTATTAACATCACCCTGCCATGCTGGTTCTTCCTTCCTACTGGAACACACCTTTCCTGTCCCACACTCTGTACAGCTGGCCTTTAAACACCTTCCTCATGTCAGATTTAAACATGCTCAAAAACTACTTTCTAAATGAGCAGAAATCGCAGGTGCAGAGGAACAGAAAGTTCCAGTCTGAGATTCTATCAAGCTTAATGTGCAAGTTCAGTCAGGAAGCTGCAATGTGATAGAACATCGAACTCTACCGCGCATTACAGGCCCTATGGCTCAATGTGTTGTACCGACCTTTTAACCTACGCTAAGATCAATCTGCCCCTTCCCTCCCACATAGCCCTCCTTTTCCATATCATCCAGGTGCCCATCTGATGATGATGGCTGTTCTTCACTTGTGAAGATCAGGAGGGAGGATGAATCCTGAGGAGTGATGAGGATGAGCTGTTGGTGCCTCTTCTCCATTGCTGTACGACTTTATTTCTTCCTGCTGGCTTGTAGTGAGGATCAGTGTGCGCAGACCGATTCTGTTCTTTAGCCCGGGGGACCTGCAGTGATTGTGGTGACCACAAGCCTGTAGGTTGTGCGTGGGAGTTTTCCATCTCCTAGACAGACTGCCTGGCAAGGCTAACGAGTCCCATCTACCCGGGTTTGGAATCGGAGTTGTCCTTCTCCTCGACTGGCTTCCAACCAAGGCTGATGAGACCAGCCTGCCTGTCTAGTTGTATCGCTGGGCGCTCGGTCGCACCAAGATAGAAGGAGTAAGAGAGGCCTCCCGTCCCATGATCCTTTCCCTTCTCCAACTCTGTATCCCTCATGCCAATCACCTTTCCAGCTCTTAGCTTCATCCCTCCCCCTCCGGTCTTCTCCTATCATTTCGCATTTCCCCTCCCCCCACTACTTTCAAATCTCTTACTATCTTTCCTTTCAGTTAGTCCTGACGAAGGGTCTCGGCCCGAAACGTCGACAGTGCTTCTCCTTATAGATGCTGCCTGGCCTGCTGCGTTCCACCAGCATTTTGTGTGTGTTGTTACTCGTAAACCCTATTTTTTCTCTGATAATTTCCCCATCACTGATGTAAGACTCAGTGGTCTATAATTCCCAGGATTACCCTCACTCCCTTTCTGGAAAAACATCAGCATTCGTTTCGATGGGACTAAAACAGAAAAGTAAGAATGGTCTGCTGAGACTTTGTAAGGCAGTGCAATATTGAGAGCAATTTGAATCCGTTCTTAAAGGAAAGATGAGCTGGCGCTGCAGAGGTGATTCTCAAGAATGTTCTCAGGAATGAAAGCCTTCACCCATGCGGAGTGTAACTTCAGAGGACAAGGGAGGTCTTTTTGAAACCTACTCTGTGCTGAAAGGCCTATGTAGAGCAGGCATTTCATTGCAGAATTACTTGCCTCTTTTTGTCAGTGTCCCTGGTTCTAAGCCCCACTAGAGGTGGGGGGGGGGGGGATATCCCTGCATCCAATCAGTTGAAGGAATTTTCTTGTGTACTTAATCGTTCGATTGCTTCTCCTGTTCTGTAGGCCTTGGGCAATCATGAATTCGACAATGGTCCAAACGGCCTTCTGGAGCCTTTTCTCAAGAACGTTTCATTCCCCGTGCTGAGCGCAAATCTAAAAGAAGATAAAGACCAAGTACCGAGTCTCCGTGACTACTACAAACCTTCTACTGTGATGACTGTGAGTGGGGAGAAGATTGGTGTGGTTGGGTACACTTCCAAGTATACTCCAACACTTTCTAGTCCAGGTGGGTACCGGCCTGTCCTGTGATTCACGCTGGCTTAGATCTTCAGAATCTCCACCAACATGCTTCATTGTCGTTCCAGGGCCACATCTGATCTTCGAGGATGAGATTCAAGCTGTGCAGCGGGAAGTCGACAAACTCATAAAGATGGGGGTTAACAAGATCATCGCACTGGGCCACTCAGGCTTCGAGACAGACAAACAAATCGCACAGAAAGTGAGGGGGGTCGACGTGGTGGTGGGAGGACACAGTAACACCTTCCTGTACACAGGTACACCCCTCTCTGTGTCTGACCAACCCAGTAGTTCACAGTGGGCCACAATGTGGGTTATGGCTGCCAGTTGGTCCCCCATAGCCCCCACATCTTTGCCAATAACTCCCATTTGAGTGGCCTCTGGGGCATGTTAAATCTCCTACCTTTCTGGAAGCACCTGCTCTTAGAGCTCACTGTGTGGTGGAAAAAAACCCAATCAAACTCAACTGGAGTCCACAAGCTGCATTTCCAAGTAAGGCACTAGGTACGTCCGTGTAATCACACTGTTCCTTTTTGCCTCATCCATAGAACTTTCCCCAGCCACCTCGCTGAAATGCACAACTTGCCATTTCTACGCTGGGGGAAAAGGATGGGCAGATGATGTAAAAAAAAACCACTTTGTATTGAAATATACTTTGTATAAATTGTACAGAAGATGAATTTCAGCATGAGGGGAGCTGGACAAACCTCCCACTCCTGTGACATTAATCAGACTATAAGAATGTAATACACGGGAGCAGAGTTAGGCCATTCACCCCATCAAGCCTGTTCCACCATTCAATCAAAGTTAATATTTTTCAACTCATTCTCCCACCTTCTCGTCATAACCTTTGGTCCCCTTACTTACTAATCAAGAACCTATCTAATTATACCCAATGACTTGCCCTCCGCAGCTGCCTGATTCACCACCCTCTGGTTAAAGAAATTCCTCCTCACCTCAGTTCTAAAGGGACATCCCTTTATTCTGGGACTGTGCCCTCAGATCCTAGACTCTCCTGCTAATGGAAACACTCGCTCCACATCCAGTCTCTCCAGGCCCTTCAGTAGGCAGTCGGTCTCAATGAGATCACCCTCTTCTTTCTGAGCTCCATTGAGTACAGGCCCAGAGAAACCATATGTTAATTCAGTGGTGTTGGGCTGTACTGAACTTCTCCAATCTCCACAGCTCTGGCATATCCTCTTTCCCTGTTCCCACTTTTTCGGTAAAAAATTCTAAGTTCATCTGTCTTGCCAGTAACCTGATTAAAATAGCTCAGAGCCTTTCAGTGAACATACGCCTTTCCTCAGAAAGAAGGTGCTGACTTCCGGTCAATAACCCTGCAAGAGGAGTTTGGTGACTTAACCACCTTCACCTCCTCACTTTGCTCCAATCAAACCTCGTCTGGTCATACACACAAAATACTGGAGGAACTCCGCATGTCAGGAAGCATGTGTAGAGGGAAATAAGCAGTCGATGTTTCAAGCTGAGCCCCTTCAGAGTCATGGAGTTATGGGACACAGCATAGAAACAGGCCCTTCAGCCCATCTAGTCCACTCCATACTATTATTCTGCGACAGCAATCAATCTGCAAATGACCTACAGCCCTCCATACCCCTCAAATCTATGTACTCATCCAAATTTCTTAAATGTTGAAATCAATCCCGTATCCACCACTTGCACTGACAGTTCATTCCACACTCTCACCACCCTCTCCCCCTCATTTTCCTCTTAAACATTTCACCTTTCACCCTTCACCTATGACCTCTCATTCCAGTATCACTCAACTTCAGTGGAAAAAGCCTGCTTACATTTACCCTATCTATACCTCCCATAATTTTTGACCTCTATCAAATCTATCCTCATTCACCTGCTCTCCACGAAATAAAGTCCTAACCTATTCAACCTTTCCCGATAACTCAGGTCATCAAATCCCGGCAACATCCTTGTAAATTTTCTCTGCATTCTTTCAATCTCATTGATCACTTCGCTTTAGGTAGGTAACCAGAAATGCACACACACAATACTCCAAATTAGGCCTCACCACTGTCTTTACAACTCCGACATAACATCCCAAATGCTGTGTTCAGTACTTTCATTTATGAAGGCCAATGTGTCAAAAGCTCTCTTTAAGTACCTATCCACCTCTTTCAAGGAACTATGTATCTGTATTCACAGATCCCTCTGTTCTATGGCAGTCCCCGGTGCTCTGCCACTCACTGAGTAAGTCCAACCCTGCTTTGTCCTTCCAGAGGCAACACCTCGCATTTCCTTCCCAGACATTGACTCTTTATTCCCCTCCATGGAAGCCTCCTGACTTGTGTGTGTAGCTCCAGATTTCAAGCACCTACAGAATCCCTTGTGCCTTCTGGCTACCCCTTACCAAGGCATACCTGCTGTCCTCTGCTCTTCCTGCCCTCCCCCTCAGCCTGAGGCCAGGTTAGCTACTCAGAACTGTAGTGGGACAGCAGAATGTTAACATCCCGCCGTCATCTCCTTTCCAGCACAGTCCCGGATTGGGATGAGGTGGGGGAAGGGGCGGGAGCAATTCTACTCTAATTCTGTTAGCCTGAGGGCACTCAAAAGACCAAGGCGAGCACAAGAACTAATATTTTGTGATCTCCCTTTTAAAGTAGTCCATAATCAATTTACTTATCTTGGAATTACAGTCACAAGGAAGTTTAAAGATCTCTTTCGTGAAAACTTTGCCAATCTTTCATATGCTATAAAACAGAGTCTGGTTCAATGGTCACCTCTATCTATGTCCTTGGTAGGTCGTATTAATGTTGTTAAAATGTATGTTCTTCCGAAATTTTTATACTTATTTCAATCCATCCCAATTTTTTTTTTAATTCCTAAAAGACCAAGGCGAGAGCCTCAGGTTCTCCCACAGCCGGAGCAGCTGGGCGGTTTGTGATCTGGTTACTCAGGGCTTCCGTGTGCTCCCAGTGCAAGGTTCTCAATACCAGCATGGGTATGATCTTGTGCTAGAGATTCCCCAGGAGCCAGTGGGAATGTTGCAAATTTTGATCTCATCCTTTGTCCGCCTGCTAACCTCTTCCACAATAAAACTGCTGACAGAGAGTTTGGGGAATCCAGTGAACGGTGTGCCCCGAGTAGAACTAAGTACTCTGAGAGTGGACACTAATGCTGGTTCACTTCTGGAAATGTGCAGTGGGAGCTGTTGGCCAGCTCCCTTTCGGTCCTCTGTCAACTGCCAGCCCTGTTATTTAAGCCTATTCTTGCACCAGCCCGCGTCTCAAGATGACAAGAGCTAGCAAGACTCAGCTTCCTGAGTGCACGCACAGTCTCAACCACCCACCTACACTACCGCTACGTTCCTCCCTACATTCCATAAGCACCCCCACACCTGGGACAACTTAGGGCAGCTAGTTAATCCACGAGCAACACACGTGTTGCCTGAGGCTGACACACCGCTCAGCGATGGTCCCATCTCCCGGACGCACGTGGTAGTAGGTCCTCACGGACCTCATGGGAGGTGGGTGTCTGGTCAATCCATGGGTATCCAATGGGAGAGGTGGGGGAGGACCCAATAGGTTTCATCCTGTTGCATTAGCACACTAACCCAGTTCCATGAGGTTTGGAGATAATTTATAGTTCATTCTTGGTTTTAGAGGAAGAGAAATGGAGCTTCAAAGAGAGTCATTGTCATAAGAGTTTTTACTACACAGAATGGGAGCTTTAGTCCACGATGCCTACATGGACTTGTTTGCCCAACTACACCAATCCAGTTGCCCACACTAGGGTCCATTGTGCCTTGAGGGAGAGCTGGGAATGATTGAGGAGGCTCTACGGTACTAAATTGCTTGTTTCCTCAGCTGTAATTTGGATGCTGTGTCTTCTAGACCACGTCTACAAGACTGAGGGAGATTCAATGGTGGTATACAAAGTTATGGAGTCATATACAGGGTAAATGCAAGCAGGCTTTTTCCACTGAGGTTGGGTGAATCCACAACTAGAGGTCATATGTTAAGGGTGAAAGGTGAAACGTTCAAGGGGAACATGAGGGGAACCTCTTCACCCAGAGGGTAGTGAGAGTGTGGAGCGACTGCCGGTGCAAGTGGTGGATTTGATTTCAATTTCAACGTTTAAGAGAAGTTTGGATAGGTACATGGATGGCTGGGGTATGGAGGGCCATGGTGCTGGTGCAAACCAATGGGACTAAGCAGTTTAAATGGTTTGGCATAGACTAGATGGGCTGAAGGGCCTGTTTCTGGGCAGTAGTTTTCCATGACTACGACATCTCATATTTCCTTATGAGATAGGAGACTATTCATCCCATCCAGCGTATCGGAACGATCCTTTTGTTTCCCATAACCAATTATTCCCATTCCCTCCCCCACTGCCCAGATTCTATCAGTTACCCATACCCCAGGGGCAACTGACAGTGGCCAGTTTCTGAGCAAGCCATTATCTTTAGGCTGTGGAAGGGAAGTAGGGCCCCTGGGGGGCGGGGGGAGCCTGTGTGGTCATAGGGAGAATCTGTAAGTTCCATGCACAGGCAGCGTTCAGGGTCAGGGTTTAATCCTGATCTCTGGCGCTGTGAGGCAGGGGCCTCACCAGCTCCCTATCCCCCATGCTGCTACGTCCCACCCAAACTATGCATCTTAATCTGCAGCTGTCACCAGGGAGAAACAGGTCGCCTTGTCCAGAGTTCTGTCTGAAATATTCCATATGGGACCCCGGCTGAAAGCCCTCCTCTCAATGATCTGGAGATTCTCTTGTCGCTCCAGCGTCTGAAAGTCAAGTTGTGCCAGATCCCAGGATGGCGAGTGAACTCTCCCTGGGACTCCAGTGGAAACTCAGCCCCCACTTTGTGGACACTGCCTGACAGACATTTCACGCTGGGGGTCAAAGGTCTGGACTGAACCCAAGTATGTAGCTGGAGTCTTGAGGCACTCCATACCAGAAGCCAGCCTTCCCATGAAACCAGGCAGGTATCCTCTCCCCAGAACAGTACAACAGATGGCCAGGCTCATTGGCTGATGATGTTGTGCTGAATTAATTAAACCCGTAAATTAAATGCTGAATTTAACTCATCCTTTCTGCCTACACAATGCCCAGATCCCTCCATTTTCTGCACATTCATGTGTCTGTCTATGAACTTCTTGAAAGCCTTTATTGTATTTGCCTCCAACTCCACCCCATCACTCTCTGCCCTGCACATTTCCTCTGAATTTACCAGCTCTCACCTAAAATGCATGCCCTCTAGTATTAAACATTTCATCCCTGGGGAGAAGATACTGGCTGTCTGCTCTACCTATGCCTCTGATAATTTTATAAAATTATGAAACTCTAAACTATCTCCCTGCATTCTCTATCGCACCAGGAGAAACAACCCAAGTTTATTTAACCTCTCCTTATAGCACAGACGTCTAATTCAGGCAGCATCCTGGTAAATCTCCTCTGTATCCCCTTCAAAGCCTCCATATCCTTCCTATAATGAGATGACCAGAACTGAATTCAATACTCCATCGTGGCTCAATTGGAGTCTTATAAAGCAGCAACATAAATTCTCAACTCCAGAACTCAGCTCCTCAACTAAGTATGCTTTACACCTTGTTTTTTAACCACACCATCAGCCAGCACAGCCACTTTCAGGGAGCCACGGACTTGATCGCAAGATCACTCTGTGCATCAGCAACGTTAAAGGTCTTGCTATAAACTGTGTACTGTACCTTCAAAGGTTTCAAAGGTGCATTTAATGTCAGAGAAATGTATACAATATACATCCTGAAATGCTTTTTCTTCGCAACCATCCACGAAAACAGAGGAGTGCCCCAAAGAATGAACGACAGTCAAATGTTAGAACCCCAAAGTACCCCCCCAGCTCCCCCCTCCCACACGTAAGTGGCAGCAAAGTGATGACCCCCTTCCCCCACCAGCAAATAAACATCAAAACCAACACTCACAAAGCAGCAACAAAGACACAGACTTGCGGTTACCCCAAAGACTACTCCTTCACCTGGTATTCGACATACCACCGGCTCTCTCTCTCTCTCTCTCTCTCTCTCTCTCTCTCTCTCTCTCTCTCTCTCTCTCTCTCTCCCTAATAGGGGAAAAAGATGTGTCTCCATTTCACAGCGAGAGGGGAGACATAACAAACAACTAGCTGGTTTACGATGTTAAAAGTCCATTCTGTCACTTTTTCCGAGCTCTGTGCCCAAAGATCTCGGGTCTCTGGGCACACAGCCCGAGATCTTCCGACTCCCACGACACACCGACCTCCTGCCGGGACACCAAACTTCAGAACCACGTCTGGAGCCCGTCTCCAGAACCACGAGATCTCGGGCCTCCGAAGGTGAGCGAGGCTCTTAGGCCGCATCCTCAGTGTGCCGAATAACGGCCAGTCGTGAAACCCCGAGAGCGGGGCCCATTCCCGCAAAGAACCAAAGCCAGCGTGTATCTCCAGGTCAGGGTCTTCAAAAGAACCCTGAAAGGGAAAAATAGGGATATAAAAGATGGGAATAGAGCTGTTTCCGAAGATGCAAGCAAAGGAGTTGCCGTTCAGCGCCATCTTGACTAAGCTCCGCCCTCCAGACTCGGTCTCCCAAAGTGCAACATCTCATGAGGTCAGACTAGATGGCATGTGGTATTTCTCCGCCCATATCTGGAAAAGATCCACAGTATATCTCACAGTATCCTTCGACAATCACAACTCCACCTGTCTGTCTCGCCTAAATAGGCCTTTCAATATTCGACAGGTTTCAATGAGATCACCCTTCACTCCAGTGAGCACAGGCCCAGAACCGTCAAGTGCCCCAGGAAGTGTCATAGGTCACAGAGAATGCCCAGTGAGCTGTCATGGTGGAGAGTGCTGGACTGTTGTCCTCACTGAAGTCCAATCACACACTATAATCCAGGGCCTGCATCTCTCTCCACAGCTAACCTGCCCGTCTGTGGTCACTAGACGTGGAGTACGTGGTGTTCAGCATCGTTGTCCTCATCGTGGTTAGAGAGAGAGAGTGAGGGGGGTGGGGGCAGACAGCATCAGGAACAGGACATTCGACTTGTCAGCCTGCTCCTCCACTCAGTACAATCACTGGTCCCTTGGCATCACCGTTCGGCCCACTGCCCATCGTTTGTACTTTCATTTTCTGGGATCAGACGTGAAAGGAAAACAGCCTGAGAGATAAAGTGGGGGAAATGAACTTGGCAGAGGGATGTGAATGGGAATGATGGGGCAGTTGGTATACACTTAAGATGCAGTGTACAATGAGACTGAGAGGAAGGACAGGCAGATGATGGGGCAAAATAGCAGTATGAGGTAAGGGTAACTGGGGGACAAAATCATAGAGTGATGAATACAGGACTGAAGGTATTATATTTCAATGCATGCAGCATTCAAAATAAAAATAGATGATATTTTAGCATAGGTATGACATGGTGGACATCACAGAGTTGCGGCTGAAAGAGGATCGTAGTTGAGAGCTTAATATCAAAGGGTTCGCCTTGGATCGAAAGGACAGACAGGTAGCAGAAGGGGTGGGATAGATCTGTTGGTAAAAAATAAAATAAAATCCTTTGAAAGAAGTGACATAGGATCAGAAGATGTAGAATCCTGGTGGGTAGAGTTAAGGAACTGCAAGGGTAAGAAGACCCTGCTGGGAGTTACGTACAGGCCTCCGAACGGCAGCCAGGACGTGGGCTACAGATTACAATGGGAGATAGAAAATACATGTCAGAAAGGGCAATGTTACGATGGTCGGGGGGGATTTTCATATGCAAATGGACTGGGAAAATCAGGTTGGTGATGGATCCTGTAGGAAGGAATTTGTAGAATGCCTATGTGATGGCTTTCTAAGAGCAGCTTGTGGTTCAGTCCACTTGGGGATTAGCTATTCTGGATTGGATGTTGTGTAATGAAACGGATTTGATTAGTGAGCCTGTGGTAAAGGAAGCCTTAGGAGCATGTGATTCTAATATGATAGGATTCACCCTGCAGTTTGAGAAGGAGGAGCTAGAATCAGATGTATCGGCATTACAGGGGAGTAAAGGGAATTGCAGAGGCACGAGAGAGGAGCTGGCCAAAGCTGATTAACGGGGATGACAGCAATGGTTGGAAGTAGGAGTTTCTGAGAGCAATATGGAAGGCGCAGGATATAAGACCACAAGACCGGAAGATACAGGTACTGAAATAGACCATTTGGCCCCGTTAGGTCTGCTCAGTTATTCCCTCATGGCTGATCCATTTGTTCTCTCAGCCCCAATCTCCTGCCTTCTCCCCGTATCCCTTCATGACTTTACCAAAAATCTACCAGCCCCTGCCTTAAATGAGCATAAAACCTTGGTCTCCATAGCTGCCTGTGGCAAAGAATTCGACAGATTGACCACTCTCTGGCTAATGAAATTCCTTCTCTTCCCTGTTCTAAAAGGATGCCCCTCTATTCTGAGGCTGTGTTCTCTAGTCTTAGATTCTCCCACCATAGGAAACATCCTCTCCACATCCACTCTATCAAGACTTCTCACCATTCGATAGGTTTCAATGAGGTCACTCCACTCTAGTGAATACAGGCCCAGAGCCATCAGACGCTCTTCATTTGACAAGCCATTCAATCCCGGAATCACTTCAGTGAACCTCCTTTGAACCCTCTCCAGTTTCAGTAAATCCTTTCTAAAGGGCCCAAAACTGCTCACAATTATGCAAGTGAGGCCTCTATCACCAATGCTTTATCTATCTCATCATTATATCCTATCTTTTATACTCTAGTCCTTTTGAAATGAATGCTAAGATTGCATTTGCCTTCCTCGCCACAGACTCAGCCTGCAAATTAACCTTTAGGGAATCCTGCACAAGGACTCCCAAGTCCTCTTGTGCCTCAGTTTGTTGTATTTTCTCAATATATATGAAAATAGTCAACCCTTTCATTTCTCCTACCAAACTCCTGACACTGTATTCCATCTGCCATTTCTTTGCGCTTTCTCCTAATCGGTCTAAGTCCTTCTGTAGCTTCTCTACTTCCTCAAATCTACCTGCATCTGCACCTATCTCCATATTGTCTGCAAACTTTCCAATAAAGCCATCAATTCCATCATCCAAATCATTGACATGTAACAAGAAAGGAATTGATCCCAACACAGACCCCTGAGGAACACCACTAGTCACCAGCAGCCAGCCAGAAAAGGCTCCCCCTATTCCCACTCTGCCTCCTGCCCATCAGCCACTGCTTTATTCATGCTGGAATCTTTCCTGTAGTACCATGGGGTATATGATATATATCCCAAAGATGAAGAAGTGTTCTAAAGGGAGGATGAGACAACCGTGGCTAACAAGGGAAGTCAAGACGACATAAAATCAAAAGAGAAGGCATATAACAGAGCAAAAATTAGTGGGAAGCTTTTAACAGCGATAGAAGGAAACTAAAAAAGAAATGAGAGGAAAGATGAAACATGAAGAGAAGGTAGCCGGTAACATAAAAGATGATAGCAAAAGTTTTCTTAGATATATACAGGGATGAGAATGAATATCGAACCAGTGGAAAATGATGCTGGACAGGTGGTAACAGGGACAAAGAAATAGCAGACAATAAGCACTTTGCATTACCTCTCCATTTTTGCTCCCTTTTCACACTACTTGTCTATATAGTTCAGTCCTGACGAAGGGTCTCGGCCCAAAACTTCACCTCTTTTTAACTTTGGCTGTCCAATATGCTGGCATTAGAGAGGGTCCAGAGGAGGTTCACAAGGATGATTCCAGGAATGAAAGGGTTATCATACGAGGAACGTTTGATGGCTCTGGGTCTGTACTCGCTGGAATTCAGAAGGATGAGGGGGGATCTCATTGAAACCTTTCAAATGTTGAAAGGCCTAGACACAGTAGACGTGGAAAGGATGTTTTCCTTTGTGGGAGAGTCTAGGACAAGAGGGCACAGCCTCAGGATAGAGGGGTATCTGTTCAAGTTAAGTCAACGTTTATTGTCATTTCGACCATAACTGCTGGTACAGTGCATAGTAAAAATGAGACGTTTTTCGGGACCATAGTGTTACATGACACAGTACAAAAAACTAGACCGAACTACGTAATAAACAAAAACACAGAGAAAGCTACACTAGACTACATTCAAAACAGAGATGAGGAGAAATTTCTTTAGCCAAAAGGTGGTGAATTTTTGGGATTTGTTTCTACATGCAGCTGTGGAGGCCAGGTCATTGGGTGTATCTAAGGCAGAGATTGATAGGTTCTTGATTGGACATGGCGTCAAAGGTTACTGGGAGAAGGCTGGGAACGGGTTGAGGAGAAGATAGAGAAAAGGATCAGCCACGATTGAATGGTGGAGCAGACTCGATGGGCCAGACGACCTAATTCTGCTCCTGTGTCTTATGGGTCTTTTCCATCGATGTTGCCTGACCTGCTGAGTTCCTCCAGCATTTTGTGTGTGTTGCTCTGGACTTCCAGCATTGGCAGATTTTCTCTTGTCTATGTGTTTCTTATGATAATTTATAGTATATTTTATGTATTGCACTGTACAGCTGCCAGAAAACAAATTCACAACATGTGTTGGTGAGAATAAACATGATTCTGATACTTGTGCAGATGTACAGAGGGCCAGATGGACTTCAGCTTAGCATTAACCTTGACCTTGACCGAGCAGTGTCTGAGCTACCCTTGCACCGCCTCAAGTCAGGCTCATCGTAAACAGTGCGTAGGCACTGAGCAGGTCACTGAGTAACACAGGGTGCTGTATATTGAGACAGGCTCATCGTAAACAGTGCGTAGGCACTGAGCGGGTCACTGAGTAACACAGGGTGCTGTATATTGAGACAGGCTGAAAGTCAGGGTTTAAAAAACTGTGTTCAGCTGGCAAGAAAGAGGGTAGGGTCTGAGAAATATAAGCTATACTGCTTCCAGAGGGATCAAGTGACCTGTGGTGTCAGTCAGAGAGAGCGGGGAAGGCTGCTGAATAACAAAAGCTTTTGTCTGTAGGAGCACAAGGAAGTCCAAAATACCAGAGAGAGGATGGATCAGAATCAGGTTTATCATCACCGGCCTATGCCAGGAAATTTGTTAACTTAGCAGCAGCAGTTCAATGACAATACAGAAAGAAAAAATAAATAAATCAATTATTTAAGTATATACATGTTTATTAAATAGTTAAATTAAAGATAGTGCAAACCAGTGAGCTATATATATTTAAAAAGTGAGGTAGTGTCCAAGGGTTCAATGTCCATTTAGGAATCAGATGGCAGAGGGGAAGAAGCTGTTCCTGAATCGCTGAGTGTGAGCCTTCAGGCTTCTGTACCTCCTACCTGACGGTAACAGTGAGAAAAGGGCATGCTCTGGGTGCTGGAGGTGCTTAGTGTTGGACGCTGCCTTTCTGAGACACTGCTCCTTGAAGATGTTTCGGATAGTACCCATGATGGAGCTGACTAACTTTACAACTTTCTGTAGTATCATTCAATCCTGTGCAGCAGCCCCTCCCCACCCCATACCAGATTGTGATGCAGCCTCTACAGTACATCTATAGAAGTTTTTGAGTGATTTAGGTGACATACCAAATCTCTTCAAACTCTAATCACAAACAAGACAAAATCTGCAGATGCTGGTAATCCGAGCAGCACACACAAAATGCTGGAGGAACTCAGCAGGCCAGGCAGCATCTGTGGAAAAGAGTATAGTTGACATTTTGGCAGGACTGAGGGAAAAAAGGTGAGGAGTAGAGTTCTCTACCTTTTTTTTTCCAGTCCTGCTGAAGGGTTTCGGCCCAAAACGCTGACTGTACATTTTTTCCATAGATGCTGCCTGGCCTGCTGAGTTCCTCCAGCAATTTGAGTGTGGTACTCTTCAAACTCCTAATGAAATATAGCTGCTGATTTGCCTTCTTTATAGCTGCATCAATCTGTTGGGACCAGGTTAACTCCTCAGAAATCTTGACACCCAGCAACTTGAAGCTGCTCACTCTCTCCACTTCTGATCCCCCTGTGAGGATTGGTTCATATTCCCTCATCTTACCCTTCCCGAAGTCCACAATCAGCTCTTCTGTCTTACCTACGTTGAGTGCCAGGTTGTTGCTGTGACACCACTCCACTAGTTGGCTTATCTCGCTCCTAATACACCCTCTTGTCACCATCTGAGATTCTACCAACAATGGTTGTATCATTAGCAAATTTATAGATGGTATTTGAGCTATGCGTAGTCACACAGTCATGGGTATAGAGAGAGTGGAGCAGAGGGCTAAGCACACACCCCTGAGGGGCACCAGTATTAATTATCAATGAGAAGGAGATATTATCAACAGTCCTCACAGATTGTGGTCTTCTGGTTAGGAAATCGAGGATTCAGTTGCAGAGGGAGGTACAGAGGCCCAGGTTCTGCAGCTTAGTGATCAGGATTGTGAGATTGATGGTGTTAAATGCTGAGTTGTCAACGAACAGCATCTTGACGTAGGTATTTGTATTGTCCGGGTGATTTAAGGCCATGTGAAGAGCCATTGAGATTGTGTCTGCCGTAGACCTATTGTGGCTATATGCAAATTGCAATGAGTCCAGGTCCTTGCTGAGGCAGGAGTTGATTCTGGCCTTGACTGACCTCTGAAAACATTTAATCACCATAGATGTGAGTGCTCCTGGACGATAGTCATTAAGGCAGCTCACGCTACTCTTCATATTCAAAGTCAAAGCTGATTTATTATCTAAGCACCTATGCTGTATGTCACGATACATATACTACCTTGAGATTTGTTTTCCTGGTTGACAGGTGATAACTGTTCCTGGACCTGGTGGTGTGGGACCTAACGCTCCTGCACCTCCTGCCCCGTGGTTGTAGAGAGCAGAGAGCGTGGCCCGCCTGGGTGGCCCTTGATTTCTTCTGGCAGCACTCCTTCTAGATGTGCTCAGTGGTGGGGAGTGATTGCAGGAAACATGAGATACGAACGAGTAAAGCTAGAATTACTGAATGCAACATGCCCAGAAGGAAAATGAAGAACTGTCTATGAAGGTTCTCGGTCGGTCAAGCAGTGGTAAATCGCGGCAACTGGACTCGCTGTGTCGTCTAGAAAACGTTTCACCACTCACCTGAGAGGCTTCTTCAGTTCTGATCCACGGTGGGTAGTTTTCTGGCTTGTAAACTCTGTGAGTTGTTTCAAGGCATAGCAATCACATGAGGGTCATTAAGAGTGGTAGAGGTAATGACAGGGTCATTGGTCTTATCTTTGCATGAACAGAGGTGTGAACTGTTGTGGAGATGCCGGAACTGCATTGTAAGTAGCAGATAGATGGTGTCATAACCCACGCCCTCTGTTCAGGGATGGGTTTTCCAAATTGACAAAGATGGCTTCTTTAATCCCTCTTTCAAACCACCTGTCCTCCCTGTCCAAAATTGTCATCATCAAAGGAGTGTCCCTTGCCCTTTAGGTGTAAGTATACAGCCGAGTCTTGGCCCGAGGTGTTAGCCTGCCATGCTGGGCCATCTGTTTTGTCTCGCCGACATACAGATGTGTGCAGCATGGAATAGCATCTACAATATTGCTCTGTTTAAATTTGGCTGTAGGATCCTTGGGGTGGATGAGTTTCTATCTGAGTGTGTTTGTAGGTTTGAAAATCACAAGGATCTACACCAAAAAATACAAGGGACCCTAACAACATCTGGATGAACACTCGAATCACCAATGTCGAGAAAGCTACTGACCACGAGCTGGTAAGTGAGATCAGTGTAGATAGGTACTTAATGGTCTGTTTCTGTACTGGCTGGCTCTGCTCCTCTTTCTGACTTTAAAATGAGTACAAGACTTGTTTAGTGGGGTGAGCGAAGGGAAGGGGTGAGCGGTTTTAATACAGAACTGTGGGCTGAGGGGTGAATGGGGTGAATCAAGTCCTCTCTCTCCCTCCTACCAGCCAATAATGGGCAGCATCATCTCGGCATGAGGCCCCAGCATCTCTCCTCTCTCTTCAGGTTTCCCTTTCAGTGGTTCTAAAGCACTATATCCTGCCATCGGGCAGGCTGTGGGGGTGGTCTCTGACAGGCATGTGGTCCCAAGGCCTGACTGGTGGGCTGCTGAGTGCTGTGACTGGGGAACTGCAGGCATTGCCTGAGACGGCGGCACTCACTGGTGACAAGCACCCAGTTTACACACGCCCTGTCAATATAGAAAAGTTCTACAAATATTGTTACATTCAAGCAAGAACCAGTTGGGAAAACATTCTGATTTCAGCATAACCTCTCCACATTAGTCAGACACCATGGTCATGTAGGAATGCAGGCTGCCATTTTCACTGGGAGGTCCCTCAAGAGAGTTGTTTTGGAGATTGATGAGCAGTCATTTTGACTGACATTTGTGTGTGATGAGATTATCCTAAACAATGTTGCATTCATCCAAACCAGCCGTTTGAGCATAGGCCATCCTGATTCTGAATCACTGTAGCCAGGCAGGGAAAACAGTAAATACACATTCACATTAATCATCACTGTTCACTACAATAATGTGAATGTACGCTACTCTGCATAATCGCTCGAGTTTGCAGACAGGGTCGTTTAACCATGGCAACACTTTAAAAGTGATTTCTTTTTGACCTTAACTGGAGCCAATGTGTTTGATATATTTCAAAGGATTCAAAGTGCATTTATTATCGAAGTATGTATAAATGATCCCCTCTTGAGATTTGTCTGCTTACAGACAGTCACAACAGCAAACAGAGGGGTTGTTTGCCATCCTGAGGGAAATCAGAGTGGATAAATCCCCAGGCCCCTCAGACCCCACAGGAGGCAAGTGCAGAAATCATCCTTAGCAACAGGGGAGGTCCCAGAGGATTGGAGGATAGCCAATGTTCTGCTGTTTCAAAGAAGCTCTAAACATAAACCAGGAAATTATAGGCCGGTGAGTCTAGCATCAGTTGTGGGAAAGTTATTGGAAGGTACTCTGAGGCATGAGACATACAAGTACTTGGATAGACATGGACTGATTAAGGATAGTCAGCATGGCTTTGTGCGTGGTAGGTCATGTCTAACTAATCTTAAAGAATTTTTCAAGGAAGCTGCCAGGAAAATGGATGAAGGCAAGGCAGTATATGTTGTCCACTTGGACTTTAGAAAGGTATTTGACAAGGTCCCACATTGGATTGGTCTGGAAGGTTCATTTGCTTGGCATTCAAGATGAGGTAGTAAATTGGATTAGATGCTGGCTTTGTGGGAGAAGCCAGAGAGTGGTAGTAGAGGGTTGCCTCTCTGACTGGAGGCCTGTGACTAGTGGAGTGCTGTAGAGATTGGCTCTGGGTCCATTGTTGTTGGTCATCTATATCAATGATCTGGATGATAATGTGTTTAACTGGATCAGCAAACTGGATATGCATATGACACCAAGATTGGGGGTGTAGTGGACAGCTATCACAGCTTGCAGAGACATCTGCATCATCTGGAAAAATGGGCTGAAAAATGGCAGGTGGTACTTAATGCAGACAAATGTGAGGAGTTGCATTTCAGGAAGTCCGGCCAGGGTAGGTCTTACACAGTGAATGGTTGGGCACTGGGGAGTGTGGTAGAGCAAAGGGATCTGGGAATATTCATTGAAAGTGGTGTCACAGGTTTTTAGGGTTGTAAGGAAAGTTTTTTGGCACATTGGCCTTTATAAATCAATGGAGATGGGATGTTATGTTGAAATTGTATATGACATTGGTGAGGCCTAATTTGGAGTATTGAGTGCCGTTTTGGTCACTGATGTAAACAAGGTTGAAAGAGTACGGAGAAAATTTACAAGGATGTTGCTGGGTCTGAAGGACCTGAGTTACAAGGAAAGATCGAATAGGTTAGGACTGTGCTGCTTAGAACATAGAAGATTGAGAGGAGATTTGATAGAGGTATACAAAATAATGAGGGGTTAAACAGGGTAAATGTAAGCAGGCTTTTTCCATTGAGGTTGGGTGGGACTACAACCAGACATTAAGGGTGAAAGGTGAAAAGTTTAAGGGGAACATGAGGGCAAACCTCTTCACTCGGAGGGTCAAGAGTGTGGAATGAGGTGCCAGCACAAGTGGTGCATGCGAGCTCGATTTCAATGTTTAAGAAAGGTTGAGATCAGCACCTAGAAGGTAGGGGTATGGGGGTCAGTGGGAGTAGGCAGTTTAAATGGTTAGTATGGACTAGGCGGGCTGAGGGGCCTGTTTCTGTGGTGTACTTCTCTATGACTCCATGACAAAGCAAGAAACCTGAAAGAAGCCAATTAAAAAAGACCAACACCCAATGCGAAGAAAAAGAGGGGAGAAAACACAAACCCATACAAACATCAGAAGCAAGCAACACCATTCCGAACCAAATTGAGTCCATAGACCCAAATGCAAGAGCAGCTGGAGTAGGCCCATAGCCTCGGTCCCAGTTCATCATAAAGCAGGCAAATTGCCACAAAGCTCGCAGACACAAAGTGCTAACCAGCCGGAGCAACCTCACAGCCTCGGTGCCGCAGAGAGAGGTGTGAGCGGAATCGGCCCAACTCTTACCTCCGATCCTGACACCCTGCCTTTCCAGTCTATCTGGGCTGTCGTTTAAATCACCCAAACGCCAGATCGTGCCACGCACTAGGACCCAGGCCCCAGGCCCCACCAGAGCATTATGCTCTGGGCCTAGTCCTCACTGCCCAGCCCGAAGCCGTTCTCGACCTTTCCAAATTGGCTCAACATCCAACCTCGCTTGTGGTTTAGGTGGAGGGGCACCAAAACTTCTCCGCCTCGACTCTTCACCAAATTGCTCACTCCAACTCCATCCCTGACTCTGACACCGTCTCGAATACTTTATGCTCCGACTTTGCAACGCATCAGCACGGCTCATCCCTCGAGTCAGCTTCACCTTCACTCGTCTCTTCATTATTTGCAGTGATAGTTTACCACAATTTACCTTCGAAAAGGTGTTATTAATAATGTTTTTAGTTGAATCTCTTGCCTTTTGAAATACCAGTAAGCTGTCACCCAACTTCAGTAGCACCATCTTAAACCGGGAGTAAAAGACTGAATTTGTCAGGTTATTGAAAGAATCAACTATTTCATTTACTGAGCAGTTGGGGTCATGTGAATCAGATAAACTAGCCAGCTCAGAGAATTGTAGTTGGGTTGCAGCACCAAGAAATTGTTTTTTTAACAGTAATTCCTTTCATAGTCTTGGTTCCAGGATGGAAAGCATCAAAATTACACAAAAATAATAGTGGTATCTGACAGAGACATCAATTTAACCCTTTTGTCATTACTAAATCAAGTGTATTTCCAGGTTGGGCTCAGTGACATGCTGGGTAGGAACTAGGCTGTCTAGAAAGCTCATGAAATCAGTTGCTACAGAGTTCGCAACTGAGAGGGCATTAATATGATTATTGAATTTACCAGCGATGGCAATCCTGTCACAGTTGAATATAATGCCTCTACTTTAAATATACTCAATAACTTGGCCTTCACAGCCATCTGCAGCAATGAATTTACTACCCTCTATCTAAAGAACTATCTTCTAATCTAAATGGATGTCCCTCTATTCTGAGGCTGTGCCCTCTGGTCCTAAACTCACCCACTATGAGAAACATCCTTTCCACATCAACTCTATCTAGGTCTTTCAATATTCCATAGGTTTCAATGAGATCTCCCCGCATTCTTCTAAACTCCAGCGAGTACAGGTCCAGATGCATCAAAGACTCCTCATACATTAACCCTTTTATTCCTGGGATCATTCTCATGAGCCTTCTCTGGATCCTCTCCAATGCCAGCACATCTATTCTTAGACGAGGGACCCAAAACTGCTCACATACTCCAAGTGCAGTCTGACCAATACCTTATAAAGCCTCAGCATCACATCCTTGCTTTATATTCTAGCCCTCTCGAAATGAATGCATTTACCTCCCGTACCACTAACTCAACCTGCAAGTTAACCTTAAGGGAAGCCTGCACAAAGCCTACCAAGTCCCTTTACGTCTCAAATTTTTGAATTTTCTCCTCATGTAGAAAATAGTCTATGCCTTTATTTATTCTACCAAAGTGCATGACCGTACACTTCCCTACTCTATATTTCATCTGACACTTCCTTGCCCATTCTTCTAATCTGTCTGCAGACACCCCGCCTCCTCAACATACCCGCACTGCCACCTATTTTCGTATCGTCCGCAAACTTGGCCATAAAGCTATCAATTCTGTCATCCAAATCATTCATGTGTAACATGAAAAGAAGCATGATCTTTTCAACATCAACTGCTGTGAAACACCACTAATCACCAGCAGACAACCCAAAAAGGCCTTCTTTATTCCCATTGTTTGCCTCCTGACAGTCAGCCAGTCTTCTATCCATGCTCAATACCATGAGCTCTTATCAGGTTTAGTAGCCTCCTGTGTAGCACCTTGTCAAAGACATTCTGAAAATCCAAGTACACAACATCAGCAGATTCTCCTTCATCTGTCCTGCCTGTTATTTCCTCAACAGAATTCCAACAGATTTGTCAAGCAAGATTTCCCCTTAAGTAAACTATGCTGATTTTGACCTATTTTATTACCTGCCTCTAGGTACCTCAGAACCTCATCCTTAGTAATGGGCTCCAGCATCTTCCCAACCACTGAGCTCAGGCTATCAGGCCTTTTCTTTCTGCCTCTCTCCCTTAAAGTGTGGAGTGACAGTTGCAATTTTCCAGTCCTCTAAAGCATTCGGGAATCTAGGATTCTTAAAACATCATTCATACAATCTATTCAGCCACCTCTTTCAGAACCCTGGGGTGTAGTCCATCTGGTCCAGGTGATTTATCTACCTTCAGACCTTTCATTCTCCTTAGTTATAGCAACTACACTCGCTTCTGCCCCCCCCCCCCCCCCGCCCTGACTCTCTTAAATGTCGGACATACTGCTAGTATCTTCCACAGTGAAGACCAATGCAAAATACTTATTCAGTTCATCCACCGTTTCTTTGTCCCCCATTACTACAATTCCAGCAAATTTTTGCAGCAGTCCAATATCCATTCTCACCTATCCTTTACTCTTTATATATCTGAAAAAACTCTTAGTGTCCTCTTTTGTATAATTGGCCAGCTTACCATATTGCAACTTTTCCCTCCTTATGCTTTTTCAGTTGCCTTATATTGGTTTTTAAAAGCTTCCCAATCCTCTAACTTCCAAGTCATGTTTGTTATGTGGCTTCTCTTTTGCTTTGATGCATTGTCAACCACAGTTGCATCATTAGAATACTTCTTCATTGTTGCAGTCTGTCTACGCTGCACGTTCCAACTTGCTCCCAGACGCTCCAGCCTTTGCTGTCCTGCTGTCACCCCTCCTGGCCAGCTTCTCTCTGAGTACTCTGTAACTTCCTTTACCTTAAGCTCACAGTCAAATCCAGTTCATAACACAACACCCAATCCAGAAATTCCTTTTCCCTAGTGGGCTCAACCTCAAGCTGCTTTAAAAAGCCATCTTGTAAGCATTCTACAAACTCCCTTTCTTGGAATCCAGCACCAGCCTAATTTTCTCAATCTGTCTGCATACTGCATATCGTAACATCCATGACTATTGTAACCTGTTTTACATGTCCTTTCTATCTCCCATTGTATTTTGTACCCCACATCTGGGCTACTGTTCGGAGGCCTGCATATAACTCCCATAAGGGTCTTTTTACCCTTGCAGTTTCTTAGCTCTACCCACAAAGAATCCACATCTTCCAATCCTATGTCACCTCTTTCTAAGGATTTGATTTCATTTTTAACCAACAGGGCTTCCCACCCCCTCTGCCTACCTGCCTGTCCTTTCAATACAAGGCGTATCCTTGGCTGTTGAGCAGCCAACTATGATTTTCTTTCAGCCACGACTCAGTGATGCCCACAACAAAATACCGACCAATCTCTAGCTGTGCTACAATATCTATCCTTATTCCGAATACTGTGTGCATTCAAATAAAACACCTTCAGTCCTGTATTCATCACCCTTTTCGATTTTGGCCTCCTTTACACTTTAACTCATCCCTCTGACTGCAATTTTGCCGTATCATCTGCCTGTCCTTCCTCGCAGTCTCACCACACACTGCATCTACTTGCATGCCAACTGCCCCATCATCAGCCCTATCACTCCGGTTCCCAGCCCCCCCGCCAAATCTGTTTAAACCAACAGTTCTAGCAAACCAGCCCTCAAGCATATTGGTCTCTACCCGGTTCAGGTGTAACCTGTCCTTATCGTGCAGGTCGTACCTTCCCCAGAAGAGATCCCAGTGATCCAGAAATCTGAAACCCTGCCCCCTGCGCCAATTCCTCAGCAACGCATTCATCTGCCAAATTCTCCAATTTGTACCCTCAGTGGTGATGCAGAAGTACTATCTTTCAGGTCCTACTTTTCACTTTCTGTCTAACTTCCTATATTTCTCTCTTCAGGACCTCCTCCGTTTTCCTACCTATGCCATTGGTACCAATATGTACCACAACTTCTCGCTGTTCACCCTCCCCTCCCTATGGACCTGATCTGAGACATCCCCGACCCTGGCACCTGGGAGGCAATGTACCATGCGGGTGTCTCTTTCACTTTCACAGAATCTCCTGCCTGTGGAATCTCTAATCACTATTGCACCTCTCTTCTGCCCCCTTCCCTTCACAGCCATAGGACCCGGCTCATTGCCAGAGACCCAGTTGCCATGGCTTCCCCCAGCAGTATTCCAAATATTGATAATTGAGGGGAGTGCACCCTTTCCCTTTCCCAAAAGTCATCCATCCACCTGCCTCCTGCCCCTTAGGGGTGGCTTCTTCCCTGTAGCTCCTATCCATCACCTCCTCATCCTCCTGTACGAGCAGAAGGACAAAGTGCCTTCAAGCCGATCATGCTGTGGACGGTTTAAGCACACTCTGCACTTCTCATCGTCCGGGAATCACTGACCTTTTGTGTTCTTTTCCAATCTTCAGACCGTCTGAGGATGGTTATATAGACCCTGTCCGTAGGCATTGCTTATGTTGTTTATTTGTCTTCACAGGCAAGGCTCCTTCCAACGATGTCCCTGCTGGTCTGTACCCATATATGGTCACCTCAGACAGTGGTCAGAGGATTCCTGTTGTACAGGCCTTTGCATACGGAAAGTACCTCGGATATCTGAAGCTGACCTTCAGCCAGGATGGTGCGGTGACCAAGGCAGAAGGAAACCCGATACTGCTGGACAGCAGCATTCCTGAGGGTAACAAGCATCTGCACCCTCAACTACTTGAGTAGCCAGAACCTCCGGCACCCTCGGCCCACTCTCCCCAGGCTCCTGGTGAAGGCACAGGCCAGAACTCAGCCTCCGCCCACTCTCCCCAGGCTCCTGGTGAAGGCACAGGCCAGAACTCAGCCTCCGCCCACTCTCCCCAGGCTCCTGGTGAAGGCACAGGCCAGAACTCAGCCTCCGCCCACTCTCCCCAGGCTCCTGGTGAAGGCACAGGCCAGAACTCAGCCTCCGCCCTCTCTCCCCAGGCTCCCTCATGGAGGTACAGGCCAGAAATCACTCTCCGCCCACTCTCCCCAGGCTCCCTCATGGAGGCACAGACCAGAACTCAGCCTCCGCCCACTCTCCCCAGGCTCCTGGTGAAGGCACAGGCCAGAACTCACCCTCCGCCCACTCTCCCCAGGCTCCCTCATGGAGGTACAGGCCAGGGCTGGAGAGCTCTCTGCCTGATGCTCTGGAGGCGGCAGAGTCGTGATTTCATGAGCCCAGCACAGATCAATTTGCCTCCATCATTCCCCAGCTTGACCTGGCTTGTCAGGCAGTGGGGACCCGGGTGTAGGCTGGGACTGGGAATTTGGACCGTGGGGGTAAATCTACTCATCAACGTTCCCGTGTGATCTGATCAGGAGGTGGGCAAGTCTGTGGGAGAGAGACTACCCAACTCCTCTCCATTCCCTGCTGACTATTGGCCGTGGAAACATGGTCACATTCAGTACTTATATGGCATAAGGATTGACATGAGGGAGGAACATAGAACACAGAACAGTACACCATGATGTTGTGTCAAGCTAATTAAACTAGCAAGAAAATGCCGAACTGAAGTAATCTCTTCTGCTTGCACAATGTCCATATTCTCCTTCCCTTGCACTTTCGTGTGTCTATGTGTCAGCGTCTCTTGTAAGCTTCCACCAGCTGCCTTGGCAGCACATTACCAGGTACCTGTCACTCTCTGTGGGGTAAAAAAACCTGCCCAGCAAATGTCCCTTAGGTTTACCCCTTCTCCCCTTAAATGCATAGCCTCTAGTGCTAGTCTTTTTGACCTGGGAGAAAAGGCCAGTGTCTACTCTATCTGTGCCTCTCGTAATCTTATAACCTATCTGAAGGAGTAGGCTATTCAACCTTTCGTGCTTCTTCAGCCTTCGTTTTCCTTTTAATTCAGTTAAAATCTAGGTCCTGCCCCAACTGTCTTGAACACCACCTTGTTACCGGGCTTCAACGGAATCTGTCAGCCAGAGAATTCCAGCTGGGCGAAGAAGGCCCTTAGCCCTATCCTGAATGTTTGACTCCTGATTTTGTGAACCCCTGGCTCCAGACACCTCGACCAGGGTATACATTATCCCTGTATGTAGCCCACCCAACTTGACCAGAGTTTTACGTACACGACACTGGAAGAACTCAGTAGGTCAGGCAGCATCCGTGAGAAAAGAGTCAACAACGTTTCGGGCCGAGACCCTTCATCAGGAATGGGGGGGGGGGGGGGGGGCGGGAAGAGAGGGCCGAGACCGAAACATTGGCTACTCTTTTCTCACGGATGCTGCCTGACCTGCTGAGTTCTTCCAGCATTGTGTACGTATTCTTTGATCCACAGCATCTGCAGTTGTATTTTGTGTTTTGACCAGAGTTTTGTTTACCTCATTGAGGTTGTCACTCATTCTTCTAAAGTAGGAACAAGTCAGTCTGTTTAACTCTCTCACGTTGCAGGTGTGAAACGTCATGGTTGACTTGGTTGAAACAACATGTTGCAACTATATCCTTCCTTGAATAGCGAGGAAGTGTGCAATATTTCAGATGTGGTCTTGACAGATTCCTGTGAAAACGAAGCAAGATTGTCTTGTCCTTGAATTCTTCTGCAATATTTTCCAGTGGAATGTTTGTTTCTTTAATAATGCACTGAACTACATGTTGAGTTCAATTAATCCTCGTTACAACTGTACAAGTCTCATTTGGAGATACTGTGTAAACAGAAGAGATTGTGCAGATGCTAGGGTTCTTGAGGAATACTGACAGGATGCTGAAGGATTTCAGCAGATCAGGCAACATTGAGAGAGGGATCTTTGGGGCCGAGAACCTTCATCAGGACTGGAAGGAAGGGGAAGACGCTAGAATAAGAAGATGGGGGGGGGAGGGGAAAGAGGACAAGCTAGCAGCTGATAGCTGAAACCAGGTGGGGGGAGGGGTGATGAAGTCAGAAGCTGAAGGGTAATAGATGGAAGTTGTAAAGGGCTAAAGGAGAAGGAGGCTGATAGGAGAGGGCACTGGACTGTGGAAGAAATCATATACTATCTGCTTAGTCTCCAAACTGATGGCATGAACCACGATTTCTCTAACTTCCACTAGTTTCTCCCCCCTTCTCTCTTTTCTCATTCCCCATTCTAGCTCCCCTCTTTTCTCATAACTAGATCACCACCTCTGGTCACCATCCTCCTTCCCTTTCTTCCATGGCCTGCTCTCCTCTCCTATCAGATAACTTGTTAGGTGTTAGAGGCAGATACATGAGGGGCATTTAAAAAGCTATTCGATAGCCACAAGGATGATAGAAAAATGGAGGGCTATGTAGGACAACAGGTTTAGATCGATCTTAGAGTAAATTAAAAGGCTGGCACCACTTTGTGGGCCGAAGGGCCTGGAATGAGCGGTAATGTTCTATATTGCCATTAGCCCTGTGCTGGAGGCAGGGCCTGAGGAAAGGAGTGAAATGGGCTGAGGTGCTACATACACTAGTGTTGATGAATCAATACTTCTCTTCAGATAAGGAGATTCTGGCCGACGTTGGCAGTTGGAAAGCAGCCCTGGCCAATTTTGGAAAGGAATACGTTGGGCGAACTTTGGTCTACCTGGACGGAACTACTAAGTCTTGTCGGAATCAGGAATGCAACATGGGGAATTTGATCTGTGATGCTATGGTGAGCAACTTGAGATGGTCAGTGAACACTTCCACCCCTGACTGGAACGTCATCTATCACCTGTCCTGTGGAGGACTGCCCCCACCTGTCCCAATGGTCTAAAGTAACTTTATTCAAGCATCCCCTCCCCCCCCACCCCCAACCCCATCCCATCCTCCTCCTGACGCAGAGGGGCCCATTGACCTCTGAGAGATGGAAGGTTACTGCTGACACGGGCACCGTGCCCGGTATCCGGTATCTCCTGTGGGCACAGAGCCAGCAACCAGCTTGGATCGTTCACTGCGAACAGCCAGTCGCATCCACCAGGTGAGAGTGGTGGGCTGGTCAGCAGGAAGTGTCCCCTCTCACACAGCTGGGGCCAGAACTCCAACACTGCACCAACCACGTGCTAAGTGCTACTCCCTTTACGCATGGAGGGAAACTTGCATTCCTGGTGCCTGGAATGGTGGGTCCATGACTGAATAGTGTATCATGGTCCGTCCCAAGAATCAGCTGTGACTACTTCACCTTCCATCCAGCACAGAGACGGGGCCTTTTACCCACTGAGTCCGTGACAACCATCAATCACCTGCTTCTTTACTCTCACCATCAACTTCCCCCAGACTCCCACTCTCACTGACACACTGTCTGTCTCTGGCTACCTGAAGGGAGAGCTGGGGTGGTAACAGAATCTCCTCCATCATCTGGTTTCCTCAAACCTCACCAACACCTCTGCTGCCTCAGAAGGTGAAGCATGGCCTTGCTGACCCTCACCAGTTTCCGGATACACCACAGAAGGCATCCTATCTGGTTGTCTCACGGCCTGCTACAGCCAAGCTTCATCGGGGCCTGCAAGAAACTGCAGAGAGCTGAGGATGTCACAATATCCAGCCTCCCTTCCAGAGACTGTCCTACACTTCTCACCGTCTCGGTGAAGCAGCCAGGATAATCAAAGGCCCTATCCATTCCGGATATCCTCTCTTCTCCCACCCCTTCCCATCAGGCAGACGATACAAAATCTTGAAAGCGAACACTACCATGTTCAAAGACAGTTTCTACCCTACAGTTTAACAGGCTTCCTGTATGTTAAAAATGAACCCCTGACCCCACAATCTGTCTCATCGTAACTTTGGACCACACTGTCTGCTCACTCTGCAAGTTTTATTTAACTATAGTGCTTTATGCTATATCCCCTCGTCGTTTTTTCTGTTATACAACCTCAATACACTGATGAGGTGAATTAAGCTGCACAGATGATCTGCAAACCAACATACATGTGACAATAAAAAAACAATTACTTGGCAAACTACAGTATTTGCCCCACGGAACTTTAACTTTCATTTATCAAGTGAACTGATAGTCAATCTGTCCTTCACTTCCTCCCCTTCCTCCCTCCTTTCCTGCTCCTCTCCTCCCTCTCTCTACTCTCCCTTCCCCATATCCTTCCTTTACTTTTTCCCTCTCCCTCTGGCCTTCCTTCCTCTCCAACCTCTCCATTACCTCCCCTCCTCTCATACTCCTCCCTTGTCCTATCCTCACTCTAACCTCTGCCTTTCCTTCCTTTCCACACCTTCACCCCCTCTCCTATCAACCTCCCACCCCTCCACCTCCTCCCCATCAACCTCCCACCCCTTCACCTCATCCTCTATCATTCTTACACCCCTCTATCTCCCTCTCACCTCTCCATCTCCCCCTGTATCTCAATCCCTCTCCTCTCTCCCTTCTCCTGGTCCTCACCTCCATCAGCACACGCTGACTACCACTGTGATTTCAGATCCGCGAGAGTGTCCGAAAACCAAATGAAAAGTTTTGGAGCCAAGTTTCCATTTGTATAACACAAGGTGGAGGCATCCGGTCACCCATTGATGAACGAACCGGCAATGGTATGTACAAGGCCAAAACACCAGAGACGTTTTATCAACGATGAATGATATTACCCTTGCTTAGAAATTATTGCCGCTAGAAATTTCACAAATATAACGAAGGTTACTTAACGGCAGCTGTGAAGAAAAATTTTGCCCAATTCAAGTTGTGGACGGTTCTCTGTACAATGAGAGAAAGATTTGTTCTGTGTTTAGAATTCAACCATGCTCTAAAAACAAAACCCAGGATGAACATTAAGCACAGAGTGAAAAAGGGCAAGACTAGGATTTGCCACTGGGTTGGACATTACAGTCAGACAGTTGATAGAGCCAGAAATGAAGGAAGGAAATGTTACTGTTGTGAGAACATGTCACATGACCTTGAGGACTGTGGGTTTAAAGATAACAAATGCAGAAACTGTGGCAAACAGGGCCACATTGGCAGAGTATGCAAAGCTAGTAAACAGCAGAAAAAGGACAAAATACAGAGAAACAAGAAACCCCAGGAAGGAAAACACAACAATGTACACAAAATGGAAGAAAGCAGTTCTGATGAAGATGACTCAGACAAAAGTGAATTGTCTGCAACTTCACAGCGTGAAAGAGACACATGATCAAAGAGTAATATGGATCACTGCACAAGTGGCAGGCATGAGACTGAAAATGGAGTTGGACACAGGCTCAGCTTTAACAATGATCTCTGTACACGACTACAAATGACTGTTTTCTCGCATACCTCTGAAACGAACTAAACTACTGCTAAAGACTTACACAGGACAGAGAGTGCATCCCAAAGGTAAAATTAAAGTGACAGTGACCTACAGAGACAAAACACAGCAGCTGAACCTCTATGTACTGAAAAACGGAGGACCACCGTTGCTGGGGTATGAATGGCTCAGGAAAATCCAGCTGGATTGGCACACCATCAAGGCACTAAATGTGTCAACAAGGGAGGGCTGCTAGGCGGGGAAGATGTCCGCAGCTCTCCTCTCACCCATTGTCGATTACTTCAATGACGAGGAGGAGCTAGAGAGCGCAGACGAGGAGGACGAACACAGTATCCGTGGCTGCGACTCGGATGAAGATACAGAGGATGCAAGGGAGACAGATATTGCCAATAAGCAGGATGATGAAGACTACCTGGAAGTAAGAGAGCAGAGGTACCAGGAGAAACTGACATCTCTCAAAAGACACTTACAGGAAGTATCAGAAAAGGATGAAGAAACTAGATCAACAACACAAGGAAAGAATACGGAATACGGAGCTTTTTCTGCAACAGGAGACAGGACAAGTGGAAAGGAACTATATTAAAGGGAAGAAAGCAGTGAAGGAATTTGAAGATAAAAAGGTTGAGTTAGAAGAAAAGAAAAAGATGATTGAGAATGAGAGGCTAACAATGGAACTCACAGGAGATTCTATGGAGGTAAAGCCAATAATGACTAGGAAACTAAGGAGGAGACCTAATGACCCTGTTCCAATTACAGACAAAAGATGAAAACCTGCACCTGCGCAGTTAAATTACTTGTTAACAGATGAACAGATACTGGAAGATCTGCAAACTCTCAATAAGCTTAAATCTCCGAAAAGACCAGCATCTCCATCTTCTCCTGAGCATCTTCACAGCACTCCTGCTGAATCACCAGCACGAGGAGTAGATGGAAAGTTATATTACGATAAGAGATGGTATCATAAAGGTCAGGCTATCTATTTGGAATCTAAGGAGAATACGAAGATTGGTTGTGTAATTAGCTCAGTTGGAACAAATGAGTAAGGAAGACAAGTGATAGCACAAAGATGCGAATGTATCTAGGACAGCTACACAGAGGAGTCTTCATTATTCAGAGGTGATCTGCTGCCTAGAACTCTTAGCAAGTTGGAGGTGCACATCTTCTTAACTCCCTATACTCAGAGGTCAACTTCTCATGACTTTTACATGGAAATCTGTATTAAAACAAACAAGTTATTGACAGACGTTACCCGGAGAAGCAGAGAAGACCCCCCCCCCCCCCAGAGACCTGAGTTATAAATGGGTCTTGGACCAAAAGTAAAAGAAAGGGCTTGTTATAATTTGATATTATTACGTTACTTTGTTATTATTTGATATTATTAAGTAAACAAATGGTAGGCATTCAAATGCTAAGGGTAAATGTATTTGTTTAGCATAGTGCCCCAGTAAAAAAACCAGTTGATACACTATTAAAATAAAAGGGGAGGAGTGTACCATATAGCCAACAGTATAATAAGGGACTACTTTATGTTTTAGTAACACGTCATTGATTGCAACATTAGGTGCATATTGAGCATGCGTTATCAGGTGTGTATTGATCTGTACGTGTGTTTTAAGGTTCGGTTTCTGCCAGTAACGAACCAAGAAACTTAGCTCCCGTCTCCAGTGTTTTTATTAACAGCATTGTTGTGTAGCCAGGCCACATACACAACAAAAACAAATCTCAGGGTAGTATATTCAGATTCAGTTTATTGTCATTTAAAAACCACAAATGCAATGCAGTTAAAAAATGAGACAACGTTCCTCCAGAATGATATCACAAAAACACATGACAAAACAGACTACATCAGAAAATATGGTGACCTTTACGTACTTTGAACTTTGATGAATCTGTTAAACAAGGTGCCTGTGGTAATACAGGAAAGGTACGAGCATGGACAGAAGATTGGCTGATCAGCAGGAGGCAGAGAGCCAGAATAAAGGGACCGTTTCCTGGTCCGCTCCGGTGGCTAGGGACCCCTTTTCACAGTATATGCAATTGATTTTGATGACAGAATTGACGGTTTTGTGGTCAAGTTTGCAGATGATACGAAGATAGATGGAGGGGCAGGTAGTGTTGTGGAGGCAGGGAGTCCGCAGAAGGACTTAGAGAACAGGCAAATGGAATACAGTGCAGGGAAGTGGGTGGCCGTGTACTTTGGTTGAAAGAGAAAAGGCCACAGACTATTTTCTAAACAGGGAGACAATTCGGAAATCAGAGGTGCGCAGGTACTTGGGAGTCCTGGTGGAGGGATCCCTAAAAGGTAACTTGCAGGTTGAGTCGGTGGTAAGGAAGGTAAATGCAATGTCAGCATTAATTTCAAGAGGAATCGAATATAAAGCCAAAGATGTAACGCGGGGCCCCTTTATCTGTGAAAAGGCATGCTGGCATTGGAGAGTTGACAAGAGAGACCCTGGGAATGTGTAAGGAATGTTTGATGGCTCTAGGCTGGTACTTACTGGGATTTAGAAGAATGAGGGGGATCTCATTGAAACCGATTGAATATTGAAGGTCTAGATAGAATGGATGTGGAGAGGATGTTAGCTGTAGCAGGGCTTTTAGGACCAGAGGCCACAGCCTCAGAATCGAAGGATGCCCTTTTAGAACAGAGATGAGGAGGAATTTCCTTGTCCAGAGGGTGGTGAATCTGTGGAATTCATTGGCACAGATAGCTGTGGCCAAGTCATTGAGTATATTTAAAGGAGAAGGCAGGAGAATGGGGTTGATGGAACCCCATGATGGAATGGCGGAGCAAACAATGGGCTGAATGGCCTAATTCACTCCAATTTCTTATGGGTTTGGTGTTGGATTTGAAGTCAAGACTATGTACCTTCCTGAACGGCCACACATACATTAGTGTCAGTCCGCTCAACGCTCACTGATACAGCATCTACTTGCTAATCATTGTCTGGGCTCTTCTGTGCCCTGTAACACTCCAGACAAGGGGGCACTGAAACAACTTGTAAATGAAAGGCTTGTGGTAGAATTTCCTCACTGGCTGTGGTCTGAACTCCACCCAGAGCTGTTTCAGTTTACATAAGAACTTACAATTCTCCTGATCTTGATAGAGGTTGTAAACTTATGTTGAGTCATTGAAAGATGAACAGTCATCGCCTTTTGCCCACCGTGGAAATATCAAATAGTAGAGGGCATAGGTTTTAAGGTGAAGGGTGAAAGTTTAAAGGGGATTTGTGGGGCAAGTTTTTTTTTTACACAGAGAGTGGTGGATGCCTGGAATAGCCTGTCAGGGGTAGAGTTGCAGGCAGATACGTTAAGAGGTATTCAGACAGGCACATGAACGTGCAGGGAATGGAGGGATATGGACCATGGGCAGGCAGATGGGATTTGTGTACTTTGGTATTGAATTCAGCACAGACATGAAGAGCTTTACAGCCTGTTCTCTGCATATCATTGAATACAGAATCTGTCATGGGCCATCTCAATCAGTGATTTAAAGCACAGGGGCAACGTAGCATAGCGGTTCAATTCCTGCCACTGTCTATAAGGAGTTTACACGTTCCCCCGTGACCACGTGTTCCTCCACATTCCAGGGACATATGGGTTGATACATTATTAGTCACGGTGTAGTTGGGCTGCACAAATTAGTTGGCACGTGCACCAGGCTCAAGAAGAACTCCAGTGTTATCAGGCTATTGAATGGCTCCCTTGTAGGATAAGGTGGACTCTTGACCTCACAATCTGTGTTCTTGCAGCTGGTTGTCTACCTGCCCTTTGCCTGTGGCTGTTACACATGTGTGTTACTTTGCCGTGTCACTTTGTGCTGTCGCAATGGACTGTGCAATGAACTGATCAGTGTGAACAATCTGCAAGACAAGCTTTTCACTGTATCTAGTACATGCAATGATAATTAACCGATTCCAATTCCAGTAACGCCTTGATACCTTGTTTCCTGCATGTAGGGAGGATACAAATGGATAGCCTGATGGCAGTTTTACCGTTCGGAAGCACCGTTGACCTGCTGGAGGTCAAAGGGTCTACAATACGGGCAGCTTTTGAGCATTCAGTCAGAAGATATGGGATGAACACCGGCGAGTTCCTGCAGGTCTCTGGTAAGATAACTGGTCATTGTGTCCCTCCGCTGGGCCAGTGAGCGCTGTGGCATGGACACTGCGCGCACCCCTGGTCATCGCGTCCCTCCGCTGGGCCAGTGAGCGCTGTGGCATGGACACTGCGCGCACCCCTGGTCATCGCGTCCCTCCGCTGGGCCAGTGAGCGCTGTGGCATGGACACTGCGCGCACCCCTGGTCATCGCGTCCCTCCGCTGGGCCAGTGAGCGCTGTGGCATGGACACTGCGCGCACCCCTGGTCATCGCGTCCCTCCGCTGGGCCAGTGAGCGCTGTGGCATGGACACTGCGCGCACCCCTGGTCATCGTGTCCCTCTGCCGGGCCAATGAGTGCAGGGACACAGCTGCTTTGCTCATATGTGGTAGAAAAATACCTATCAATTGTTTATCAATTGCTCCCTCCCTGAAAGGATGAAGCATGCAAAAACAAACTCACAAAGCTGAGCACAAATCCTGAGAACTGTGATGAAACAAACCAAGAAGTGAGGAAACTGTTAGTAAGACCACAAGCCATGTCAAAATAGCTTGCTGCAACTGCTAACGATGTTGCTGTGAAGGATGATGAGGTGATTTATTCATATGGGAGAGCCCAGCATGATGGCATAAGCATCGATTTTTCTGACGTCTGGTAATTACTCCACATCCCACACCCCCCCTTATCCATTCCCGATACTGGCTCCTCGCTTGCCCCTTCTTATCTCCTCACCTGCCTTTTTCCCATGGTCCAATCTCCTCTCCAACCGGATTACTTCTTTTTTTTAGCTCTTCACCTCTTCAGCTTCGCATTTCATCTCTACTCCCCTCACCTGGTTTCCCCCAGCACCTGCCAGCTTGTACTCTTCCCGTCCCTTGTCCTTTCATTCTGGCATCTTCCCCCTTCCCCCCAGGTCCTGATTAAGTGTCTCAGCTCAAAATGTCAGCTCTTTATTCCCAAACGAGAGAACATCTGCAGATGCTGGAAATCCAAGCAACACACACAAAATGCTGGAGGAACTGAATGGTAGTGAGGGAGGAGGTGTAGGGGGCAGGTGAATCACTTAAGTGCCAGGAGGGAGATCAGTGGGGAGGGACGAATGGACGTATAATGCCAGTCTTCCAGTACTGAAGTCACCAGAGAAATAGAGTCTAGAGGAGGCAGATGAAGATGCCATGGTGCACGAGCCAGGAATGGAAAACGATACAGATACAGAATGAGGAGTGAGCCTCATCTGATAACCCAATCTGAGTTAAATGACATGGTCAGAGACGTGGGGTTGTCGAAGGCAAAAGCAGAAGCGGGTTCAAGGATGAAATCTGCCAGCACCAGGCAAAAGAAGAATCCCTGAAGGACTTTGGTATTTGAGACAGATGTTTCCCAGAACGACAGATGCTAAAATGAAGGGAGGGATTTCTGTTGGTCCATGAATCAATCAAGTCGTCAATGACCAGGCAATTCAAAGATTTTCTAGTGGGACCGGAGAAAATCATTGGAAGGCATTCAAGGATGTCATTGAAAATTTTCTTGGCAAATCCAGAGCACCAAGCTACACACAGCTGGTTAACAACATGCTTCAAGCATACAGAATCGTGAAGTGCAACATGTCACTACTGTTGTGTTCTTTACACGTACCGTGGGTTACTCATAAAGAAACATATTCTGGAAGAGCATAACTAGAACTTTTACTTAACAGCAAACAGCAACCACGTTTTAACCATACAAGCTTCTCGATCATTCTGTCATTTCTGCGCATGCTCAGAACTCTGTCCAATCACGTCCTGACACGTGACATGTGATATCACCACAACCACAGATTCGTTTTCTGCATTCCCATTTAGACTTCTTCCCTGCAAATCTTGGCGCTGTCAGTGACGGGCACGGTGAAATGTTTCACCAGGACATTGCGGTCATGGAGAAACAGTACCAGGGCAACTGGAATCCATCAGTGTTGGTGGATTATTGTAGACAATAAGCACAATGAGTCACTGAGTCCAAATGAAAAACATCAACAGAACGTTTTTAGTTCAGTTGAACTATTGCAAAGTGCATTATGCAACTAAAGTGGGATAACATTAGCCATTCTCCAATCCTCAGGAACTGATCCTGAATCTAAGGAACATTGGAAAATGATTACCAATGCATACGCAATTTCCAGGGCCACCTCCTTTAGTACCCTAGGATGCAGACCATCTGGACCTGGGGATTTGTCAGCCTTCAGTCCCATCAGTCTTCTCATCATCGTTTCCTTCCGAATGTCAATCTGTTTCATTTCCTCTGTTACCCTATGTCCTTGGTCCATCCATACATCTGGGAGATTGCTTGTGTCTTCCTTAGTGAAAACAGATCTAAAGTACTCATTAAGTTCTTCTGCCGTTTCTCTGTTTCCCATAAAACATTTCACCCAATTCATTCTTCAAGGGCCCAACATTGTTCTTAACTATCTTCTTTCTCTTCACATACCTAAAAAACCTTTTGCTATCTTCCTTTATATTCCTGGCTAGCTTGCGTTCGTACCTCATTTTTTCTCCCCGTATTGTCTTTTTAGTTAAGTTCTGTTGTTCCTTAAAAACTTCCCAATCATCTGTCCTCCCACTCACCCTAGCTCTGTTATACTTCCTTTTTTTTAATGCTATGCAATCTCTGACTTCCTTTGTCAACCACTGTGGCCCCTTTCCCCCCTTTGAATCCTTCCTTCTCTGGGGGATGAACTGATTTTGCACCTTGTGAATTATTCCCAAGAATACCTGCCATTGCTGTTCCACTGTCTTTTCTGCTAGGCTATCCATCCAGTCAACTTTGGCCAGCTCCTCCCTCATAGTTTCCCCTGTTCAACTGCAACGCTGACACCTCCGAGCTGCCCTTATCCTTCTCAAATTGCAGATAAAAACTTATAATATTATGATCACTACCTCCTAACGGCTCCTTTACTGCAAGATCACTTATCAAATCCTGTTCATTACATAACACTAAATCCAGAATAGTCTTGTCCTTGGTCGGCTCTTGTACAAGCTGTTCCAAGAATGCATCCCGTAGGCACTCTACAAACTCCCTATCCTGTGGTCCAGCACCAACCTGATTCTCCCAGTTCACCTGCATGTTGAAATCCCCCATAACTACTGCGACATTACCTTTGCCACATGCCAATGTTAACTCCCTATTCAACTTGCACCCAATATCCATGCTACTGTTTGGTGGCCTGTAGACAACACCCATTTGGGTCCTTTTGGCCTTACTGTTCCTCAGTTCTATCCACACAGACTCTACTTCTCCTGACCCTATGTCCCCCCTTGCAAAGGACTGAATCTCATTCCTCACCAACAGGGCCACCCCACCCCCTCTGCCCACATTTCTGTCCCTACGATAGCACGTATATCCTTGTACATTCATTTCCCAGGTCTGATCTCCCTGCAGCCATGTCTCCGTTATCCCAACAACATCATAGTTACCCATTCGCACCTGAGCTTCAAGCTCATCCGCCTTATTTCTGACACTTCGTGCATTCAGATATAGAATTTTTAGCCCATTTCTCCTCTCTCTGTTTAAATCGCTGCCTATTGTGCTTAACCCAGCTCCCCGAACTCCCATACGCCCCTAGAATTTTGTTGTCCTTCCTCAATTTACTTATTCTTTCAACACATTTAACTCCATGTTCCGTCAGACCATCCCTCTGTACATGTGTCCTCCTTATCACTTGTTCCGCCTCACCTTTCTCTACTACACACTTAATATTCTGGAACCGTGTAGTCCCCACCTGTCCTTTATTCTTCCTCTCACTATCCTCTCGCACATTCTGGATCCCTGCCCCCTGCAAATTTAGTTTAAACCCCCCCCAAGAAGCACTAGCAAACTTCCCTGCAAGAATGTTAGTACCGCTCCAGTTCAGGTGTAAACCGTCCCTTCAGAACAGATCCCACCTTCCCTGGAACAGAGCCCAATTATCTACAAACCTGAAGCCCTCCCTCCTGCACCATCCTCTCAGCCACGTATTAATCTTTATAATCTTTCTGTTCCTTGCCTCCCTCGCAAGTGGCACAGGTAGCAATCCTGAGATTGTTACCCTGGATGTCCTGCTCTTCAGCTTCGCACCTAACTCCCTGAACTCCCTACGCAGGACCCCCTCACTCATCCTACCCACGTCATTGGTCCTTACATGGACCACAACATCTGGATTCTTGCCCTCCCTCTCAAGAATAACCTGCACCCAATCTGAGATGTCTCTGACCCCGGCACCAGGGAAGCAACATAGCATCCGAGACTCCCGATCTTACCCACAAAATCTCCTATCCGCCCCCCTGACTATAGAATCCCCTATCACTACCGCTCTCTTCTCTTCCCTCCTCCCCTTCCTAGTCGCGGGTCCAACCTCAGTGCCAGAGACAGGACCACTGCAACTTGTTCCTGGTAGGTCATCCCCACCAACAGTATCCAAAACGGTATACTTATTGTTGATGGGAACGGCCACAGGGGTGCTCTGCTCTCTCTGTCTGCTCCCCTTGCCTCCCTTGACTGTCATCCATTTGCCTACCTCCTGTCTTTTCGGTGTGACTACCTCCCGATAACTCTTATCTATCTCAGCCTCTGCCTCCTGAATGATCCATAGTTCATCCAGCTCCTGCTCCAATTCCCTAAATCGGTCTGATAGGAGCTGCAGCTGGATGCACCTATTGCAGGTGTGGTCATCAGGGACAACTGTGTTGGCCCTGACCTCCCACGTACTGCATACGGAGCACACCACTGCTCTAACTGTCTCCCCCATTACCTGATCCCAGATTAGTCAGAATAAATGAAAAACAGGCTTCTTGCCGAAGTCCTCTTGTGCTAAAGCCTGCTGAGCCAAAGCCCAGCACTCTGCTCCTGCGCACTCTGCTGCCCGCTCCTGAAAGTGGGTCGCTTTTTAAAGCCCGCGCTCGCCGCTGACGTCACCCGCGCTTGCGCAGCTTTACCTTCCTCCTCAGGTATTCTTCAGGTAGGTCCGAGGGTCTCGGCCTACCTACAACGGCTGATCCTCCGATCCTCCGATCTCCAGTCGTCTGTCGATCACGAGCACTCCTTACTCCCGCTCCGCTGCCCTCACCGACGGACACTTTTCCCACTCCCACTTTTTAAGAAAGGAGGGAGGGAGAAAACAGAGAACTATCGACCTGTCAGCCTGACATCGGTGGTGGGGAAGATGCTAGAGTCCATTATTAAGGATGAAATAGTGGCATATCTAGATAGCAGTGATAGGATTGGGCCGAGCCAGCATGGATTTACGAAGGGTAAATCATGCTTGACTAATCTGTTGGAGTTTTTCGAGGATGTAACCAGGAAGTTAGATGGGGGAGATCCAGTGGATGTAGTGTACCTCGATTTTCAGAAGGCATTTGATAAGGTCCCACATAGGAGATTGGTGGGTAAAATCAAAGCTCAGGGCATCGGGGGGAAGACATTGACATGGATAGAAAACTGGTTGGCAGATAGAAAGCAAAGGGTAGCAGTGAATGGGTGTTTCTCGGAATGGCAGGTGGTGACTAGTGGGGTGCCACAGGGCTCGGTATTGGGACCACAGCTGTTTACCATTTACGTCAACGATTTGGATGAAGGCATAGAAAATAACATCAGCAAATTTGCTGATGATACTAAGCTGGGTGGCAGTGTGACATGTGATGAGGATGTTAGGAGAATTCAGGGTGACTTGGATAGGCTGAGTGAGTGGGCAGATACTTGGCAGATGACGTTTAATGTGAATAAGTGAGGTTATCCACTTTGGGAGTAAGAACAGGAAGGCAGATTATTATCTGAACAGTGTAGAGTTAGGTAAGGGAGAAATACAAAGAGATCTAGGAGTCCTTGTTCATCAGTCACTGAAGGTGAATGAGCAAGTGCGGCAGGCAGTGAAGAAGGCTAATGGAATGTTGGCCTTTATTACAAAGGGAATTGAGTACAAGAGCAAGGAAATCCTCTTGCATTTGTACAGAGCCCTGGTGAGACCACACCTGGAGTATTGTGTGCAGTTTTGGTCTCCAGGGTTAAGGAAGGACATCCTGGCTGTAGAGGAAGTGCAGCGTAGATTCACGAGGTTAATTCCTGGGATGTCTGGACTGTCTTACACAGAGAGGTTAGAGAGACTGGGCTTGTGCACGCTGGAATTAAGGAGATTGAGAGGGGATCTGATTGAAACATATAAGATTATTAAGAGATTGGACAAGATAGAGGCAGGAAATATGTTCCAGATGCTGGGAGAGTCCAGTACCAGAGGGCATGGTTTGAGAAAAAGGGGTAGGTCATTCAGGACAGAGTTAAGGAAAAACTTCTTCTCCCAGAGAGTTGTGGGGGTCTGGAATGCACTGCCTCGGAAGGTAGTGGAGGCCAATTCTCTGGATGCTTTCAAGAAGGAGCTAGATAGGTATCTTGTGGATAGGGGAATCAAGGGATATGGGGACAAGGCAGGAACCGGGTATTGATAGTAGTTGATCAGCCATGATCTCAGAATGGCGGTGCAGGCTCAAAGGGCCGAATGGTCTACTTCTGCACCTATTGTCTATAAAGGCATTACATTTAATAAAAGTTAATTTCTTGTTTCTCCAAATTCCTACGTGATACCAGTAGTATAAAGTTATATTTGTGTTCAGCTTTGAGTGTCCTGTCACGAACACAGGAGATTTCCGAGGAAGCAGCACCTTCAAAAAATCCTTTGCTGTCCAGTGCGCTAGATCAGGGAAAATGATCACATGCTGGACAAAATAATGGAGGAAATATCGCCATTGAAGGGGAACAAGAACCCTGGCACCCGATCGATTCCATCACCAAGCTTAAGTAGTCAGGCCTATTAACTGTAACGAACAAACTGCTGAAGGAGCTCAGCAGGTCAGGCAGCGTCTGTGGAGCAAAAGGACTTGTTGACATACTGGATCAAAACCCCGCTTTGACCAATGGTCCCTCACTCCTTTAGACTGAAGGCTCATGGGCCTTCACACCAGCACGTAAGAAAGTCAAGAGAAGGATAAAGTGGGATTTGTAAACCAGCTGGGGACTAAGAAAAGTGTGAATGGACATTCCAGCTGCTGACGAGGAGCGACACGGGTTTGAAATTGTTGAGTAACGTTCAGAGGAATTGAATATAGTTGTGGGGCTGGGAATGTCACTGACGGTAGTGTAGTGGTTAGCATAATGCGACCTGAGTTCAATTCCCGTTGCTGTCTGTAAGGAGTTTGCATGTTCTCCTCATGATCACATAGGTTTCCTCTGGGTGGTACAGTTCCCTCCTAAATTCCAAAGATGTAGAGGTTAGTAGATAATTTGGCCTCATGGGCGTAATTAGGTGGTGTAGGCTCATGGGGCTGTCACTGTGCTGTATCTCTAGATAAAAAAGACAACGTGTACTTCTTGAAGGCATTTGATAAAGACCTCATCAGAAGGATTTGGAATTGCAGGCAAATTCTGTGACTGGCTGAGAAAAGCAGGAACAGAGTCAGGATAATGGTTATGATGTCTCTGCAGCAGAGTGCGATCGGTGCAACCCTCGATGGCCTGTGTTGTGATTGCAATCGTGTCACTGTTGGAGGCTCAGATAAGAGGTTACGTTTCTAAGCTGAAGAGAAACAAGAGCTTTTATCAGCAGTAAACACCAATGCTTTGAATTACAGGAGAAATCTGAAAAGTTACTGAATAGGGAAACTGAGAGTCATCCACTTTGGACCTATAACAAAATTCCTTTCTACAAAACCACTGGAGAAGCAATAGGTCTTGTGGTCTAAGGGCACAGAGGATTGAAATGTCAGTGACAGGATGCAAAGTAACCCAGACAACTAATGGAATACTGGCCTTAAATCCGACTGACTGTGATACTGAGGACAGAGTTATGCCTCATCAGTACTGCGGCCCAGTTAGATTACATGCAGATGCCTAATGTTTTTATACCTCACGTAGCGGCGTTAAACTTTGAAAGCATTGTTGATGAAAACCGAATGCCAGAACAGGTCAGTGAGTGTACGAATAGGAACATTTGGCAGATGAACGTGTGGCTGAGGAACTGGTGTGGTGGGGGGGGGGCACAGTTCTGTTCTCTGGATCATTGGGATCTCTTCTGGGGAAGCTATGACCTGCACAAAAGGGACTGGATACACCTGAACCCGAACGGGACTTTATCTTTGCAGGCAGGCAGGTTGGCTAGACTGCTTGGGAGGATTTAAACTAATTTGGCAGGGGGACAGCTGTGTTGGGACCACTTCTTTTAAAGTTATACGTCAATGGTTTGGATGATGGAATTGATGGCTTTTTGGCTAAGTTTGTGGACGATACAAAGATAGGGGGAGGTGCAGGTGGTGCTGAGGAAGCAGGGAGGCTTCAGAAGGGCTTAGACAGATTTGGAGATTGGGCAAAGAAGTAGCAGATGGAATAGTGTCGGGAAGTGTACGGCCATGCGGTAAGGTAAGAAGAAATAGACTATTTTCTAAATGGAGAGAAAATTGAAAAATCTAAGGTGCAAGGGACTTGGGAGTTCTCGTGTTGTAGGAATCCCTAAAGGTTAATTTGCCGGTTGAGTTGGTGGTGAGGAAGGGAAATGCGACGTTAGCATTGATTTTGAGAAGACTAGAGAGGCGAGGAATACGCATACAGGAGAGAGGTTGAAAATTTCGCTGAGTGGTGTCATAACAACAACCTCTCACTTAATGTCAGCATGATCAAGGAACTGATTGTAGACTTCAGAAGAGGGAAACCAGAGGGCCATGAGCCAGTAATCATCGGAGGATCAGAGGTGAAGAGATTATCAACTTTAAATTCCGGAGTGTTACTATTTAAGGGGACCTGTCCTGGACCCAGCAAGTAAGTGCAATTGCAAAGGAGGCATGGCAGTACCTCTACTTCCTCAAGATCCTGAGGAGAACTTCTACAGATGTGTCGTGGAATTGGTGTTGCCTGGCTGCATCCTGGCCTGGTATAGAAACACCAATGTTTCTGAACAGAAAATCCTACAGAAAGTAATGGATTTGGCCCAGTACATCACAGGTAACACCCTCCTAACCACTGAGCGTATCTACATGAAACATTGTCACAGGGAAACCGCATTCATCATCAGAGATCCCCACCACCCAGGTCATGCTCTCTTCTCACTGTAAAGGTACAAGACCCTCGCACCACCAAGTTCAAGAACAGTTACGACTCCTCAACCATCACTCACTTGCCCCAACGTTGAAATGTTCCCGCAACCAATGATCTCATTTTAAGACCTCTTTATATTATTATCTCATGTTCTCATTATTTCTATTTTCATTTTGTTGCCTTCTGCGCTCCGGTTGACCTTTCACTGATCCTGTTCCATAGACTTGTTGAGTGCATCCACAGGGAAATGAATCTCAGGGTTGTATATGATGACATATATGTGCTTTGATGATAAAATTTATTTTAATGTTTGAACTTTGAACTTTAAAAGCAAGGATATGATGTTGGTGCTTTATAAGGCACTGGCGAGGTCTCACTTGGAGCATTGTGAGCAGTTTTGGGCCTTTTATCTAAGAAAAGATGTGCTGATATTGGAGAGGGTTCAGAGGGGGTTCAGGAGAATGATTCTGCGAATGAAAGGGTTAACATATGAGGCCCAATTAATGGCTCTGGGCCTGTACTCAACTGGAATTCAGTAATATTGCTGTTAAGTACACATGAGTAAGACCAAGACTGCTTACCAGGATTATATACATTCAGGCTATGTCCACACTAGGCCGGATAAATCTGTAACCGAAGCTTTTTCTCTTCGTTTTTACCCTCCGTCCACACTAAAATGGCGTTTTTGTCTCCCGAAACCGGAGCTTTTCAGAAACGCTTCCCAGGGTGGGTATTTTTGAAAACACTGCTCAGGCAGATCAGTATGGACGAGGTAACCGGAGAAATTTAAAAACGCTGTCAGACAGCAGCACACCATTTCATTGTTTTCCTGAACGCAACCTAACAATTTCAGAACAGACGGCAACGAGACTGAAGCCAGGAGAGTTAGAAATGTACTCACCAAATACTTTGACCCATAACTTACTGAATAAATAAGTATACTCACTTTGCCCTGTTTTCTGTCCTTGCTTGTATGAAGGTGGTTTACCTATTTATGCAAGTACTTCTCTGACAATAGATGTGTAACAGCCTAATGTAACATTGTATGGAAATACAAGATAACACTGATGCAGACATGTTTTATACATTTAACAAGGGGCTTTATTAATGCAACAGAGTTGGTCAGTTTTTCAATGTTCGTCGTCAGTCAGGTCCCCATTGGTTGCCTCCATACGCTTCAGTATTTGTTTTTTTTAACTTTTAAATCTTCCTGAGCGAGAGCCAACAGCTGCCCGTCGTTTAAGTTTTTCTAGTCTGTAACTGAACAAACACGCACTGTCTTTCACAGCGAAATTCAACACCAAACATGTGGCTTGTTTTCGGTAGATGTGTCCTGCGCATGAGCAGTAGGAGGAGATTTGACGAAATCTCCATTTCAATGTGGACAGAGATATTTTTAAAAACACATAGTGTGAACACCTATCGTTTTTACACGAAACCGGCGTTTTCAAAAGTATCCGGTTTAGTGTGGACGTAGCCTCAGAGTCGGAAGCAATAGCCATCCCGAGCTAGCTCATTATACATTTCAAAGCCCGAAATCCAAAATCCCTCTAGCCCCGAGCATTTTGGATAAGGGGTTACTCGCCCTGTAATCTGTACCATCTCCTCTGCCAGCTCGTTCCACAGAAGGAAGATCTATTAACATGCTTAGTCTGTGGTTAAAAGTTCCCAGAGAGAGTGGTCTGAACATCACCGCCAGCCCAGCCAACCTGATACTTCAGCCCACGCCAGGCTGAGACAGTACCCTGCTGTCGGGGAGGGATTTCTGGCAGACTTGAGTTCAAGAAGAGTGGGAGTTTGCAAGCAGGGACGGTGGGGATCAGGGATATATCCATGGATCAGCCATGATGAAATAGCTGAGCAGACTTGATGGGCCAAATGGTCTAATGCAGCACCTGTATCTTCCGGTCTTGTGGTTTTGTATCCTGCGCTTTCCATATTGCTCTCAGAAACTCCTACTTCCAACCATTGCTGTCATCCCCGTTAATCAACTTTGGCTAGCTCCTCTCTCGTGCCTCTGAAATTGCCTTTACTCCCCTGTAATACCGATACATCTGATTCTAGCTTCTCCTTCTCAAACTGCAGGGTGAACCCTATCATATTGGATTTCTGCTCCTGTATCTAATGGTCTTCTGATAATCTCTCCCATCTTCTCCCATTTCTTTGACCTGTCCTTTCATCCTCTCTTGTCCTTCCTCCTTCTCCTGCCTCAGCATTTACTAAAATCTTTAAATATTCCCACTTCTGGAACATTAACTCTCTTTCTCTCCACAGACTCTGTCTGATCTGTTTTAATTGGCCAAATCATTAATCAAATAGAAACCATGGCCAGCTGAGATTGAAACAGCCCGAGAGCTGAACTGAATCTCCTTTCTCTCGTCTCCGTACATGTTTGGAATGCGGGAGGAAACGTGACCACGAGTTCCCTCCAGGTGTTCCTGTTTCCACCCACTTTCCAAGGATGTACGGGTTAGGGTTAGTGAGTTGTAAGCTTCCTGTGTCGGCATCGTGAGCATGGCGGCACCCAGCACAACGCTTGGACTGTGCTGGTTGTTGACATAAAACAGGGCATTTCACTCAATGCGACAAATAAATGTGATCTTTCTGTTTATGTCCAGAGTGGAATGGCAGGTGCTGTTAGTCAGGCCTTGCATTAACAAGTACACACTGCCCACTGAGCATACAGTATTTTTGCACCTGATCAGGGGGCGAAGCCGTTACCACCCCTTTCCCAAGGGTGACCTGCAGGCTTGCGGAGGGAACAGCCGCCTTCCACCTCCTTTGGTGGAGACGTATCTCCAACCCCAGCACCCGGTGTAGGGGTGCCCAGAACTAGAGGACGCCAGGGTTAAGGTGAGAGGGGAAAGATTTAAAGGAGACCTGAGAGGCAACTTTCTTCACTTTCGTATGGAACGAGCTGCCAGGGGAGGTAGCAGAAATGGGTACAATTATAACATTTTCAAAGACATTTAGACGAGTGCATTTATAGGCAAGGTTTGGAAGGATAAGGGCCAAATGATTTAAGCAGCTTTGTTAGGCCGAGCGACCTGTTTCCATGGAGTATAACCCTGACTGGCAGGTGTGCCGAATTTTCCAGGTATCCAGGTGGAATTTAACCTGAAGAGACCTCCGGGCTCCCGGGTGGTCAGACTCAACGTGCTGTGCGCAGACTGCCGAGTGCCCCACTACCAACCGCTCCTTGATACCAAGACCTACAAAATCGTCGCCAACTCCTACATCGCCAACGGGGGGGACGGATTTGCCATGCTGAAGAGTGGAGCTCTGAGACACGATACCGGTAACTGCACACCTTCAGTCATTACTGACAGTGTTCATAGCAAATCGAATTCTAATGGGGATTGTATCTTTCTTTTCCCATTCTAGGCAATACAGATATTTCGGTGGTTTCCAGTTACATGAAGCAGCTGCAGGTAGTTTACCCTGCAGTGGAAGGGCGAATCTTATTCACGGATAATGGTGGGACCCGCCACGGTAGTAACTTGACCTTCCCATTATCGCTCTTCCCATCCCTGGCTTGGATGTCACAATTGTAGCGATTCAGTCCAGCTGCTGTAGAACTATTCAGTGAACTTCCTAAGAAATGTTCAACGTGATTTCGACTCCCTGGCAGCAATGACTTCTATTTAAGCCATTGGCGGGTTGATCCCAAACCCGACCTGACACCATCCAATCATCAAACTCAATCACAGAACCGTAATTTATTTTCTTGGCCTCTCCCTCACCCTCACCCTCATTGACCTAAGGACGTTCAGAAGCACTTTACAACCTTTACGTTGCTACCAGAAACCTGCCTCTAAGCTGATGGTGGAATACAGCAGTCAGCCTGCCCACTGAGTTGACGGGGCGGTGAGAGGGGTGATCAGATAGCTTGGCATTTCATGTTCGGAGAGGTTTGAGTGTCAAGTTTCGATGATGGTTATTCCTTTTGCCATTCTGCGCTGTGAAATGGGATCTTTAATGGCCAGCTGGATCATTGCGGCAGTTCACCTCATATAGATGGTGCCGGTTCCATTCTCTTCCCACAGGGCAGCATCAGCCTGAACTTGCTCATTTCACCGGATGACTCTCAGAGCTCCTGATACAGGAAGGAAATGTACCGACATCAAGCTACTACCGACAGCACCGTGTCTTTGCAAAAAGAATCCATTGTTTCTGAATGTACAGCCTTGTTTTTCACAGTATCCTTGTGTCAGGACTGTGACTGTTGGAACCTGCAGAACGTACTGATCACAGAACTCCTTGTCGTTGATTATAGACCCCTGAGTTCACAAAAGGGATGTTCCTTCCTTTGAAATCAAGACACTTTAATCAAAGCAAAAGAGCAATAATTTACAAAAGGCACATGTAGATAAATGGAAATTGTTTTTGAAGCAGGAAAAATAACGGTTTTATTTTGAAATGGGTTGATGTCTTTGATCAGCATGAATGAATGAATTACAACATAAAATATAATATAATGCAATTTTATATAATTCAATAAAATTTTTCAAGCAACAATGATTATATTCCAATTGATTTTGATAAAAGATTTTTATTTAGTTGGGTGTAGGTTTTATTCAAACCTTGGGTTCTTTTCCCTCTCTCTCAGTTGAGTTAAGTATTTCTTTTACGAGGTGTACAGAGAAGAAACCAGAGTTGAGGGGCATGGAATTTCACTTACAGCTTTGTCAAAGTCAGCCTTCCCAATGGCATAAGGTCTCTGTCCTTGAGGTGGGATTGGCAGAGCTAAAGTCTGCTCTTTCTGGGGATTTGCTTTCCAAACAAAACTACCCCTCTGCTGGAGGGGGTAGATCTGACTGCAGTTGTAGCTAATCTCTTCCAGCACATGTATCAGAGCTGCCTTGGTTAAATAACCGTAGTATGTGTTTCAGTGATTGTTGGGCAGCAGACACATTCACTAGCTGCGCTTCCGACTGCTCCATGCAGCACCAGACCTGGATGAAGATCTGGGTGAGAGGGCTGCGTGGAAGGGAAGGTCAGATTAATTTTAGCAGAGGTTAGCACGTTGCAGTGTGCTGTGTTCGACGAAGACGTCGGGAACTGGCAGAAACCTACACTGACTGGAGTCACACTTTGTACAAATGGGTCAGATGTGGTCTTACTGTGGGTTTGGCTCGAAGGGCTGTGTGACCTGCCTGCTCTTTCTTGATGTTCTCAGATAGGTTGTTTTCCAACATCCAGAAGTTCCCAGAGGACGTTCCAATTCAGCGTCCCCTTGTCAAGGTGGGATGTTGCGAATGATCATGTTTGGGGCTCCTGAGTAAACAGAACACTCCTCGTCTACCCGTAGATCGTCCAGGAATGGACTAATAAGTGCTCGATGTTCACTTCACTGACATTTCATGCGTGGAGCATCTCTAACAAGGCAGAGTCTCACCAGTCCTTCTCAGCAATAACAGTGCCCTCACTGTCACACGTGCTGAAGTCAGCATGAAACTGGTCCAGCCACACCAGGCCTGCGTGCTCTCACTTCCTGACTGACAAAGGTTTGATATAACTTAGTTTATCTAGGTGGGGAGCTGAGCCGAGCACCTCCTCAGTCACACGCTCCCTCCTCTACCGCAGGTCCAGATTCCCTTGGCCTTTCCACTGACGGCCCGTTATCATCCCCCCTCTGGACCGCCGGGATATGCCCAGTGACCGTGGTGACGCCTTACAGGCCAGCAGCAAACGGCATGCAACATTGGCCCAAAGCTCAAACCTTCGTACTCGATAAAACCTGGAATAGTTGCTGTAGTTTTCCATCCCAAACACCCCATTTGACAAGCTGCCCCACCCTTGTTTGCTATGCCGTCAACAAGCACTCTAACGTCCAAGGGTCACCTGATTCTGCCCCTTTGATAATACACATTGCATGACCATTAAGGTAGGTGAGTAATAGTTTATTGCCCATTTCTGTTACTCGTGACTTAGCCCAATCAATGTACGGGCTCCTTTGAACAGATGATTCACTCGGACCAAGTAGACCAGCATCGCACTAGTCAAGTGCTACCGAGCAGTGGTAGAATCAAATATGGTAGTAACGTTGGTAGGCCACGCTCAACACTGGGACTTTGTGCTGTGATCACACCCTGTCGTACATGCCAGAGGCCGGGAAGCTCCTTCACAAAGGCCCAACGCCAAAATGCTACACCCTTCCTTGGCCCATCACTGCCTGCTAAAGTTCCAAGTTTCTGCTCCATGCAAGCTGCCCCCTCGATCACCCTCTTAAATACATAATTTAAGTATGGTGCCTATGTATTTAAGGCACACAAAATTCTGGAGGAACTCAGCAGGTCAGGCAGCATCTACGGAGAGGAGTAAAGAGTGAACATTTTGGGCTGAGACCCTTCATCAGGACTAGATAGGTAGGAGGAAGTAGCCAGGATAAGAGGGTGAGGGAGGAGTACAAGCTGGAAGGTGATAGGTAAGACCAGGTAGGTGGATGGGGGTAGGGAGGATGAAGTGAGAAGCTGGAAGGTGATGGGTAAGACCAGGTAGGTGGATGGGGGTAGGGAGGATGAAGTGAGAAGCGGGAAGGTGATGGGTAAGACCAGGTAGGTGGATGGGGGTAGGGAGGATGAAGTGAGAAGCTGGAAGGTGATAGGTAAGACCAGGTAGGTGGATGGGGGTAGGGAGGATGAAGTGAGAAGCTGGAAGGTGATGGGTAAGACCAGGTAGGTGGATGGGGGTAGGGAGGATGAAGTAAGAAGCTGGAAGGTGGTGGGTAAGACCAGGTAGGTGGATGGGGGTAGGGAGGATGAAGTGAGAAGCTGGAAGGTGATGGGTAAGACCAGGTAGGTGGATGGGGGTAGGGAGGATGAAGTGAGAAGCTGGAAGGTGGTGGGTAAGACCAGGTAGGTGGATGGGGGGTAGGGAGGATGAAGTGAGAAGCTGGAAGGTGATGGGTAAGACCAGGTAGGTGGATGGGGGTAGGGAGGATGAAGTGAGAAGCTGGGAGGTGGTGGGTAAGACCAGGTAGGTGGATGGGGGTAGGGAGGATGAAGTGAGAAGCTGGAAGGTGATGGGTAAGACCAGGTAGGTGGATGGGGGTAGGGAGGATGAAGTGAGAAGCTGGGAGGTGATAGGTAAGACCAGGTAGGTGGATGGGGGTAGGGAGGATGAAGTGAGAAGCTGGGAGGTGATGGGTAAGACCAGGTAGGTGGATGGGGGTAGGGAGGATGAAGTGAGAAGCTGGAAGGTGATAGGTAAGACCAGGTAGGTGGATGGGGGTAGGGAGGATGAAGTGAGAAGCTGGAAGGTGATGGGTAAGACCAGGTAGGTGGATGGGGGTAGGGAGGATGAAGTAAGAAGCTGGAAGGTGGTGGGTAAGACCAGGTAGGTGGATGGGGGTAGGGAGGATGAAGTGAGAAGCTGGAAGGTGGTGGGTAAGACCAGGTAGGTGGATGGGGGTAGGGAGGATGAAGTGAGAAGCTGGAAGGTGATGGGTAAGACCAGGTAGGTGGATGGGGGTAGGGAGGATGAAGTGAGAAGCTGGGAGGTGATGGGTAAGACCAGGTAGGTGGATGGGGGTAGGGAGGATGAAGTGAGAAGCTGGGAGGTGATGGGTAAGACCAGGTAGGTGGATGGGGGTAGGGAGGATGAAGTGAGAAGCTGGAAGGTGATAGGTAAGACCAGGTAGGTGGATGGGGGTAGGGAGGATGAAGTGAGAAGCTGGAAGGTGATGGGTAAGACCAGGTAGGTGGATGGGGGTAGGGAGGATGAAGTAAGAAGCTGGAAGGTGGTGGGTAAGACCAGGTAGGTGGATGGGGGTAGGGAGGATGAAGTGAGAAGCTGGAAGGTGGTGGGTAAGACCAGGTAGGTGGATGGGGGTAGGGAGGATGAAGTGAGAAGCTGGAAGGTGATGGGTAAGACCAGGTAGGTGGATGGGGGTAGGGAGGATGAAGTGAGAAGCTGGGAGGTGATGGGTAAGACCAGGTAGGTGGATGGGGGTAGGGAGGATGAAGTGAGAAGCTGGGAGGTGATGGGTAAGACCAGGTAGGTGGATGGGGGTAGGGACAGGTTAGGACAGGTTGTTTTATGGTGAAGGTGTACTTGGAAAGTGGGAAGACTACAAAAGTGAAATTTTGAGACTACAGAGTTTGCACGATCCTGTCAGAATAAAAGGCAAGGATAACAGGTTGAGGGGACCTTTGCTTTTGAGAGACATTGAGGTTCTGGTAAGAAAGAGAAGGAAGTGCCTAGCAGGCGTAGGCAGGCAGGAACAAATGAGGTACTTGAGGAGTATAAGAAATGCAAACGAACACTTAAGAAGACATGAGGTTGCTCTTTCACACAAGCTGAGGAGATTCTGAAGGGCTTCTACAGATATATTAAGAACAAAAGGATAGCAAGGGACAAAGTTGGTCCTCTGGAAGATCAGAGTAGCGATCTATGCATAGAGCCAGAAGAGATGGGGAAGGTCTTAAATGGATTTTTTTCATGTATATTTACTCGGGAGATGGACACAGAGTCTATTGTTGCATACCCCATGGGTATCTTGCGACTGTCTTATGACCATGATGTGATTGAGTATCTGGTGAGCATGATGTAATGGTCTTGTGATGGTGGGGTGATGTAATTTCCTGAGGTCACATGATGTAATTTTCCTGCCAGTGAGAGGTCATGTGATGGCCTGTTCCAACAGGTATAAAACGGGAAAGCCTTGCTATGACGCAGGTTAGTTCGTGGTTTAATTCCTCAGTTACTCCGTTATGCTGCGTATTCGTCTCATGACGCAGTTTTGTTTTAAAGTGGAGTTTTACTTTCTATCTTAAGTCTCAAAGGTTATTGCCAGCAGTTTCACCACAACGCTGTCAGTTTTAGTCCAGTCGGAGAGTGAAGAATTTACCGAAGTACGGAAAACCCGAAGGATTGAGTAAAGTTGATGTTGTCGGCAGTAATACAGTATCGACCTTATTGAATCCTCGTTCAAAGAGATAGTAACCTGCATCCGAAATAATCCCTGCTATAAGCGCAGAAAGGATTGGCACAACGTTATACGCCATGGAAAAAGTCAGTTCATTTAAACCGTTTTTATTTTCTTCGTCATAAATCCTTCGGGCAAGAAATATTTCGGTTGGGATCAGCAGTAACGTCACGTTATCGAGGAATTCGTTACTTCAGAAAAGTCTCTCCTAATTGACTATGTAAATCAATTGGACTTTTGCATTCACCACTTTTAAGAACTGTGTTCGCATTTATCGCTTTAAGAACTGTTCGAGTTGCCATATAGCAGTTAACCTCTGGTTAAATTAGTCGTTTGTTTACTTTTCAGTTGTTGTTGAGCTGAGTTTAAATAAATGTTTCTTTGTTTATAAAAACCTGTCTCAATTCTATATTCATTGTTGCCATATCATAACACTATGGATGTGAGACAACGCAGCAGCAATGTCATGGAGACTAGACAGATTACTAGACAGGTGTTTGCTGTCTTGAGGCAAATTAGGGTGGATAAAACCATGGAGTCTGACAAGGTAGTCTCCTGGACCCTCTGGGAAGCTAGTGCAGAAACTGCAGGGGCCCTGGCAGAGATACTTAAAATATCCTTAGCCATGGGTGAGGTGCCAGAGGATTGGAGGATAGCTGATGTCATTCTGTGGTTTAAGAAAGGCTCTAAGAATAAACCAGGAAATTATAAGGCCACTAAGCCTCACATTCTTCCAAAAGGACCACAACCTTGTTGTTGTTTGAAAGCTTGCGTGCCTCATAGAAAGCCATGTTGGCTGGAGTCAGGGCTTTATGCTTTGGCTCTTGGTAGAGTCACCCATGTCAAAGAGGTCAAAGGCCACACTAAGAGTGGTCCACCAGTCCTCCAGGTTCGAGGGTTCAGCTCAGGGCTAACAACCCTGATGGGAAAAACAGAATTGTTACAGAAACAGGAATGAAGAATCCTTTTACATTGGAGAGTGACGGTATTCCTGAGTCTCCACCTGGGATCTGCATGGCTGACAGTGGTGAAAACCAAGAGGAAGTTTCTGACATGATGAAGGAAGCCTCGAACTCTGCCAGAGATGGAGGACCTTTCATTGCTGCCCTCAATGCCAGCGGCGTATCGGGCAGTAGGTACAGTTGAAGTCAGAAGTTTACATACACTTAGGTTGAAGTCATTAAAACTCATTGTTTAACCACTCCACAGATTTCATATCAGTAAACTATAGTTTTGGCAAGACGTTGAGGACATCTACTTTATGCGTGACATGAGTAATTTTTCCAACAATTGTTTACAGACAGATTATTTCACTTTTAATTGACTATATCACAATTCCAGTGTGTCAGAAGTTTACAAACAGAATCAAAAGAAATCAGCCAAGACCTCAGAGAAAAAAAATGTGGACCTCCACAAGTCTGGTTCAAAATTGGGAGCAATTTCCAAATGCCTGAGGGTACTACGTTCATCTGTACAGACAATAGTACGCAAGTATAAACACCATGGGACCACGCAGCCGTCGTACCGCTCAGGAAGGAGACGCATTCTGTCTCCTAAAGATGAATGTACTTTGGCACGAAAAGTGTAAATCAATCCCAGAACAACAGCAAAGGACCTTGTGAAGATGCTGGAGGGTACAGGTAGACAAATATCTATATCCACAGTAAAACAAGTCTGATATCGACATAACCTGAAAGGCTGCTCAGCCACTGCTTCAAAACCACCATAAAAAAGCCAGACTGCAGTCTGCACATGGGGACAAAGATCTTACGTTTTGGAGAATGTCCTCTGGTCTGATGAAACAAAAATTGAACTGTTTGGCCATAATGACCACCGTTATGTTTGGAGGAAAAAGGGTGAAGCTTGCAAGCTGAAGAACACCATGCCAACCGTGAAGCATGGGGGTGTCAGCATCATGTTGTGGGGGTGCTTTGTTGCAGGAGGGACTGATGCACTTCACAAAATAGATGGCATCACGAGGAAGGAAAATTATGTGGATATATTGAAGCAACATCTCAAGACATCAGCCAGGAAGTTAAAGCTCGGTCGCAAATGGTTCTTCCAAATGGACAATGACCGCAAGCATATCTTCAAAGTTGTGGCAAAATTGCTTAAGGACAACAAAGTCAAGGTATTGGAGTGGCCATCACAAAGCCCTGACCTCAATCTGATAGAAAATTTGTGGGCAGAGCTGAAAAAGCTTGTGCGAGCAAGGAGGCTTACAAACCTGACTCAGTTACACCAGTTCTGTCTGGAGGAATGGAACAAAATTCCAGCAACTTACTTTGAGAAGCTTGTTTAACAATTTAACAATTTAAAGGCAATGCTACCAAATACTAACAAAGTGTATGTAAACTTCTAACCCACTGGGAATGTGATGAAAGAAATAAAAGCTGAAATAAATTATTCTCTCTACTATTATTCTGACATTTCACATTCTCAAAATAAAGTAGTGATCCTAACTGACGGAAGACAGGGAATGTTTTCTAGGATGAAATGTCAGGAATTGTGGAAAAACTAAGTTTAAATGTATTTGGCTAAGGTGTATGTAAACTTCTGACTTCAACTGTAGGTAGGAGCCTGACATTATAAGTGGGAAAACTATTGGAAGCACTTCGAAGGGACCAGAAATATTAGTATTTGGATACACTGGGACTGATAAGGGATAGTCAACATGGCTTTGTACGTGGAACTAACCTCTAACCAATCTTATAGAGGTTTTTGAGGAAGTTACCAGGATAGTTGGTGAAGTAGATATTGTCTACGTGGATTTTACCAAGACCTTTGACAAGGTCCCACACGGTTCAGTCGCTTGACATTCAAGATGAGGTGGTAAATTAGATTTGACATTGGCTTTGTGGGAGAAGCCAAGAGTGCCACTAGATGGTTTCCTCCGTGACTGGAGGACTGTGACGAGTGGTGTGCCGCAGGAATTGGTGCTGGGTCCATTGCTGTTTGTCATCTATATCAATGATCTGGGTGATAAGGTGGTAAACTGGATCAGCAGATTTACAGATGACACCAAGATTAGGGGTGTAGTGGACATTGAGGAAGTCTATCAGAGCTTGCAGCTGGAAAAATGGGCTGAAAATAGCACATAGAATTTAATGCAGACACGTGCGAGGTGTTACATCTTGGGGGGACCAACCGGGGTAGGTCTTGAGAAGTGTGGTAGAACAGAGGGATCTGGTCCATAATTCATTGAAAATGACATCACAGATAGATAGAGTCGCAAAGTAAGCTTTTGACTTATTGGCCTTCATAAATCAAAGTATTGAGTACAGGGGTTGGGATGTTATGTTGAAATTGTATAACAACTTGGTGAGGCCTAACTTGGAGAATTGTGTTTTGATCACTTACCTACAGGAAAGAGATAAATAAGATTGAAAAAGTGCAGAGAAAACTTACAAGGATGTTTCCAGGTCTTGAGGACCTGAGTTATAGGGAAACGTTGAATATGTTAAGACTTTATTCCCCCAGAATGTAGAAGATTGATGGGGTATTTGATAGAGGTATACAAAATTATGAGGAGTAGAAGAGGGTTGGGTGAGACAACATTAGAGGTCATGGGTTAAGCATGAAATGGGTGAAATGATTAAGGTGAACATGAACTACTTCACTCAGAAGTTGCTGTGTACGAGGGTGGAAGTTTCAATTTCAACATTGAAGAGAAGTTTGGATGGGAAGGGTATGGAGGGCCATGGTCCAGGTGCAGGTCGATGGGACTCGTGTCTCAGCGTGGACCAGATAGTGTTTCTGTACTGTAGTGTGCACTGACCCTGTGACTGAGCCACCGCAACTGGTGTTGCGGAAAACCCAGAGTCTGTCATGCATCCGGATGGCTGGAGAGGGGAGAGGAGTGGCCCCACTCGAGTGCCTCAGACAGTGTTCAGGGCTTCCTTCATCATGTCAGTAGCTTCCTCTCAGTTCTCACCACTGTCAGTCATGCAAGCTCCGGGTGGAGACTCGGGAACGCCGTCACACTCAGATGTAGAAGGGCTCTTCGTTGCTGTTTCTGTAACAATTTTGTTTTACCAGTCAGGATTGTTAACCCTGAGCTGAACCTTGGGCCACTCTTAGCCTGTCATCTACCCTTTGACCTGTTTGGCATGGGTGACCCTACCAAGAACCAAAGCATAAAGCCCTGACTCCAGGAAACAGAGCTCTCTGGGTTATTGAGGCACGCAAGCCTCCAAACCACGACAATGCTGCGGTCCTCTTGGAGAAGAAGCAAATTGGGTTTGCTCCAGTTTGCCTACCAGCACTACAGCAGATGCCATTTCATTGACTCTTCATCAACCCTGGAACATGCTCTTCATTGACTCTTCATTCAATACCATCATCCCCTCAAAGCTAATCAACGCTTCAAGGCCTTGGTCTCAATACCCCCCTGTGCAATTGAATCCTCTATTTTATCACTTGCAGACACCAGTCAGTTCAGATTGGCAATCTCCCATCAGCACAGGTGCACCACAGGGCTGTGTGCTCAGTCTCTGCTCTACTCACTTTACACTTACGACTGTGAGTCTAAACACAGCTCCAGTGCCAGTTTCAAGTTTGCTGATGACACCACTGTCACTGGTTGAGTGAAGGGTGGTGATGAATCAGCGTACGGGGGGGAGATTGAAAATCCGGCTGAGTGGTGCCACAACAACCACTTCTCACTCAATCTCAGCAAGACCAAGGAGCTGATTATTGACTTCAGGAGGAGGAAACTGGGGGTCCATGAGCCAGTCCTCACTGGGGACTCAGCAACTTTAAATTCCTTAGTGTTGGGACAACCTGTCCTGGGCCCAGCACTTAAGTGCAATTACAAAGAAAGCTTGGCAGCACCTCCATTTCCTAAGGAGTTTGTGAAGATCTGGCGTGACATCTAAAACTCTGACAAACTTCTATAGCTGTGTGGTGGAGAGTATATTGACTGGCTGCATCACAGCCTGGTATGGAAACACCAATGCCCTTGAACAGAAATTCCTACAAAAAGTTATGGATCTGGCCCAGTTCATTTCAGGTAAAACCCTCTCCAGAACTGACCACATCTACATGGAGCATTGTCACAGGAAAGCAGCATCCATCATCAGGGACCCCTCCAGCCAGGACAAGCTCTCTTCACGCTGCTGCCATCAGGAAGAAGGTGCAGGGGCCTCAGGACTTACTTCACCAGGTACAGGAACGGTTATTACCCCCAACCATCAGACTCTTGAACCAAAAGGGATATCTTCATTTAACTTCACTTGCCCCATCATTGAAATGTTCCCTGAACCTGTGTACTCACTTTCATGGACTCATGTTCTTGATATTTATTTATTTATTATTCTTTCTTTCTTTTTGTATTTGCACAGTTTGTTGTCTTTTGCAAACCGGTTGAACGCCCAGTTGGTGCAGTCTTCCACTGATTTTATTATGGTTATTATTCTATTATGGATTAATTGAGTATGCCCACAAGACAATGAATCTCAAAGTGTATATGGTGACATATATATACTTTGATAATAAATTTATTTTGAACTTGTGTGGTCTCTGAGGCTGGCCCCCCTTTTACTGAAAGCAATGGTTAAGTCATGGTGTTCCTGTGGGAGTTTGAGGTTGATAGCTTCCTCTCGTTACTGGCATTTACTGAGCTTGCAGACAGGTGGGTCGCCAACTCAGATAACCAGGAGGAGTGAGGATCGTTAGTGGAGAGCCAGGGGTAACCCAAGATGATAGGAGTTTTGGGCGCGTTTCATGGACACACTATTCTTCGAAGCTCACGTGCACAGGGTGTGTGCACGCCCTGACCATCCCAGATGCCAAGGGATGTGAGAGATAAGCTCGGTAGGGAGTCCAAACTGCACCCACAGCGTCCAGCCCGGAAAACTTCCAGCTGTGCTAGAATCTACCAGAGCGCCTTGTGCGCATAGAGTGGTTGGGATATGGAAGAGGACAGAGACAGTGCGTTGGGCTATGGTGCTGGAATGAGGACCCGGGGTGAGCTTTTGTCGTGGTTACTTGAAATGACCAGGAGACGCAGACAATTCTTTGAGAAGTTTAAACCTTTATTTGCAAACAAAGGCTGAGGCAATCAATGAACTTGTCACCGAAAGCCCACCCAGCTCCGGTGTACAGCATTCTTTATAGTAATTTCTTATCTCAGTTACATTTCGGTTTCACCAGCATACCCAATCAATTTTTAATTCCATATCATCTATATATTAGCTAATCAATCGCTCTTGCCTAGCTCTCGGTGCGCCACCAGTATTTTTCACCCGTTCGCATTGGGGCCCCATTCCTGGCCAAGGTTATTTTTTCCAAACAACCTCCCTCACATTACATTCCTGCTCGTACCATCCTGTCTGCCACCGTTATCTCGTACTAAACAAAGGCTGAGTGTAATACATGGAGTACATTTCAGCTAATAGTGCTGCTAGCTAAACAGGTGTTCTTTAACTGCCGCAGTATGTAGCTCAGAGAATACAAGGTGTTAGGGTTAATGTTAGGGTTAATGTTAGGGTTAATTCGAGACTGCCATTACAGGTCAGGAGTGGCTCACGTAATATTAGGAGGCCGGAATGCGAGGGAGGGGGGAAGCGAAACTGGGGATTCCGCTACACCGAAACTACCAGTGTCACGCGATTCAGTAAACAAAAGAAACAGGTAACTCGTGAGTGTATGGCATCGGGCCAATAAGATGGACACAAGTGCCTGATATTACCTAATATGTAGCGGGGGGTTGTGCTGGGGGGAAAAGGGATATAAATAAGAGCAGATTGTAAGAGGAAGTCGGAACACGCCTTCTCCAGCGACCCGTATTTTCGCTGTGCCAGTTACGGATTCTGCAATAAACCCAAGTTTTGTTGGTTGTCTCTCTTCCTAAACGAACACAGGGCAGAATTTCAAGCCCAACATTTGGTGACCCCGACGTGGGGAGGGAGAGACAACACAGGCTGGCGGGTCCGACGGCAGACAACTTGCGGCCGCAAGCTCGACTAAGGTCAGGAAGTGCCTGTTATATTGAAGACTTCCACTAGATAGTTAAATCACTGAGTTAGATCTTGTCTGCTGACGGATCCTCACCAACCCCAAATTACCCTGGGAGAGATCATTCCCGGTGCAGAATCGTGACTGGTAAGTACTAACTCTTATCTGTTTTTAGGAAGATCCTCCGCCCGTGGAAAAGTCTTCTGAGTGAGGGTACCCGCCGCCCACGATGGGCATAAAAGTCTCAGGAGTGAGGAGAAAAGTGTCGCGGTACACCGTAGTACACAGGGATACTGATGGCGCCTACCTTAGACTGGTTGTTAAGAGGAGAAATCTCCCACGCGAAGGTCAGGTTTTGAAAGGCGACCGTCCCACATTTGATCCTCTCTGTGTACTAGGGAGCCATGTAGCACTTCAATTTCGAGTTACCAAAACTCAGACATTTGCGTGTTGAGTAACAGAGTATATGAGAGTTTTTAGAAATATGGTAAAATTGATAACTGTGCGAGTTCAATAATCTAACAGTGAGCAGCCGCAGGGGTCAGACACCACCAAGGTAGGAGTGGAAGTGTTCCTCCGAGGCCCGGGGAAGCTCACCTGGAAAGGAAAACGGTGGCATGGTCCATACCCTGTCACCGAGGTCTCCAACAGGGCATTAAAAGGTAAGAAGGGAGGGGGACAATAACTGGCATCATTTTCTACTGGCTAAATAAGACCTCTGGCAAGTGGGGAGCGTTTCTGGGACAGTCGGCTCTAGGACTGTCTATTTCAATTGCTATCTTTATCACGTGTGGTTGTTGTTGCATACCCTGTATCAGGACCCTAGTCATCCGGACTATAGATCGAGCCTTGACCGGAAAGGATGGACCTCCACCGGCGTACCAGGCACCCTTGTTCCTGGTGGAAGGGGAGGACACGGCCCTCCCAGAAAGAGGACGCGCTATGGGAGGACACGGACTGAAATGGACCATGGCAAGGGGAGGGATTGTGAATTTGTTCTTGAATAAGTTTTCTGAAATGTTGCATGCTACTTGTAAAAATTGCGGATGTTTAGGGAACCCCTACCCATATTTTGTGACCCTAGGTTGGACAAATCAGGATAAGCAAATAGGGAGGACACGCCAAAGAGTGCCAGGGGACGCTCACCTCCCTGCCTGATCCCGGCAGCCGCGGAAAAGATTGTAAGGGATGTGGCCTCTGGGAGGCCAAGGGAGGGAGTGTTAGGGTTAATGTTAGGGTTAATTCGAGACTGCCATTACAGGTCAGGAGTGGCTCACGTAATATTAGGAGGCCGGAATGCGAGGGAGGGGGGAAGCGAAACTGGGGATTCCGCTACACCGAAACTACCAGTGTCACGCAATTCAGTAAACAAAAGAAACAGGTAACTCGTGAGTGTATGGCATCGGGCCAATAAGATGGACACAAGTGCCCGATATTACCTAATATGTAGCGGGGAGTTGTGCTGGGGGGAAAAGGGATATAAATAAGAGCAGATTGTAAGGGGAAGTCGGAACGCGCCTTCTCCAGCGACTCCGTCGATTCGCTGTGCCAGTTACGAATTCTGCAATAAACCTAAGTTTTGTAATATTCCGGTGTTGGTTGTCTCTCTTCCTAAACGAACACAGGGCAGAATTTCAAGCCCAACAAAGGTATCTAGTAAAACAATACATAGCAAAATGTTTCTAGTAAAATAATACGTAGTAATATTCAGTACCTAGAAGTGATTACATAGTATAGTAAATAGCTAGTACATAGTGATTATATTTCAGGTATATTTCTCAATATAGAAGGCTGTCTGCCTCTACCTGGTGATGCCATTTCCCAGACACAGTGGGCATCCGATGTTTGGGTGATCAGCTGTAAGTACACAAATTGTTTCTCCACCCACGGAGGTTAAGGGAGCTCTCCCTTACTGCATTGACCTGGAGGCATTGATGACGAGCGTTCTGCAGCCCAAAATGTTTCTGGGAACAGAACTGTGGTTCTGTCTGATGATCTTGTCAATTCAGAAGGCCAGAGTGATGAGGTTTTCAAAGTCAGTGGCTTCTGGGTGGACAGTTCATCTTTCAAGTGCTCCAAGAGTCTGTGATGGTAAAGGCCCAGCAGTACATCAGCATTCCAGATGCTCTCCCTGCCCACGCCGAGGGCCCTGAATCCAGCATGGAGCCTGACCCTTGACGCAGACAAAGTACCTGATCTGCTGCCCTCCCCCCTTCCCAAACGGTCAAAATCCCAGCACATCTCAGTGGTGAAATCCTCGTATCTGTTGCAAATAGGGCTCTTATTGGTCAGAACTCACCCCGTCAAAAGAATAATATTAATGGCAACTTTGGCTCAGTCCGTAGAATACAGAGATGACTGGAGCTCAAAATTCATGATGCACCGGGACCTGTCGTTTGTGCACCAGACTCTGGGGATCTGAGGGAGGAGGGTTGCTGTATCAAGACGCAGAATTGGTTGAGAGTGACGTGCAGTTGGTCAGTGGTTTCCTGTTGCTTCTGTACCATCCTCCCATGTTGATGGATGACTTCCTTTAAGCAAGCATGTTCTGCTGGGTCATCACTGATTCACTCATCCTGTCAGGAAATGTCGAGGAGGCTTAACCCAAACACAGAGCAGTAGAGACTATTTAGCAATAGTTTAATAATAAAATGCAAAACAACAGATCATGAGAGGGCCACAGAACAAGAGAACGCAGATACTTAACTCGACAAGGCTGAAGGCTGGGAGCAACTGATTGAGGTGGGCTGGTCTGATGCGCGACCAAGGATTGTGGATGAGAGCTGGGTTTAAATAGGTTGCAGGCGATGTGTTAGAAATGAGTGCAAGTGACTCTTAGCTGGGTGGAGACTGGAAGAAACCTGCATGTGCGGGCCTGACAAAGTGGCCGGATTAGTACGTTTGCAGATGACACAAAAATCGGTGGAATTGTGACCAGTAAGAAAGGATTCGACCAGTTGAAAATATGGGCAGAGAAGTGGTAAATAGAATTTAATCTGGATAAGTGTGAGATACTGCTTTATTGTAGGGCTAGGATTTTATTCCTTGGGATGCAGGAAATTGAAGAGTGTGGTGTATTAGGAGCATAGATAGGGTGAATACATGCTGTCATTTTCCCAGGGGAAGAGAAACTAAAAGCTTGAGATTTAAGGTGAGAGGGGAAAGATTTAAAAGGGACCTGTGTGTCATGATGTGCACTGGCAATGAGGAGCCCAGAGACTCCCATGTAGAGATGGAATCAGCAGATTATACATAGGAATTCTAAAAGGATATTGGTGGCTCAACCAAGCAACACCACAAGACCAATCATTCTCAAAACAACGACCTTGCAGTAACTGCTAATCAGGAGTCTGATTTAAATAATCAGAGTACGTGGAAAACCCATGCGAGTCAAAATAAACTTGACGAGATTAAACAGAAAGCACAAAGGCTTAACAACTCCAGATAAGCCTGACTGGATGTCTGGGGATTTGTTACTCTGACTAGAAGTCTTGGGCTGTTACTCTGACTGGATGCATTGGGAGTGTGTTACTCTGACTGGATGCATTGGGAGTGTGTTACTCTGACTAGAAGTCTTGGGCTGTTACTCTGACTGGATGCATTGGGAGTGTGTTACTCTGACTAGAAGTCTTGGGCTGTTACTCTGACTGGATGCATTGGGAGTGTGTTACTCTGACTAGATGCATTGGGAGTGTGTTACTCTGACTAGAGGTCTGGGGGGTGTTACTCTGACTAGATGCATTGGGAGTGTGTTATTCTGACTAGTGCTCTTGAGGGGTGTTACTCTGACTAGAGGTCTAGGGGTTTGTTACTCTTACTAGTGCTCTTGAGGGGTGTTACTCTGACTAGAGATCTGAGGGGCTATTACTCTCACTAGAGGTCTGGGGGCTGCTACTCTGTCTAGAGATCTGGGGGGCTATTACTCTGACCAGATATTTGGTGGTGTTACTCTGACTAGAGGTCTGGGGGCTGTTACTCTGACTAATTGTCTGGGGGGTGTTACGCTGACTAGAGATCTGGGGGGCTATTACTCTGACTAGAGGTCTGGGGGGTGTTACTCTGACTAGAGATCTGGGGGGCTATTACTCTGACTAGTTGTCTGGGGGGTGTTACTCTGACTAGAGATCTGGGGGGTGTTACTCTGACTAGAGGTCTGGGGGGTGTTACTCTGACTAGAGATCTGGGGGCTATTACTCTGACTAGTTGTCTGGGGGGTGTTACTCTGACTAGAGATCTGGGGGCTGTTACTCTGACTAGAGGTCTGGGGGCTGTTACTCTGTCTAGAGATCTGGGGGGGCTATTACTCTGACCAGATATTTGGTGGTGTTACTCTGACTAGAGGTCTGGGGGCTGTTACTCTGACTAGTTGTCTGGGGGCTGTTACTCTGACTAGAGGTCTGGGGGCTGTTACTCTGACTAGTTGTCTGGGGGGTGTTACTCTGACTAGAGATCTGGGGGGTGTTACTCTGACTAGAGGTCTGGGGGCTGTTACTCTGACTAGTTGTCTGGGGGGGTGTTACTCTGACTAGAGATCTGGGGGGCTATTACTCTGACCAGATATTTGGTGGTGTTACTCTGATTAGAGGTCTGGGGGCTGTTACTCTGACTAGAGGTCAACAAAGGCCTGCAGAGCTCATGACACCTGAGGGGCAATAGTTTCAAGCAGGGGGTATTGTATACATGGAATAAGTTGCCAGAGAAAGTGGCTGAGGCAGATACAGTAAGAGTCAACAGACTCACAGACCTCTCCAGCACGTCTCTACACCCTCTGTATCCATCCTGACCCTCAAGAACCCATAGTCAAAGACAAAGTAAGTACGTATACAGCACCACACACTGCCCTGGGCTCCATCTCCTTGCAGGAATTTACAGGAAGACAAAGAAATACAACAGAATTTATAAAAACAAATAAACAAGGACTGATAAACAATCAACGTGCAAATAAAAGATATGTACTGTACATTTTCAATAATATTGAGAACAGGAGTGGGGAACCCTTGAACGTGAGTCCATAGGTTGTGGAATCCGTTCAGAGTTGAGGTGGGTGATATTATCTACGCCAGTTCAGGAGCCTGATGGTTGTAGAGTGATGGTTGGCCCTGGACCTGGTGGTGTGGGACCTCAGGCTCCTGTTCCTCCTGCCCAGTGCTATTAGTGAGAAGGGAGCCTGACCTGATGATGGATGTGCTCAGGAGTGGGGAGGGCTTTCTCTGTGCTGGTCTGGGATGTATCCACCACTTTCTGGAACCTTCTCCATTCCTGGGCATTTCCATAGCAGGCTGTGTTGCAACCAGTTAGAATACTCACTGTTAAATCCTGATAGGAAGTGACATGGAGAGTGATTGCAAGTGGGGAAGTTATTCCACCAGAGAGTGGAGAAGGTGGCAGCTTTGATGATTTGAAGATAGACAGGGGGTTGACAGGATAAGCCGAGGAGGAGAGCTCTTGGGGTGTGTGGACACCGAGTTCCATTCCTGTAGAGGCGAGCTGTTCCTGGCTCGGCATGGATCCCAGCTAGTGGGACCTGGAGATGTGGAGCAGCCAGCTCTAGATCCCCACAGTGAAGAATGCAGGGGCATGGTCCTGCTCATAGGGAACAGTGTTCTTCACACTGGGGCCTGTCCCAGCTACAGATCACTCCATGCTTGGACAAGTGGGAGGGTACATATCACTCTGGAATGGGTCCACTCCTGGGAACTAACCACTCTTCTCTGGGTCCTGTCCTGGGCACAGATCCCTCCACACTGGCACCAGTGATTGGGCACAGATCACTCCACACAGGGACCAGTCCCGGGTACAGATTACTCTGCACTGGGACCAGTCCCGGGTACAGATTACTCCACACAGGGACCAGTCCCGGGTACAGATTACTCCGCACTGGGACCAGTCCCGGGTACAGATTACTCCGCACTGGGACCAGTCCCGAGTACAGATTACTCCGCACTGGGACCAGTCCCGGGTACAGATTACTCCACACAGGAACCAGTCCCAGGTACAGATTACTACACACTGGGACCAGTGCAAGGGTACAGATTACTCTGCACTGGGGACACTGGTTGGGCACAGATTACTCCACACTGGGATCAGTGATTGGGTACAGGTTACTCCACACTGGGACCAGTCCCGGGCACAGATTACTCCACACTGGGACCAGTGCAAGGGTACAGATCACTCTACGTGGAGCTAAGAGCACCCTGCTTCTCTCCCCACAGAAGCAGCCTGTCTTGCTGAGTGCTTCCCGTGCTTTCTGTTCATATTTCATGGCCCATTTTGTTGGTGGGTCTGGGCAGAAACTGGAGAGTGTAAGAGGAATAGGCAGAGGTTGTCCAGGCACCACTGGAGAAATTGACCAGGTCCACAGAAGGGACTTGATACACCATCAATAACTCTCGGAGACCACCACACAACATCCTGGAGACTGAGGGAGGAGCAGTGCCTCCAATCGCCTTTATACAGGGGGTTTGTGGGAGGAGCCACAGGAGCAGTCAGCAGAGGGGCATGTCCAGACAGGTATATGTAGTTCACCACATTCACCCCCCCCTTTGTTTTAAAAGAGAGTCCCCACGGGGCGAAGTTTCTTACAAGTATATTTACAGGTTAAGTCTATCAGGTGGTCGAGTCTGTCGCTGCGATATACATAACACCGGTGGTGATTGCACCAGTGACGGTGGTTGTGCTGGCTCCGGCCTGACTTGAGGTGCCAGCCCGTTAGGCGTCAGTAACCCCTCATGCATGTGTGTGCGGCGCCTGGTATGGGAGTGTCGTGAGGAGTCTGTGTAGGGCTTGGTGTGCACGGTGTCTCGTGGGTATATACATCGGTGGGTACGGGGTTCATAGTCACCGTGGAGTGTTCGGGGTAGGGGTCTGGTGCTCCTGCGGGCGCCAGGTTGCGAACGGAGACCGTGTCCTCCTGCCCATCAGGTAAGACCACGTAGGCATACTGGGGGTTCGCATGAAGTAGGTGAACCCTCTCGACCATCGGGGAGTATTTATTGCTCCTCGCATGTTTCTGGAGCAGCACTGGCCCTGGGGATGTCAGCCAAGCTGGTAGGGTGGTCCCAGTGACAGACTTCCTGGGAAAAGAAAAGAGTCGCTCATGAGGGGTGGCATTGGTGGACGTACATAACAGGGAGCGGATGGAGTGGAGTGCCTCGGGGAGGACCTCCTGCCATCGAGAGACTGGTAACCCTTTTTACTTAAGGGCTAAAAGTGTGGCCTTCCACACAGTGGCATTCTCCCTCTCCACCTGTCCATTCCCCTGGGGATTATAGCTCGTGATCCTACTAGTAGCAATACCCCTAGCCAGCAGGTACTGGCGCAGCTCATCACTCATAAACGAGGACCCTCTATCACTGTGGATATAGCAGGGATATCCAAACAGAGTTAAGAGCTGGCGCAGGGCTTTTATGACGGACTTGGCAGTAGTATCGAGGCAGGGGATGGCAAAGGGGAACCGCGAGTACTCGTCGATTATGTTGAGAAAGTAGACATTGCGGTCGGTGGAGGGAAGGGGGCCCTTAAAGTCGACACTCAATCGCTCAAAGGGGCGGGTGGCCTTGATAAGTTGTGCCTTTTCAGGACGGTAGAAGTGCGGTTTGCACTCAGCGCAGACTTGGCAGTCCCTGGTCATCGTCCTGATTTCCTCAAGGGAGTAAGGCAGGTTCCGGGCTTTCACGAAATGGTAAAATTGGGTGACCCCCGGATGGCAAAGATCTGCATGGAGGGCGTATAGCCGGTCGAGCTGCGCACTGGCAGAGAGCAGTCAGCAGAGGGGCATGTCCAGACGGGTATATGTAGTTCACCACATTCACCCCCCCCCTTTGTTTTAAAAGAGAGTCCCCATGTGGCAAAGTTTCTTACAAGTATATTTACAGGTTAAGTCTATCAGGTGGTCGAGTCTGTCACTGTAGCACCGGTGGTGATTATACAGGTGCTGGTGGTGATTGCACCAGAGACGGTGGTTGTGATTGCACAGGTGCCGGTGGTGATTGCACAGGTGCTGGTGGTGATTGCACCGGTGCTGGTGGTGATTGCACCGGTGCCGGTGGTGGTGATTGCACAGGTGCCGGTGGTGGTGATTGCACAGGTGGTGGTGGTGATTGCACAGGTGCTGGTGGTGATTGCACCAGAGACGGTGGTGGTGATTGCACAGGTGCTGGTGGTGATTGCACCGGTGCCGGTGGTGGTGATTGCACAGGTGCCGGTGGTGATTGCACAGGTGGTGGTGGTGATTGCACCAGAGACGGTGGTGGTGATTGCACAGGTGCTGGTGGTGGTGATTGCACAGGTGCTGGTGGTGATTGCACCAGAGACGGTGGTGGTGATTGCACAGGTGCTGGTGGTGATTGCACAGGTGCTGGTGGTGATTGCACCAGAGACGGTGGTGGTGATTGCACAGGTGCCGGTGGTGATTGCACAGGTGGTGGTGGTGATTGCACCAGAGACGGTGGTGGTGATTGCACAGGTGCTGGTGGTGGTGATTGCACAGGTGCTGGTGGTGATTGCACCAGAGACGGTGGTGGTGATTGCACAGGTGCTGGTGGTGATTGCACAGGTGCTGGTGGTGATTGCACCAGAGACGGTGATGGTGATTGCACAGGTGCCGGTGGTGGTGATTGCACAGGTGCCGGTGGTGCTGATTGCACAGGTGCCGGTGGTGGTGATTGCACAGGTGCCGGTGGTGGTGATTGCACAGGTGCCGGTGGTGATTGCACAGGTGGTGGTGGTGATTGCACAGGTGCTGGTGGTGATTGCACCAGAGACGGTGGTGGTGATTGCACAGGTGCTGGTGGTGATTGCACAGGTGCTGGTGGTGATTGCACCAGAGACGGTGATGGTGATTGCACAGGTGCCAGTGGTGGTGATTGCACAGGTGCTGGTGGTGATTGCACCAGAGACGGTGGTGGTGATTGCACCAGAGACGGTGGTGGTGATTGCACAGGTGCCGGTGGTGGTGATTGCACAGGTGCTGGTGGTGATTGCACAGGTGCCGGTGGTGATTGCACAGGTGCCGGTGGTGATTGCACAGGTGACGGTGGTTGTGCTGGCTCCGGCCTGACTTGAGGTGCCAGCCCGTTAGGCATCAGTAACCCCTCATGTGTGTGCGTGGCGCCTGGTATGGGAGTGTCATGAGGAGTCTGTGTAGGGCTTGGTGTGCACGGTGTCTCGTTGGTATATACATTGGTGGGTACGAGGTTCATAGTCACCGTGGAGTGTTCGGGGTAGTGGTCTGCTGCTCCTGCGGGTGCCAGGTCGCGGATGGAGACCGTGTCCTCCCGCCCATCAGGTAAGACCACGTAAGCATATAAGGGGTTCACATGAAGTTGGTGAACCCTCTCGACCATCGGGGAGTATTTATTGCTCCTCACATATTTCCGGAGCAGCACTGGCCCTGGGGACGTCAGCCAAGCCGGTTGGGTGGTCCCAGTGACAGACTTCCTGGGAAAAGAAAAGCGTCGCTCATGAGGGGTGGCATTGGTGGACGTGCATAACAGGGAGCGGATAGAGTGAAGTGCCTCGGGGAGGACCTCCTGCCAGCGAGAGACCGGCAACCCTTTTGACTTAAGGGCTAAAAGTGTGGCCTTCCACACAGTGGCATTCTCCCTCTCCACCTGTCCATTCCCCCGGGGATTATAGCTCGTGATCCTACTAGTAGCAATACCCCTAGCCAGCAGGTACTGGCGCAGCTCGTCACTCATAAACGAGGACCCTCTATCACTGTGGATATAGCAGGGATATCCAAACAGAGTTAAGAGCTGGCGCAGGGCTTTTATGACGGACTTGGCAGTAGTATCGAGGCAGGGGATGGCAAAGGGGAACCGCGAGTACTCGTCGATAATGTTGAGAAAGTAGACATTGCGGTCGGTGGAGGGAAGGGGCCCTTAAAGTCAACACTCAGTCGCTCAAAGGGGCGGGTGGCCTTGATAAGTTGTGCCTTTTCAGGATGGTAGAAGTGCGGTTTGCACTCAGCGCAGACTTGGCAGTCCCTGGTCATCGTCCTGATGTCCTCAAGGGAGTAAGGCAGGTTCCGGGCTTTCACAAAATGGTAAAGTCGGGTGACCCCCGGGTGGCAAAGATCTGCATGGAGGGCGTATAGCCGGTCGAGCTGCGCGCTGGCACACGCTCCCTGGGATAGGGCATCAGGGGGCTCATTGAGCCTTCGAGGCCGGTACAGGATATCATAGTTGTAGGTGGAGAGTTCTATTCTCCACCGCAAAATTTTATCATTTTTGATTTTGCCCCGCTGTTGGTTGCTGAACATGAACGCAACCGAGCGCTGGTCAGTCAGCAAGGTGAACCTTTTCCCGGCGAGATAGTGCCTTCAGTGCCTAATAGCTTCCACTATGGCCTGGGCTTCTTTCTCCACCGCGGAGTGCCGAATTTCAGAGCCTTGAAGGGTACGAGAAAAGAATGCTACTGGCCTGCCTGCCTGATTGAGGGTAGCAGCCAGCGTGACGTCAGAGGCGTCACTCTCTACTTGGAAGGGAATGGTCTCGTCCACCGCATGCATCGTTGCTTTGGCAATGTCCCCTTTAATGCTGCTGAAGGCCGCGCGGGCCTCGGCTGAGAGGGGAAATGTGGTGGACTTGACCAGGGGGCGGGCCTTGTCTGCGTAGTGAGGGACCCATTGGGCATTATAGGAAAAGAAGCCCAGGCACCGTTTGAGGGCTCTGAGGGTGGTGGGAAGAGGGAGTTCCAACAGGGGGCGCATACGGTCGGGATCAGGGCCAATTACCCCGTTTTCCACGATATACCCAAGGATAGCGAGTCGGGTGGTTCCGAACACACACTTGTCCCTGTTATAAGTAAGGTCCAGGGCTTTGGCCACTTGGAAAAATCGTTGGAGGTTGGTGTTGTGATCCGGCCAGTCGTGACCACAGATGGTGATGTTATCCAGATATGGGAACGTGGCCTTCAATTGGCATTGGTCCACCATCTGGTCCATTTCCCTCTAGAAGACAGAGACACCATTCGTGACACCGAAGGGGACGCGCAGGAAGTGATAGAGCCTGCCGCCCGCCTCGAAGACAGTGTAGGGGCGGTCCTCCAGGTGGATGGGGAGCTGATGGTAAGCGGATTTCAGATCTATTGTTGAGTACACCTTGTACTGAGCTATCTGATTGACCATATCCACGATGCGGGGTAGGGGGGTATGCGTCAAGCTGCGTGAACCTATTGACGGTCTGGCTATAGTCTACGACCATCCTATTTTTCTGCCCGGTCCGAACAACGACCACCTGGGCCCTCCAAGGACTTGTGCTTGGCTCAATGATCCCCTCCCTGAGCAGCCACTGCACCTCCGACTTAATGAAGGCCCTGACCCCCGAGCTGTACCTCCTGCTTTTAGTTGCCACAGGTTTACAGTCCGGGGTCAGGTTGGCGAACAGCGGTGGGGGAGGGATCTTGAGGGTGGAGAGGCTGCAAGTGGTGTCCGTAGCGCAGCTGTTGGCATGGTGTTGGGTGGGATGTGCGGGTCGGTGTGTGTGTGTGTGTGTGTGTGTGTGTGTGTGTGTGTGTGTGTGTGTGTGTGTGTGTGTGTGTGTGTGTGTGTGTGTGTGTGTGTGTGTGTGTGTGTGTGTGTGTGTGGTCAGTATTGGGGTATATGATGAAGTCCCACAGAACTGAGGATTCCTGACAGTGATTGGTGGGTGGAGCCCGTCATACTCCATTGTCACACTTTTCAGGTAGCTCTGGAAGTCCAGCCCCAATAGCACAGGGGCACACAGTTGAGGCACGACCAGTAGCGCAAAGTCCCGATATTCTGTGCCCTGCACCACCAGCGTCGCTACACAACCCACCCGGATGTCTGTGGAATGCGACCCAGAAGCCAAGGTGACCCTCTGGCTTACCGGCCGTGTCACGAGTCCGCAGCGTTGCACTGTGTCCGGGTGAATAAAACTCTCAGTGCTGCCCGTGTCAAACAGGCAGCTAGTCCTGTACCCCTCCACCAGGATGTCCATCATTGACCTTGTGAGCTGGTGTGGGGTGCTTTGGTCGAGGGTCACGGAGGCCAGAGTTGAATCGCCGTCTTGGTGCCCAGTAAGCACCCGTGGGTCGGAGGCGGGGCGAGGTGGTGCCGACAAAGATGGCCGCCCCCATGCCTCGCACGCGGCGCTGCTCGACCCCGCTCGCAGTTTGGACTTACAGACCTTGGCGAAATGGCCCTTCTTTCTGCAGCTGGAGCAGATAGCTTCTCGGGCCGGGCAACGTTTTCAGGGGTGCTTTTCGAGTCCGCAGAAGTAACACTGTGCGGACTTGCGACTGGCAGCAGCCGAGGTCGATTTGCCGGAGGGTTGCGGGGAGTTCACTGACTCGCGACTGGCAGTAGATGAGGTCAATTTACCGGTCAATGAGGTCATGAGGCCAGCGTCAGCGTTGTGCAGAGCAGCCTCCAGTGTGTCGGCCAGCTCGATCGCCGAATGTAAGGTAAGATCGGCGTGTTCCAGTAGCCGCTGGCGCACGTTCACTGACCTGATCCCCGTAACGAAGGCGTCTCGTACCAGGAGCTCTGCATACTGTTCCGCCATCAGCCCACCGCAATCGCAGGCTCGCACGAGTGTCCGTAGGGCCCGGACAAACTCAGCGCTCGACTCTCCGGCCCGCTGCCGCTGCATCGCTAAGCGATGTCTCCCGTAGACGGTGTTCACCGGCCGCAGGTACTGTCTTTTGAGGGTGTCCAGTGCCCCTTGGTAGGTCAGCAGGTCCCTGATTAGGGAGTATACCCGCGGACTGACCTTTGGAGAGGAGGATTTTGAAGAGACCACCACACAACATCCTGGAGACTGAAGGGGGAACAGTGCCTCCAATCGCCTTTATACAGGGGTCTGTGGGAGGAGCCACAGGAGCAGTCAGCAGGGGGTCTGTGGGAGGAGCCACAGGAGCAGTCAGCAGGGGGTCTGTGGGAGGAGTCAGCAGGGGTCTGCGGGAGGAGTCAGCAGGGGTCTGCGGGAGGAGTCAGCAGGGGTCTGTGGGAGGAGCCACAGGAGCAGTCAGCAGGGGGTCTGTGGGAGGAGCCACAGGAGCAGTCAGCGGTGGGGGTGGAGGGTTGTCCAGACAGGTATATGTAGTTCACCACATACCGGGGTCTGTGGGAGGAGCCACAGGAGCAGTCAGCGGTGGGGGTGGGGGGTTGTCCAGACAGGTATATGTAGTTCACCACATACAGGGGTCTGTGGGAGGAGCCACAGGAGCAGTCAGCGGTGGGGGTGGGGGGTTGTCCAGACAGGTATATGTAGTTCACCACATACAGGGGTCTGTGGGAGGAGCCACAGGAGCAGTCAGCGGTGGGGGTGGGGGGTTGTCCAGACAGGTATATGTAGTTCACCACATACCGGGGTCTGTGGGAGGAGCCACAGGAGCAGTCAGCGGTGGGGGTGGGGGGTTGTCCAGACAGGTATATGTAGTTCACCACATACCGGGGTCTGTGGGAGGAGCCACAGGAGCAGTCAGCGGTGGGGGTGGGGGGTTGTCCAGACAGGTATATGTAGTTCACCACATACAGGGGTCTGTGGGAGGAGCCACAGGAGCAGTCAGCGGTGGGGGTGGGGGGTTGTCCAGACAGGTATATGTAGTTCACCACATACAGGGGTCTGTGGGAGGAGCCACAGGAGCAGTCAGCGGTGGGGGTGGGGGGTTGTCCAGACAGGTATATGTAGTTCACCACATACCGGGGTCTGTGGGAGGAGCCACAGGAGCAGTCAGCGGTGGGGGTGGGGGGTTGTCCAGACAGGTATATGTAGTTCACCACATACCGGGGTCTGTGGGAGGAGCCACAGGAGCAGTCAGCAGGGGGTCTGTGGGAGGAGCCACAGGAGCAGTCAGTGGTGGGGGTGGGGGGTTGTCCAGACAGGTATATGTAGTTCACCACATACCGGGGTCTGTGGGAGGAGCCACAGGAGCAGTCAGCAGGGGGTCTGTGGGAGGAGCCACAGGAGCAGTCAGCGGTGGGGGTGGGGGGTTGTCCAGACAGGTATATGTAGTTCACCACATACCGGGGTCTGTGGGAGGAGCCACAGGAGCAGTCAGCAGGGGTCTGTGGGAGGAGCCACAGGAGCAGTCAGCAGGGGGTCTGTGGGAGGAGCCACAGGAGCAGTCAGCGGGGGGTCTGTGGGAGGAGCCACAGGAGCAGTCAGTGGTGGGGGTGGGGGGTTGTCCAGACAGGTATATGTAGTTCACCACAGGACTGCAGATGCTGGGATCAGGAACAAAGAGCCAGCTGCTGGAAGAACTCTGTGGAGAAAGAGGGACTGAGACCCTGCATCTGGGTAGAGGGGAGATAGCCAATACAGAGAGGTGCGGAGGGTGAGGGGTGAGGCGGGGGCTAGCGGGCGATGGGTGGTCCAGGTGAGGAGGGGGTTGGTGAGAAGATGGAACCGGGTGGGGGACACGACTGGTCGATGACAGGTAAAGTGAGTCAAGGAGGGAGGAAAGCGGTGGGTGGGGTCAGGTGGGGAGGGGAGGAGGAGGTAGAAACAGAGGTGATAAATGGAGACGCAAGATGCTGCAGATACTGGACTCTGCTAAGTAGGGAAGGCGATAACTGAGACCAGGTAATGGAAGGGTGATGGGCAGATGGAAATAGAATGGGGGGGGGGAACAAAACTGGGTGACAGGGGACAGGACTGAATCTGTGTGGATCAGGAGGAGACAAGGGGTGTGGTTCCCAAAACTGGAAAACCATGTCCATTCCTATGGGTTGCAGACTTCCCACACAGGATTTAAGGTGAGTGTTCCTCTTGTTGTATTGGGCAGTAGAGAAGGCCAACGATTACAGGTCAATCAATTCAGCTTTAATTATCATTCAACTGTACATGGACACAGACAAACAAAACATCGTTTCTCTGGGGCCAAGGAGAAAAACATACACAGCACGTTCAGAATAGCGAGGAGAGAAAACAGTCATTCAAGAAAACACATATTTAGTCCAAGACCCAAGCGGTATGTCCCGCAAATTGATGGTATAGTTCCTGGCAATCATAAGACCATAAAACACTGGAGCAGAATTAGGCCATTCAGCCCATCGAGTCTGCTCCATCATCCCATCATGGCTGATCCCGGATCCCACTCAACCCCATGCACCTGCCTTCATGCCATACCCTTTGATGCCCCGACCAAACAGGAATCTTTCAACTTCTGCTTTAGATACACCCATGGACTTGGCCTCCACTGCCGTCTCCGGCAGAGCATTTCACAGATTCACTACTCTCTGGCTAAAAAACGTTTGTCCTTATCTCTATTCTGAAAGGTTGCCCCTCAATTTTGAGGCTGTGCCTCTAGTTCCAGATACCCCCAACATAGGAAACATCTTCTCCACATCCATCTTATCTAGTCCTTTCAACATTCGGTATGTTTCAATGAGATCCCCCCACATCCTTCTGAGTTCTAGTGAGTCCAGGCCCAAAGCTGCCAAACGCTCCTGATACGAACACCTTCATTCCTGGAATCATCCTCATGAACCTCCTCTTTTGACATTTTCTCCAATGTCAACACGTCCTTTCTGAGTTATGGGGTCCAAAACTGTTGACAATACTCCATGTGCAGCCTGACTAGTGCCTTATCTCCTTGCTTTTATATTCTATTCCCTTGAAATAAATGCCAACATTGCATTTTCCTCCTTTACCACAGACTCAACCTGTAAATTAACCTTCTGGGAGTCTTTCGTGAAGTCTCCTACATCCCTCTGCACCTCTGATGTTTGAACCTTCTCCCCATTTAGATAATAGTTTGCACTATTGTTCCTTTTACCAAAATGCATCATCGTACATTTCCCAACACTGTATTCCATCTGCCTCTTTTTTGCCCATTCTTCCAATTTGTCTAAGTCCTGCTGCAATCCCATTGCTTCCTCAGCACTACCTACCTCTCCACTTATCTTTGCATCATCCACAAAGCCATCAATTCCATTATCCAAATCATTGACAAACAATGTGAAAAGTAGCGGTTCCAATACCGACCCCTGAGGAACATCACTAGTCACTGGCAGCCATAGGATTTTATCTTGTTAAGCAGCCTCATGTGTGGCACCTTATCAAATGCCTTCTGACAATCCAAGTAAATGGTATCCACTGCCTCTCCTTTGTCCACCCTGCTTGGTACTTCTTCAATGAACTCTAATAGGTTTGTCAGGCAAGATTTCCCTTTAAAGACCCATGCTGCCTTTGACTTATTTTATCATTAGTCTCCAAGTATTCCAAAACCTCATCCTTGATAATAGACTCCAGCACTTCCCCAAACCACTGAGGTTAGGCTAACTGGCCGATAATTTCTTTTATTTTGCTTCCTCCCTTTTTAAAGAGTGGACCGACTTTTGGAATTTTTCAGTTCTCCGGGATCACGCCAGAATCAAGTGATTCTTGAAATTTCATGACCAATGCATCTATTATGTCTTCAGCAACCTCTCTCAGGACTCTGGGATGTAGTCCACCTGGCCCAGGTGACTTATCCACCTTAAGACCTTTCCGTTTGCCTGGCACGTTTTCCTTTGTACTAGCAATGGCACTCACTCCTGCTCCCCGATATTCACGGCCTCTGCCACACTGCTAGTGTCTTCCACTGTGAAGACACATGCAAAGTACCCATTAAGTTCATCTGCCATTTCTTTGCCTCCATTACTACCTCACAAGCATCATTTTCCAGTGGTCCAATATCAACTCTCACCTCCCTTTTACTCTCTATGTAACTGAAAAAACTTCTAGTATCCTGCTTTATATTACTGGCTAGTTTGCCTTTCATATTTCATCACTTCCCTTCTTCAAGCTTTTTTAGTTGCCTTTTGTTGGATTTTAAAAGCTGCCCTATCATTCAACTTCCCACTTACGTTTGCTACCTTCTGTGCCCTTTCTTTGGCTTTAATACAGTCCTTAACTTCCCCTGTCAGTCACAGTTGCCTAGCCCTGCCGTTTGAGAACTTCTTCCTCTCTGGGACATATCCATCCTGTGCCCAGAAACTCCAACCATCACGACTCTGCCATCATCCCTGTCAGTATCCTCCTCTGATCCACCTGGTCGAGCTCCTCTCTCATGCCTCTGTAATTCCCTTTATTCCACTGTGGTACTGATACATGTGACTCCCCTTTGATCACCACACTCACCCTGGTCACCACATCTCCCCCACTGATCACCACACTCACCCTGGTCACCACATCTCCCCCACTGATCACCACACTCACCCTGGTCACCACATCTCTCTCCTTCAATCACCACAATCTCCGTGGTCACCCCATCTCTAAATATTGATCACCACACTTCCCCTGCTCACAAAATCTCTCCACCTCAATCTCTACACTCACCTTCCTCACCACATCTCCCATCTATTGCTACAACCACAAGCTACCACATCTGTTTGTTTTGATCACCACACTTGTGGTGAACTACATGTACCTGTCTGGACACGCCCCCCCCCCCCGGCTGACTGCTCCTGTGGCTCCTCCCACAGACCGTGTCTCCTCCCACAGACCCCGGTATAAAGGTGATTGGAGGCACAGACCCTTCCTCAGTCTCCAGGATGTTGTGTGGTGGTCACTTGCTGCTTGTGCTTTCTTCCAGCCAATAAAAACCTACCTTAACCCACGTCTCAGAGTTATTGATGGTGCATCAACACTCTCCAACTCTTTCAGCTTTGATGGCTAACCTGACCACAAGTCACCACATCTGTCTCCTCTGATCACTCCCGTCACCCCAGGTCACAATATCTCTCGCTGCCTTCACCCCATGTCTCTTCAATTACTAGTCACTACCACATCTGCTGCAGACAGACAGGTTTAAGCAGTACATTTTAAATCCCTTCCATTTGCATCCAGACGGAAGAATGGCAGATTGTGTGGCAATTGGGCACTGGTGGTCTGGTCAGGAGGGGCCCCAGCTTGGTTTCAATGCACCATTCCACTCACCACTCTGCAGGAAGGAGGTGATAAGGAAGCCTGGTCTCATGCAGTGAGAGATGATCGAGCCTGGGTAAACTGAAACCAAAGCCGATGGCGGAACAGTCACAGAACAGTTTCTGGAGCAAATGGTTTACCTTCGGTTTAAAAAGAACAAGTCTCACTGGGAGTCAGGCCCACATTTAAGTAGCAAGCGAGAAAACAAGAGTGTTGCAGGGTCTGAGCCGTTTGAAAACAACAAGTCTTTTTGGAAATGAGCCAATAAAAAGAAGTGAGGTTGAACAGGAGCAGCTATTGTGTGAGTGGGCAGTGTTAGAGTGGAGAACACAGGCTTTATCGAGAAGAGGCACAGGCACAGGTAAGGACTTTTTCATTATAAATAGTATTCGTTTTATATAACTATAAAGATACAACAAATTAAATAATATGGTAATGCAGGGTCAGGTGAATTGTAACTGCATGGTGTGGGAGCTGGTGACCTCCGTTGTGGTTCCTGGAGATTGTATCTGCAGTAAGTGTGTTGGCTGCTCGTGGAACTCAGCCTCAAAGTGGATGACATGGAATCGGAGCTTCAAACACTGCGACGTGTCGAGGAGGAGGGGAGAGTTGCCTGGACTCTGTGTTTCAGGAGGCAGATTAAATAGTTCAGTTTCAGTCTGTGGCCAAGGGCAAGAGAGTGTGAGGCCGAGGGAGGTCAAGAGAAAGGCAGTTGTGACTGGGGAATAGACACAAATCAGGAGTCTCAAAGGCTCTGTTGTATGCCTGGTGACATCTCATCTGACCGGCAAAGGAATTTGGCATGGGATGGGAAAGATCCACTTGTTGAAGTCCACGTGGCCATGTGGGTACCAAAAATGTAATAAGGACAAGGGAAGAGGTCCTGTTGAGGGAATTTGAACATCTAGGGACTAAGTTAAAATGCAGAACTGAAAGGGTAATGATCTCTGGATGGTACCTGACCCACCTGCCAATGGCAAAGGCTCCGCCTGAACCGTGCTGGGACCACGGGGCTCCGCATAGGGCTTTAAGCTAAATAGTAGATGTGGGTGGGGTGGGTCCAACAGCTTGGAGATGTCAGGATAAAGTAAAAGGGAAGGAGAGTGCAGGAGATGTTACTGAAGTCCCCAGAAGATTAAAAAAGACAAAAACTGCAGAAAGGGATAAGAACATAAGCTCTGGTAACACGGTGTCAAAATTGAAAAGTGTGATGAATCAGGACGAAAGGCGTTACATTTGAATTTATGCAGTATATGAAATAAGGTAGGTGGTGTTGATGCACGGTTAGAGATTGGCAGGTATGAGGATGTGGGCCGCACTAAGTCACGGCTGAAAGAAGATCATAGGATACATAGGAAAAGGACAGGCAGGTAGGCAAAGGGGGTAAAAATGAGATCAAATCCTTAGAAAGAGGTGACATAGGATCAGAAGATGTGGAATCCTTGTGGGTAGAGTTATGAAATGGCAAGAGTAAAAAAGACCCTGCTGGGAGTTCTATACTGGCCTTCAAACAGTAGCCAGAATGTGGGCTACCAATTATGAGGAGTTCGAAAAGGCATGTAAAAACAGTGATGTTACAATGCTCGTGGGGGGTTTCAATAGGCAGGTAGATTGGGAAAATCAGGTTGGCGTTGGATCCCAAGAGAAGGAATTCGTAAGATGTCCTCGAGATGGCATTTTAGAGCAGCTTGTGGTTGAGCCCACTAGGGAAAAGGCATTTCTGCATTGGGTGTTGGGTAATGAACCTGAATTGATTAGGGAGCTTAAGATGAAGGTAGTGATCACAATTGGAAGACACAAGACAGACTTATCCCACAGAACAAGTATTCTAAAGAGAGAATGAAGTGACCGTGGTTGACATGGAAAGTAGGAGACTGCAGAAAAGCAGAAGAGATGGCCTATAATATTACAAAAGTAGTGAGAAGCTAGAGGATTGAGAAAATTTCTAAAATGAACAGAAAGCCATCAAAAAATAATAATGAGGAAAGATTAAATATGAAGGGAAGCTAGCCAATATACAAGAGGATACCAGAAGTCTTTTTCAGATATATAAAGAGTAAAAGAGAGGAGGGTGTGGGTATCAGATCACTGAAGAGTTAGTAATGGAGAAGAAAAATATGGTGGATAAACTCAATCGATATTTTGCGTCAGTCTTCACTGTGGAAGGTACCAGTAGAATGCCAGAAATGCAAGAGTGTCACCGAGTGTAGTCGGTGTTACTACAGAGAAGGTGCTCGGGAAGCTGAAAGGTCTGAAGGTAGATAAGTCACCTGGACCAGATGGACTGTACCCCAGGGTTCTGAAAGAGGAAGCTGAAGAGATTGTGCAGGAATCAATAATGATCTTTTAAGAAGCACTAGGTTCTGGAATGGTTCCAGAGGTCAGAAAATTGCAAATGTCACTGCACTCTTTAAGAAGGGAGGGAGTCAAAAGACAGGACGTTATAGGCCAGTTATCCTGACTTCAATGGTTTTTAAGATGTTGGAGTCTATTAATAAGGCTGAGGGTTAGTGTTAGGATTATAGGTTAGGGGATGTGGTTTCAGGGTACTTGGAGGCACATGATAAAATAAGCCCAAGTCAGCATGGTTTTCTTTAGGGGAAATCTTGCCTGATAAATCTGTTGGCATTCTTTGAGGAAATAACATGCAGGATAGGCAAAGGAGAGTCAGTGTATGTTGTGTACTTAGATTTTCGAAGGTGCCACACACGAGGATGCCAAACAAGATGAGAGCCCATGGTATTACAGGAAAGATTCTGGCATGGATAGAAGATTGACTGGCTGGCAAGCTGCAAAAAGGAGTAAAGTGGGTCTTTTCTAGTTGGCCGCCAGTGACTTGTGGTGTTCCACAGGGTTCTGTGTTGAGACTGCTTCTTTTTACGTTCTATTCCAGGGATTAGGATGTTGGAATTGATGGCTTTGTGACCATATTTGCAGATGGTATGAAGATAGGTGGAGGGGCAGGCCACGTTGAGGAAGCAGGGTCTCTACAGAACAACTTCCTCCATTAATATGCCAACTGTCAAGCAGCAGGAAAGGGCATTGGCTGCGGTCTACCATCACTTGTATGTGTCCAGGTCGAAGAAGTGGGCAGGAAAAAAGTCATTGCAGATACTATCCACACTGCAAACTACCTTCAGCAGAAAGCTGATGCCTGCAGTTCCTCGCCAATGGTACACTGATGGGTGCATCCTGTCAAGTCAAGTCACTTCTTATTGTCATTTCGACCATAATTGCTGGGACAGTGCACAGTAAAAACAAGACAATGTTTTTCACGACCATGGTGCTACATAAAATAGTTCAAAAACTACACTGAACTACGTGAAAACAACACAGAAAAAAAGAAACTACGCTAGACTGCAGACCTACCCAGGACACCCCTGCTGCTGCCAGTCACCTCTACCCTGCCTGGGAAGAAGGTCATTGTGAAAACTGTAGGGGTGTGATGTTTCATGTGGTTTAAGAGCTGAGAGACTAGTCCAGGCCACATCCACAGCTTACAGTAGTGTGGTTGTATCCGTGCCAGGTGCAACAGTTTGCAGACGCACACAGATGGGTGGCGGGACAGGTATTATTGAGGAAGCAGGGAGTCTGCATGAAGAATGGGAGAAGGGGCAACATGGCAGATGGAATACAGTGTAGGGAAGTGTAAATCTTATGCACTTTGGTCGAAGGAATAAAGACAGAGACTTTTCTTTTTTGTAATTTATTTTTTTATTGAAGTTCATCATCAAACAAACATTTCCATAAGATGTATTTCAGACATTGTACATATACAAACCCCATTTCCAGAAAAGTTGGGATATTTTCCAAAATGCAATAAAAACAAAAATCTGTGATATGTTAATTCACGTGAACCTTTATTTAACTGACAAAAATACAAAGAAAAGATTTTCAATAGTTTTACTGACCAACTTAATTGTATTTTGTAAATATACACAAACTTAGAATTTTGATTTCCACAATTTCTCCAGCAAACAGGCAGGTTACTATCATAATGGGATTTCTGAGAGGGTGTAATAAAATATCTTATCAAGTTTTTCCATCCGAACTCCCTCCATTTCTGTGAACTGGTACACTTCCATTGATGCCTCCATATTATTGTCCATTCTTCCTCAGATATAATTATCCCTCCTTCCTTCTCCCATTTTGTTTTAATGTATGAAGTCGAATGTGTTTTAAGATTTGACAATCCCTTATACACACTTGAAATGATTCTACTGCCGTTATCTGAATTATATGCTTTTCTGAATAGCTCTATCAAGCATGTACTTGCCTTGATTACATTTTTAAGTGTCTTATTAACATAGTATTGCATCTGTAAATACCGATAGAAAAACAAGATTTTTAATAAGTGTTCTCTTTAAGCATTTCAAAACTGAACAGTGTTCCTTCTTTCATTATGTTGCAAAGAACTGTTATTCCTTTAGCTGTCCAGTCCTTAAATCTAACATCCAGTTTATTCGGCGTAAAATCCGAGTCATATGCACACCATTTAAGAATTGCAATACCTCCCTCTAGATTATATTCTTTTATAGTAGTTTTCCATATTTTAAGAGTCAATTTCACCCATGGGTTATCAATAGTATTTATGTACCTTTGCAGGTTGCAATCAGCCAAAATTGCTTGCATGGGGATGGGAAGTACCCGCTCCTCAATGTTTATCCATTGAGTGTCATATGATGGGTTGCACCAACATATCACAGCTCTCAACTGTGCTGCAAAATAATAATCTCTAAGAGAAGGTAGACCCCATCCCCCCCCCTTTTCCTTTGCTAATTGCAAAGTTTTGAGACGAACTTTAGGCCTTTTACCCTGCCAAATATACCTTGATAACATCTTGTTCCATTTATTTGAATTGATTTTGATTCATCTCTATTGGTAGGGTCTGAAAGAGATATAACAGTCTGGGCAGTATATTCATTTTAATAGACTCAATCCTTGAACTGAGACTGAGAAAGGGAATCAGGCTCCATCTTGCCATATCTTCCTTAATTTTTTTAATATAAAGGCTGATAATTACATTCTGATAATTTTGCCAAATCTTTTGGCATAATGATGCCCAAATATTTGAAAGACTCTGGTTGCCATGCCCAGGGATATCTACTTTCAATTTCTCTTGGTGGGTTATAGTAATATGAAAGTAATTGGGTTTTATCTATGTTGATTTTGTATCCTGATAATTGACCATATTGTTCAAAGGATTACATCAATTTAGGTAAAGAGTATGTTGGTTGCCCTAGATAGATCAAAATGTCATCCGCGTAACAAGCCAATTTATGCTCTGTCCCTTTAATAGCAATTCCCCGGATATCTTCATTTTGTCTGATGTATTGAGCTATTGGTTCCAGATATAACGCGAAGAGTAGTGGTGACCATGCACCACCCTGTCTCATGCCCCTTTCTAGGGTAAGACTATTTGATAAATATCCATTGATTTTAATCCTAGCAGTAGGGTTGTCATACAGTGTCTGTATAGTTTTAATAATTGTGTCTTGGAAACCAAATCTATGTAAAACTCTGTAAAGAAAACTCCAATTAACTGAATCAAATGCCTTTTCAGCATCCACGCTTATCACTATTGCTTTGATTTTTTTTTTGTATATGATCCATAAGGTGAAGTGTCCTTTGTATATTGTCTTGTGTCTGGCATTGTTGTATAAAACCTGTCTGATCATTACGTATGGGTAGAAACTCCTCTAATCGTTTGGCCATGATGGAGGTAAATAATCTATAATCTACAAACGTGTTTGTACATTAAGAATGGATATTGGTCTAAATGACCTGCATTCCATTTTATCATTACTTTCTTTTGGTATAGCTTCCTTCCAAATGGGTGGCATTTGTGCCTTTTTTAGAGCCCAGTTCAGTGTAGGGAGTAAAACAGGAATTAATTCATTTTTAAATTCTTTGTACCACACTGCCGTATACCCATCTGATCCTGGTGACTTGCTTAATTTAAGCCTACTAATTGCAGCTTTTAATTCAACTTCAGTTATGTCAGCAGTCATCGTTCTATTTTGTTCTTCGCTTAAAGTGGGTAACTCTAGAGAATTCAGGAAGGTGGACATAGACTATTTTCTAAACGGAAATAAAATTCAGAAATCAGAAGTACAAAGGGACTCAGAAGAACTTGCGCAAGATTCTCTAAAGGTTAACTTGCAGTAATAAAGGCAAATACAATGTTAACATTCATTTTGAGAGAACTAGATTATAGAAGCATGGATGTAATGCTGAGGTTTTGGAGCATATTGGTCAGACTGTACTTGGAATATGGGGAGCATTTTTGGGTCCCTTTTCTAAGAAAGGATGTGCTGCCATTGGTGAGAATTCAGAGGATGTTCATGAGAATGCTCCCAAGAAAGAAAGGGTTAACATATGAAAAGTGTTTGATGGCTCCTGGCCTGTACTCATTGAAGTTTAGAAAAATGAGAGTGCTGCCTTTATGGCAGTTATTTAGTTTATAATATTTTCGCGTAGTAATTTGTTAGCATTTTTTTAGTTAAAGTTAGGATTGTTTAAATCAATTGATTTGTCTGTAATACATCGCGGCTGCGATGACGTCACATCCGGGTTCGCCGCGTCTTGTGGGGAATTACCGGTTTGAGATTCACGCAAGGGTGGGGGTCACTCACATGTGCCACCATAACGCTGACTAGGGTCTCTCTATGCACCAAAGACACAGTGAAAGCAACGCTGTAAGTCATTAGATAATCGGTATTTTGAGTTAGAATGTTAACGCCGATTCTGTTAAAAGTAACGACGGTCAGTAAGGTTTACCTTTTCGTCAGTTAAAGAGTCGGGATAGTTTGTATTGAAGTGTATCTAAAGCAGCCAATGGAGCAGCTAGATTCTGACTGTACGCTGCACTTTAATGTAATGTAGTTATTGTAGTTTTACCTTTGCAAGTATTCACAATGTAAATGTGATATTTAGAAGGGAACAAACACTGTACCAATCCTGTATTGTTTTTCAACAGTTTTCACCATGCGTTAATGTGAAGAGTGAACAGTAAATGGTTAATCTTACTGCGGTCTCGTTTGCATTGATTCTGGTTTATCTCGACGTTTACCTCGGCGTTACTTCACACCCGAGCGAGAACGTTACAGTGAAAAAGCGGCATTATCAGGTGTTTAAAGTGCAGCCATGTCAACCCGATCCAGCATCAAGTCGTTGTCAAAGTCATCGTCATCCTGCGACAGGGGCAGTAGGGCATCAAGTAAGGCCACCCAAGCAAGAGCGAAAGCAGAAGCCGCCAAGGTGCGAGCGCGCTTTGCCAAAGAAGAATTAGAAGTAAAGATGAAAGCGGCTGCCAGAGAAGCTGAAAACCAGAAGGAAAAGGCTGCCAGAGAAGCCGAAAACCAGAAGGAAAAGGCCGCCAGAGAAGCCGAAAACCAGAAGGAAGCGGCCGCCAGAGAAGCCGAAAACCAGAAGGAAGCGGCCGCCAGAGAAGCCGAAAACCAGAAGGAAGCGGCCGCCAGAGAAGCCGAAAACCAGAAGGAAGCGGCCGCCAGAGAAGCCGAAAACCAGAAGGAAGCGGCCGCCAGAGAAGCCGAAAACCAGAAGGAAGCGGCCGCCAGAGAAGCCGAAAACCAGAAGGAAGCGGCCGCCAGAGAAGCCGAAAACCAGAAGGAAGCAGCCGCCAGAGAAGCCGAAAACGAATTGGAAAGGAAAAGGGTAGAGGCACGGTTAGAAGCGCTGAAGCTAGAACGAGAAGCAGCAGCTGCCGAGGTGGAAGCAGAGTTAATAGAAGACGCCGAAGAAATGCACGACCCGAAGGACGGAAAATCTACCTCAGAAAAGATCGGATTGGAACGTACAAGGGACTATGTCCAATCTCAAATGGAATGGAAGACTCTTTCTTCCTCTCCTTACTTATTCGATAACGTCCCACTTCATGAGGAGTCTTGGAGAGGCCCGACGGCATCACGTCCATCCGAGGAAGGTAATTTACCCTCGCAACTCCGCGATGAACCCAGGAATGCAAGGGCTCACGACAAGTACTTCTCGACACCGAACTTACCGGATTTGGGGAGAAGAGAGGCAAAGACTGAGTCCAGACCAGCAAATTCCATAACAGATGTACGCCCTCAGTCGTGTACCTGTGGACATGTTCCCTCAGCCCGCACGCCACTTGCAGACGAATCCGTAGCACGGTATTTCGCACGACGGGATCTCGTCACTTCAGGACTATACCAGTTCGACGATAAACCTGAAAATTACCGTGCATGGCACTCCACATTCACCAACGCTATCGACGGAATCCAGCTCAGAGCAACCCAGGAGTTGGATCTTATGGCAAAATGGCTGGGAAAAGAATCATGCGAACAGGTGAGACGCATGCGTTCAGTGTACATCAACAAACCCGAGCTAGCATTGAAGAAAGCATGGGAGAGACTTCAGGAGGGCTACGGAGCCCCCGAAATTATTGAGGCGGCGCTATGCCAACGTTTGGGAAATTTTCCTAAGGTGTCAGCCAAGGAACACACCAAGCTAAGAGAATTCGGAGATTTACTCATGGAGATTCAAGGCGCCAAAGAAGATGGCCACTCAGCTGGTCTAGTATACCTAGACACTCCAACCGGGATTAGACAACTCGTGGACAAACTTCCATTTGGGCTGCAGGACAGGTGGTTGTCCGTTGCCTCAGATTACAAGGAAGAACACGAAGGTCAATTCCCTCCCTTCGAGTATTTCACCAGGTTCGTGTGCAAGGAGGCGAAGAAGCGAAACGATCCTAGCCTCATAGGTCCAGGAAGCAGTACAATTTACACCAAGCCAGATAAATCCACTTCGAATAATTCCAACATTACTAAACCAGTCTCAGCGCTTAAGACTGAAGTCCTTACAACTAACAACGACTCTAGCAAGAATTGTCCATTGCATAACAAACCCCACCCTCTCAAAAGATGCAGAACGTTTAGGGAAAAACCCCTCGAAGAGAGGAAGGCCCTTCTCAAGGAGAAAGGAATATGTTTTAGATGCTGTTCCTCGACCTCTCACTGTGCGAGAGAGTGTACGATCGCCGTGAAGTGCCTGGAATGTGATAGCACTAATCACGACTGGGCCATGCATCCTGGCCCGTCACCGCAAACCGACAACGCTCCTTCACCCCCACAACAGGACGGCGGGGAGGGAGAAGCTCACTCCAGGACAACTGTTGTCAGCTCGAGCTGTACGGAAGTTTGCGGTCAAGCTCAGTCAAGCCGTTCTTGTTCAAAGATCTGTCTCACTAAGGTGTACCCTAAGGGAGCCAAAGACAAGACCATCAAAGCCTACGTAATTCTGGACGATCAGAGCAACCGCTCGCTAGTCAGTCCAAAGTTCTTTAACTTGTTCAACATTGAGAGTGAGCAGTTCCCATACTACCTTAGAACTTGCTCAGGCAACATGAAAACTTACGGAAGGAGGGCCGAAGGCTTCCAGATCGAGTCCCTGGATGGTAAAGTCCTCATCTGTCTCCCCCCACTCGTAGAGTGCGAGAAAATCTTGAATAACCGCACTGAGATCCCGACGCCAAGTGCGGTGCTACACCAACCACATCTCCACCACATCGCCAAACACATCCCAGAGCTGGATCCAGAAGCAGAAATACTCCTGCTATTAGGGAGGGATGTTCTCCGGGTACACAAGGTTAGGCAGCAGGTCAATGGACCACACGACGCCCCCTTTGCCCAACGCCTGGATCTGGGCTGGGTGGTGATAGGAGAGGTGTGCCCTGGCAACGAACACAAATCAACGGTTAACACACTCAAGACCAATGTGCTAGAGAGTAGCCGCCATATGATTCTTCAACCCCCCACAAGTTCCATGTGCGTCCAGGAAGCACCACAAGGCTTTAACAAGCACAAAGTAACTGACGAGACGCTGGGTCAGTCTGTCTTTGCTCATAAGGAGCACGATAATAAACTTGCTCCATCGACTCAAGACGCCATCATCTTAAAAACAGAGGACACCAAGGTCTTCAGAGACAAAGCAAATAGTGGGGTCGCCCCACTACCTTTCAGAGAACCACGCCAGTGCTTGCCAAACAACAAAGAGCAGGCAGTCAAGCGGTTCACGCCCTTGCAAAAACCCACGGAAAGGAGACCTGAGATGCAGCAAAGCATCCTATCGACCCACGAGGTACTGGGCACTCCAATGGCAGAGGTCACAGCCATTATGAATACACGACCACTCCTACCCGTGTCTTCCGACCCGGAAAACCCCTTCATACTGTCGCCATCAATGCTCCTTACGCAGAAGGCAGGAGCTGCCCCTCCACCAGGGGACTTCTCCGATAAGGACCTGTACACAAAGCAATGGAGAAGGAACCTTCAGGTTGGAGATTTAGTCCTGCTCAGGGACAAGCAAATCGCCGGCAACTGCTGGCCAATGGCCAGAATCACTGCCACATTCCCTAGTAGGGATGGACATGTCAGGAAGGTTGAATTGAAAACTACCAACCAAGGCGATGGGAAAATTTACCAAAGGCCTGTTACGGAAGTCATTCTACTTCTACCTAACGACTGATTTAGAGACTGAAGTTTGTATTATGTTCATTGTGACCTTACGAAGGCCAAGCGGGGAGTGTGCTGCCTTTATGGCAGTTATTTAGTTTATAATATTTTCGCGTAGTAATTTGTTAGCATTTTTTTAGTTAAAGTTAGGATTGTTTAAATCAATTGATTTGTCTGTAATACATCGCGGCTGCGATGACGTCACATCCGGGTTCGCCACGTCTTGTGGGGAATTACCGGTTTGAGATTCACGCAAGGGTGGGGGTCACTCACATGTGCCACCATAACGCTGACTAGGGTCTCTCTATGCACCAAAGACACAGTGAAAGCAACGCTGCAAGTCATTAGATAATCGGTATTTTGAGTTAGAATGTTAACGCCGATTCTGTTAAAAGTAACGACGGTCGGTAAGGTTTACCTTTTCGTCAGTTAAAGAGACGGGATAGTTTGTATTGAAGTGTATCTAAAGCAGCCAATGGAGCAGCTAGATTCTGACTGTATGCTGCACTTTAATGTAATGTAGTTATTGTAGTTTTACCTTTGCAAGTATTCACAATGTAAATGTGATATTTAGAAGGGAACAAACACTGTACCAATCCTGTATTGTTTTTCAACAGTTTTCACCATGCGTTAATGTGAAGAGTGAACAGTAAATGGTTAATCTTACTGCGGTCTCGTTTGCATTGATTCTGGTTTATCTCGACGTTTACCTCGGCGTTACTTCACACCCGAGCGAGAACGTTACAGAGAGAGTATCCAATTGAAACCTATTGAATATTGAAAAGCCTTGGGAGTCTGGACATGGAGAGGACGTTTCTTATAATGGGGGAGTCTAGGACCAGGGAGCACAGCTTCAAATTAGAAGAATGTTCTTTTAGAACAGAGATGAGGAGGAATTTCTTCGGCCAGAGGGCAGTGAACGTGTGAAATCCTTTGTCACAGATGGTGTGGAGGCCAGGTCATTAGATATATTTAATGCAGAGCTTGATTAGCTTTTGATTAGTCTGGCTGTCAAAGGTAGAAAAGCAGGTGAATGGGGATGAGAGGGATAGTCGATCAGCCATGGTGGAGCTGACTCAATGGGCTGAATGGCCTAATTCTGCTCCTATGTTTTCTGGTCTTATCGTTTTATGGTCCAGTTGAGGCACATTCCCACCAAGGGGGGAGGAAGAACAAACAACTTCAGCCCTCCCCGGATGGTGAAAGAGGAGCCGAGGGAGTCAATGTCGACTGTGAGGAGTAGAGGAATCAAGGAGGAAGAGAGAAAGACGGGGAGAGCCCATCAGAAAAGACCAGCCGCCCAGATGAATGGAAATCCAAACATGGTCAAAGGCCGTACACCGAGGAGTGGGGCATGTTAAGGGCAAACTGGGAAGTTGCTAAGGGCAGTGTTACAGCACTATATGAGTACAATGCATCTGCCTTCACTGGGGAAGTCAGAGCAGCAGCTAATATCCAGTGATCATAATATGATTGAATTCATGCTGCAATTTGAGAGGGAGAAGCATCAGTCACATGTATCAGTATCACAATGGAATAAAGGGAATTCCAGAGGCATGAGAGAGGAGCTTGCCCAGGTGGATTGGAGGGGGATACTGGCAGGGATGACAGCAGAATAGAGATGGCTGAAGTTTCAGGAATAGTTCACAAGGTGTAGGATAGATACGTCCCAGAGAGGAAGAAGTTCTCAGATGCCAGGGGTGGGCAACCGTGGCTGACAAGGGAAGTTAAGAACTGCATAAAAGCCAAGGGAAAAAGGAATATAAGGTAGCAAAGTGAGTGGGAAGTTGGATGATTGGGAAGCTTTTAAAATTCAACAAAAGGCAACCAAAAGAGTTTTAAGGGAAAAGATGAAATATGAGGGCAGACTAGCCAATAATATAAAGCAAGGATACCAAAAGTTTTTTCAGTTATATAAAGAGTAAAAGGGAGGTGAGGGTTGATATTGGACCACTGGAAAATGATGCTGGTGAGGTAGTAATGGGGGCAAAGAAATGACAGATGAATTTAATGAGTACTTTGCATCTGTCTTCACTGTGGAAGACACTAGCAGTGTGGCAGAGGTCCGTGAGTGTCAGGAAGCAGGTGTGAGCGCCATTGCTATTACAGAGGTCTCAAGGTGGATAAGAGGGCACAGCCTCAGGATAGAGGGGCATCTATTCAAAACAGGGATGGATAGACTACATCCCAGAGTCCTGAGAGAGGTTGCTGAAGAGATAACAGATGCATTGGTCGTGATCTTTCAAGAATCACTTGATTCGGGCATGGTGCCAGAGGACTGGAAGATTACAAATGTCACTCCACTCTTTAAGAACGGAGGCAGGCAACAGAAAGATAATTATAGGCCAGTTAGCCTAACCTCAGTGGTTTGGGAAAGTGCTGGAGTCTATTATTAAGGATGATGTTTCAAGGTATTTGGAAACTAATGACAAAATAAGTCAAAGTTAGCATGGTTTCTGTCAAGGGGAATCTTGCCTGACAAATCTGTTGAGAAAGTAACAAGCAGAGTGGACAAAGGAGAGGCAGTAGGCTACGGTCAATTATGGATAACTCTGAACATCCTCTACATAGCACCATCCAGAGACAGAGAAGCAGTTTCAGCGACAGGTTACTATCGATACAATGCTCCTCAGACAGGATGAAGAGGTCAATACTCCCCAATGCCATTAGGCTTTACAATTCTACCGCCAGGACTTAAGAACTTTTTAAAAGCTATTATTAATGCTTTTTGAGATAGTGATTTAGATGCATATCATATTTTTTACTGAGTTAAGTATTGTATGTAATTAGTTTTGCTACAACAAGTGTATGGGACATTGGAAAAAAGTTGAATTTCCCCATGGGGATGAATAAAGTATCTATCTATCTATCTATTTACTTGGATTTTCAGAAGGCGTTTGATAAGGTGCCACACATGAGGCTGCCGACCAAGATAAAATCCTATGGTGTTACAGGAAAGATACTGGCATGGATAGAGGAATGGCGAGTGGGAATGAAAGGGTTTTTTGGTTGGCTGCCAGTAATTTGTTCCTCAAGGGTCAGTATTGGGACCGCTACTTTTCACATTGTTTGTCAGTGATTTGGATAGTGGAATTGATGGCTTTGTGGCAAAGTTTGCAAGTGATACAAAGATAGGTGGAGGGGTGGGTAGTGCTGAGGAAACAATGCGATTGCAGCAGGACAAAGACAAATTGGAAGAATGGGCAAAAAAGTAGCAGATGGAATACAGTGTTGGGAAATGCATGATGATGCATTTTGGTAAAAGGAACAATAGTGCGGACTATTATCTAAATGGGGAGAAAGTTCAAAGATCAGAGGGGCAGAGGGACTTAGGAGCCCTCGTGCAGAAGTTAATTTACAGGTTGAGCCTGTGGTAGAGGGAAAATGCAATGTTGGCAGTTATTTCAAGGGGAATAGAATATAAAAGGGTGTGGGTGTGATAAAACACATTGAGGCTAGAGCCATAGATGTAGTGTATATGGATTTCAGCAAGGCATTTGATAAGGTACCCCATGTGAGACTTATTGAGAAAGTAAGGAGGCATGGGATCCAAGGGGACATTGCTTTGTGGATCCAGAACTGGCTTGCCCACAGAAGGCAGAGTGGTTGTAGACAGGTCATATTCTCTATGGAGGTTGGTCACCAGTGGTGTGCCTCAGGGATCTGTTCTGGGACCCTTACTCTTCGTGATTTTTATAAATTACCTGGATGAGGAAGTGGAGGGATGGGTTAGTAAGTTTGCTGATGACACAAAGGTTGGGGGTGTTGTGGATAGTGTGGAGGGCTGTCAGAGGTTACAGCGGGACATTGATAGGATGCAAAACTGGGCTGAGAAGTGGCAGATGGAGTTCAACCCAGATAAGTGTGAAGTGGTTCATTTTGGTAGGTCAAATATGATGGCAGAATACAGCATTAATGGTAAGACTCTTGGCAGTGTGGAGGATCAGAGGGATTTTGGGGTTCGAGTCCATAGAACACTCAAAGCTGCTGCACAGGTTGACTCTGTGGTTAAGAAGGCATACAGTGATTGGGCTTTCATCAATTGTGGGATTGAGTTTAAGAGCCAAGAGGTAATGTTGCAGCTATATAGGACCCTGGTCAGACCCCACTTGGAGTACTGTGCTCAGTTCTGGTCACCTCACTACAGGAAGGATGTGGAAACCATAGAAAGGGTGCAGAGGAGATTTACAAGGATGTTGCCTGGATTGGGGAGCATGCCTTATGAGAATAGGTTGAGTGAACTCAGCCTTTTCTCCTTGGAGCGACAGAGGATGAGAGGTGATCTGATAGAGGTGTACAAGATAATGAGAGGCATTGATCATGTGGGTAGTCAGAAGCTTTTTCCAGGGCTGAAATGGCTAGCATGAGAGGGCATAGTTTTAAGGTGCTTGGACATAGGTACAGAGGAGATGTCAGGGGTATGTTTTTTAAGCAGAGAGTGGTGAGTGTGTGGAATGGGCTGCCGGCGATGGTGGTGGAGGCAGATACGATAGGGTCTTTTCAGAGACTCCTGGATGGGTACATGGAGCTCAGAAAAACAGAGGGCTATGGGTAATCCTAGGTAGTTCTAAGGTAGGGACATGTTTGGCACAGCTTTGTGGGCTGAAGGGCCTGTACTGTGCTGTAAGATTTCTATGTTTCTATAAAAGTAAGGAGATAGTGCTGATCCTTTATAAGACGCTAGTCGGGCCGCACGTGGAGTATTGTCAACAGTTTTGGGCCCCGTATCTCTCTTTTAATCTTTTTATTAGTATTAAAAATATTATGAACAAAATACAATTAAAATATTAATAAGGGATTACAAACATATAAACTCCCATTACACATGAAGGAATACATAAGGAATGAATACAGTATAAGTAAGCTTTCCCAAAACATAAACCATATAGTATATATATGAACAAGTCTAGATATTCCATAATATATAAAAAAGAGAAAAAATATAAATCTATATATGAAAGTTAACTAATCTACTAATCTAATATCTAAAAAAAAACAAAGGAAGAACTAAAAAAACTAAGAAAAAAAGGGCTGTTCATAATATCTCACAAGCATACATAAACATCAATGTCGTCAACTCCGATCCTCTCAACATACATACGATTAAAGCTGAAAAAACCAATAAACCTGGCACAGGGCCATTACATCATATGAAAATATTGAATAAATGGTCTCCATATCTTTTCAAATTTAATAGAAGTATCAAATACAGCACTTCTAATTTTTTCTAAATTTAGACATAACATAGTTTGAGAAAGCCAATGAAATACCGTGGGAGGATTAATTTCCTTCCAATTCAACAAAATAGATCTTCTAGCCATCAAAGTGAGAAAAGCAATCATTCGACAGGCGGAAGGAGATAAGTGAAGTGAGCCCATCATCGGTAAACCAAAAATTGCGGTAATAGGATGGGGTTGTAAATCAATGTTCAGTACCGCCAAAATAATATCAAAAATATCTTTCCAATATTTTTCTAAAATCGGACATGACCAAAACATACGAGTTAAAGACACGATTTCTGATTGACATCTATCACAAATAGGGTTTATATGAGAATAAAAATGAGCCAATTTATCCTTGGACATATGGGCCCTATGCACAACTTTAAATTGTATTAATGAATGTTTGGCACATATAGATGATGTATTAACTAATTGAAGAATTCTATCCCAATTCTCAATAGGAATAATAAGATTAAGCTCTCTTTCCCAATCATTTTTGGTCTTATCAAAGGGCACTGAACGTATCTTCATAATTATATTATAAAGTTTTGATATAAGCCCTTTTTGAAAAGGGTTTAATTCAAACAAACTCTCCAAAATATCTGAAGACACAAAATTTGGGAATGAAGTACCGTACTTAAAAAAATGCCTAACCTGTAAGTATCTAAAAAAAATGAAATCTAGGCAAATTATATTTATTTGCTAATTGCTCAAAAGACATAAAACAGTTGTCCAAAAATAAGTCGGAAAATCTTAATAATCCCTTAGTTTTCCAAGCCAAAAAGCTTGATCTATAATTGAGGGGTGGAAAAAACAATTAGATACAATAGGACTATTTAACACGAATTGAGTCAACCCGAAAAATTTCCGAAATTGAAACCATATACGCAAGGTATATTTAACTATCGGGTTGTCGATTCGATTCGGCAATTTAGAAAGAGCAAAAGGGAGAGATGTCCCTAAAATAGAACCCAGAGCATAAGCAGATACCGATTTAGTTTCCAAACTCACCCAATGAGGGCCAAAAGGACCATCCCATTCTTTCAACCAACATATCAAATATCTAATTATTAACTGCCCAATAGTAAAATCTGAAATTGGGTAATGCCAACCCACCATCCTTCCTTGTCTTCTGTAAGTATATTTTACCTAACCTGGGATTTTTATTCTGCCATATATATGAGGAAATTTTTGAATCAACATTAGTAAAAAAAGATTTCGGAATAAAAATTGGTACCGCTTGAAAAATATATAAAAATTTAGGTAAAATAACCATCTTAATAGCATTAATCCTACCCATCAGAGACAAAGATAATGGTGACCACTTAGTAAACAAGCCTTTAATCTGATCAATTAAGGGTAGAAAATTAAACCTAAATAATTCTTTATGGTTTTTTGTAATTTTAATCCCCAAGTAAGTAAAAGAGTCTTTAACTAATTTAAATGTTAAAATACCATAGTTTGGGACCTGTCTATTCAAAGGAAACAATTCACTCTTTTTAAGATTTAACTTATACCCAGAAAACTCACTAAATTGAGCCAACAATGATAAGACTGCTGGAATAGATTTCTCAGGGTTAGAGATGAATAATAATAAATCTGCATATAAAGATACCTTATGAATATCTGTTCCACGATTAATACCCAAAATATCCTGTGATTCTCTGATGGCAATTGCCAAAGGTTCTAAAGCGATGTTAAATAGTAATGGACTAAGAGGACAACCTTGTCTAGTGCCCCGAAATAAACGAAAAAAATGGAGATCTTTGATTATTAGTAAACACCGAGGCTACTGGAGTTTGATATATCAGTTTAATCCAAGAAATAAAGGTCAGACTGAAATTAAACTTCTCCAGCACATAAAATAAGTAAGGCCATTCAACTCTATCAAATGCTTTCTCCGCATCTAATGAAATAACACATTCTGAAGTATTGTGTGAAGGAGTATAAACAATATTCAATAATCTCCTAACATTGAAAAAAGAATAGCGATTTTTAATAAAACCGGTTTGGTCTTCCGAAATAATTTGGGGTAGTACCTTCTCCAGCCTGGAAGCCAGTAACTTGGAAAAAATCTTAGAATCCACATTCAATAAAGATATTGATCTATAAGATGCACAATCAGTAGGGTCTTTATCTTTCTTCAGTATTAAGGAAATGGAAGCTCTATAAAAAGATTGAGGCAAATTCCCCAATCTAATTGCATCTTCAAAAACCTTGCATAGCCAAGGAGATAGAGTAGCAGAAAAACATTTAAAAAATTCTACTGTGTACCCGTCTGGACTGGTGCTTTCCCAGAATTCATTGAGGAAATGACCCCTTTAATTTCCGCATCCGTAAACGGAGTATCTATTACTGAAAGGTCATCAGATGATAGTTTTGGAAAATTCAATTTCCCGAGAAAATCACACATGGTATTATGATCCTGAGGGAATTCAGATTGATACAGGGAGGTATAAAAGTCTTGAAAAGACTTATTTATCTCATCATGGTTAACTGTCAAATCCCCGTTCTGCTGACGAACCATAGTGATTTGACGTTTAACTGAAACATTCTTCAGCTGACTAGCTAACAGTTTTCCCGATTTATCACTATGTATATAAAAATCAGATCTGGTTTTCATTAATTGATTTTCAATCGGAGATGTGAGTAATAAACTATGTTCCATTTGAAGTTCAACCCTTTGTTTGTAAAGCTCCTTGCTAGGAGTAGTCAAATATTTCTTGTCAATCTCTTTAATTTTATCAACCAATAAAAGAGTTTCCTTCTTAATGCTTTTTCTCAGACCAGCAGAATAAGAGATAATCTGTCCACGTATATACGCTTTAAAAGTGTCCCAAAGTATTCTGCAAGAGATATCCTCCTTGGAATTAGTTGAAAAGAAGAAATCGATCTGTTCCTTCATAAATTTAATAAAGTCCGGCTCTTGCAATAAGGTAGAGTCAAATCGCCATTGTCTAGCACTTAAAGCTGTATCCGTAAAATTAATAGAAAGTTTTAATGGAGCATGGTTGGAAATAGCTATAATATCATAATTACAACCAATTACCAATGGAATAAAACAAGAGTCAATAAAAAAATAATCAATTCTCGAATAGGAGTGATATAAAAGAAACATGTGAGAAAAAAGAAAACTTTGTCATTAGGATGACGAAATCTCCAAATATCAAAAACTCCATTATCAGTCAAAAAGGAGTTAATACAAGTGGCCGACTTATTGGGTAGAGTCTGAATAGGTGTAGATTTGTCCATCAAAGGAATTAGACAACAATTAAAGTCACCACCCATTATTAACTTATATTCATTTAAATTAGGTAAAGTAGTAAATAAGGACTTAAAGAAACCAGGACAATCCACATTTGGGGCATAAACATTAACCATAGCAACCTTGTTATTACCGAGTAAACCCGTAATTAACAAAAATCTACCATTCGGATCTGAAAGGATATCATGTTGAACAAATGCAATAGAGGAGTCAATAAAAATTGAAACTCCCTTAACTTTGGCATTCGAATTCGAATGATACTGTTGACCCCGCCAAGACCTAAAAAAGCGATATTTGTCCTCCTTCCTCACATGAGTTTCTTGTACAAAAATGATATGAGCATTAAGTCTTAGGAATACTTTGAAAATCTTCTTTCGTTTAATCGGATGGTTTAATCCATTAGTATTCCAAGACAAAGTTAATGGTTTGAGCCATGTTTCTAAAGTCATCCCTTTGGTATATAAAGGGTTAACCATGTTATAAACTCATGCACCCGGAAGAGGAACAAAAATAAAGAGCGGACCCGGAAGTGACGACATCGTAGACATATTTGTAGTTCAAGAACAGCCCAAGTAAAAAAACTAAAACAAATTGATAAGAGAAAAATTAAAAAGGAAAACAGACCAACCCCCACCCCCACATGAAGAAAAAAAGCCAAAATATGGCTAGAAAAAAGAAAAAATGAGACTAACTCTACCCCCATATCAGCGGCAGACCACTCCGTGTTTAAAGGATATATAAAAAAAAAACCACCCGAACTTTAAGAATTATGATCGAAGTACTAAAAACTACGCTTCTTAATATGCTGGGTTGTAAAGAAAAAGGGAGTATAATCACTAAGAGTTTATAAATCAGGTTATAACCCAAACAAATCAAGTAGTATTTAAACTATGATAAGCGATGCATTATAGGAAGAAGACGAAAAAAAGAAACAATAACGCCATCTTAAACGAAACCAATACTTTGCAAAAAACCATTATCTTGATATTAAACAAAAAATTCACTTCGAAAGGTTAAAAATATACCTTCAAGGGAACAAAAATAATAGACAAAAATATAGTATAGTAGTTAAAGTGTATAAGACAAAGTGATTAATATAACGAAAACACACTTTAACTTAAGTATGAAGTATAGGATAAACCTACACCAATAACCAGAGACTAACCCTGGTTTAAGGAATCAAAAACCATCTTTCACGATCAGAATCACTCATTTAATGGAGAGTAGTAACTGTATCAGTAGGGAAGTTCTCCTCCAAATACTTTTTCGCTTCAAAGGTAGACAGAAATACTTTACGCGGAGCATTCGGGGGGAAATCCTGAGCTTCGCCGGGTATAAGAGTGCAGGTTTTAGATTTTTCTCATAACATTCAGACATCAGAGGTTTAAAAAGCAGCCTTTTCTTCATAACTTCTGGGCTAAAATCAACCACCAAACGAAAGCAATAATCACAAAATTTAATCATCCCAGCCCTTCGAGCTTCACGAATGAGTTGTTCTTTGTCGTGTATGTAATGAAATCGGACGATTACCACCGGGGGCTTATCTGAAACCGTCGGTGAACGACTCCAAATTCTATGTGCTCGGTCAAGTACCGGGGGGTTTTCTGGAAAAACCGACGGAAACACATCTTTTAGAAATTGAGCAAAGTATTTCGAAGGATCGCCTTTTTCTATGCCGTCTGGGAGACCAAGTATGCGTAGGTTCTGTCTTCTGGACCGATTCTCCAAATCGACACTCTTGGCTTTAAGTGTCTCCACCAGTTTAATGGTCGAAATTAAATCCTGTTGCAATTTTTCAATTGTCAAATCTCGTTTCCGCACTTCATGTTGCAGAGACGCGATAAGCGCTTGCTGCTGGTTAATTACTGAATCCGTCTTAACCATATAATCTTGAAAAGCCTTTATATCTTGTTGAAAAGCCTGATGTTGTTCCTCAAATTTTTTATCCAAAACCTCCATAAGCAGTTCATAAGTTAACTCAGTGCGTTGCGGTTGAGCTAGCTTCTTTCCATGACCGTTCGGGTTTCGCCCCGGTTCTCGTCCTTTGGATCCAAGAGCCATTTCTGTTTGCACATCTTCCAAAATTCACAATAAAATCTTAACGATAAGCCCGAGAAAGTAGCAAAAATCTTTTGGTGTAAGTAACAATAAGTTGAATAAGGGTGATCAAAGGTTAAAAGTAGTAAAGGTTATGGAGCGGATCTGAAACAGTACTCACTCCATGAGCGTCTCCCGCTGACTCCCCCGTATCTCAGAAAGGATGTGTTGTCATTGGAGAGAGTCCAGAGGAGGTTCACGAGGATGACTCCAGGAATGAAGGTGTCAACTGTTGGCAGCTTTGAGCCTGTACTCACTGGAACTCAGAAGGATGTGGGGGGGATCTCATTGAAACCTACCAGATGTTGAAAGGACTAGACAAGATGGATGTGGAGAGGATGTTTCCTCTGATGGGGGTATCCAGAACTAGAGGGCACAGCCTCAAAATTGAGGGGCAACACTTTAGAACAGAGGTAAGGAGGAACTTTTTTAACCAGAGAGTAGTGATTCTGTGGAATGCTCTGCTACAGACTGCGGTGGAGGCCAATCTGTGGGTGTACTTAAGGTGGAAATTGATCATTTCTTGATCGGTGGGGTAGAGTGGGATCTGGGATCAGGCATGATGCGATGGGCTGAGTGGCCTAATTCTTCTCCTATGTCTTATGGTCTTATTTCTGACAACCTTCTACACTAACCACATCGCCACCTAACTTCGTGTCATCTGCAAACTTACTAGCTCACCCTTCCACTTCCTCAGCCGTCATTTGTAGAAATCACAAAAAGCAGATCCCTGAGGAAAACCTCTGGTCACCAGACTCCAGGCAGAATGCTCTCCATCTACAATCACCCTCTACGCACTATCCACACATCAAAGTGTCCCTGGATCCCATGCCTCCTCACTTTCGGAATGCGCTGACCCTATCAAACAGCTTACTAGAATCCATATACTCTACACCACAGCCACTGGTCTACCTTTCATCATCGCACGCTCAAGGTGTCTGACGGAAAGTCGAATAGCAGCTCCTGTCGGGGTGTAATCTCAGGATGTGCCAGGCTTAGTGAGGGTAGAAACAGGAAAGCAGGACAGATGAACTGACAGGACTCCTGAACTGGAGAGGACCAATGTTCTTTCAGGGGCGTTTGCTGGTGCTACTCAAGAGTTTTAAAGTTATTAGGGTGGGTCTAAAGAGATGGGACCCTGATTCACATATAGTGACTATAAGACATAGGAGCAGAATCTGGCTATTCAGCCCACCATGACCCTGACTAGTCAAAAGCCCGTCGACCTCTGCTTTAAATACACCCAATGACTTGGCATTGGCTGTGCAGGAAACAATTTGTGAACAGACCGCTCCCACCAGATGTGAACATCTGCAGGAATGTTATTTTAGGTGGTGTTGCTCTGGGGGTAAATATTATTGAGGGAAATTCACTGGTCATTTTCCAAACCACTTTACCGCCCGGGAGACCATCACAATCTCTGGCACCAAAGCACCGTCTGGAGGATAGGCTCGTGGAAGGGTTGGGGACAGACCCTTCAGTCCACAGAGTGCATGCTGAGCCCAGGCTCCTATTTATGATCATTCCATTTTATTGTCCCACCTTCCAGTCAGCGCCCCCCCCCCCATTCGACCACTCACCCACACCCGGGGCAATTAGCCCACTGACTTTGGTAGCTGTAAGCCGGAGCCCCTCAAGGAATCCCGTGCAGTCAGAAGGAGAACATCCAAACGCCAGACAGACTGCACCCCCACCCCCCGGGTCAGGATTGACCCCGGCTCCCTGTAGCTGCCCTGTCTACTGCAGATAGTTCTGCTCTAACCCACGTTTCCATAACACCAACGGGACAAAACACAATTGATGAGTTAAGGAACACGACGTGGGCTGAATTTCTTTCAGGGACTAGTCCCGCAGTAATCAACACCAACATACCCCAAACATTCCGCAGAAAAGGATTTGAACAACAAGGATACAAAACCACACAACAACAGTCCATTCGTATCTTTGCTCGGAGTGGCGGCAAATCTCACCTGGCCATGAAAACGACTGAATTCGTACCTCACTCTGAGCAGCGGCAACACAGCCGGCCATGAAAACGACTGAATTCGTACCTCACTCTGAGCAGCGGCAACACAGCCGGCCATGAAAACGACTGAATTCGTTAAGCAGCCACAGGCACCGAGGCAACTAGAGTCCACGATTCACGGTGGTCCCGGAATGAGCATCGCCGCAGTGGCTACGGTGAGTTGACTGGCTTCCGGTGACGGTCCAGCAATAACTGCTGTAACCCGGAGCCTTTATGTTGCCGGTACGAAATGAAGATCAGGTGCCTTAGTCAAGGTGCCCAGCGGAACACGGGGAAAAGGAAATAACCGGAATGAGGAAATGGACTGTGACATTACTTTCTTATGGATGTGTTAAGAATACCTGCAAGAAAACTAATCTCAGGATGTATCTGGTGACAAATACGTAATTTGGTAATAAATCTAGCTTGGAAGTTGAACATGATTTGCTGATTAGATATTTGGATTAATTAATACGCAGGTGTGCAGGTGTAACTAATAAAGTGCTATTGAGCGTATACTGTACGTCACCATTCACCACCTTGAAATTGATTTTCTTGTAGGAAAGTAAAGAAATACAATAGAATTTATGAAAGACTAAAAGCCACGTGGACTGACAAATAAGCAACGTGCAAGAGAGGACATATTGTGCAAAGTAATAGTAAATAAATAAGTAATAAATAATACTGAGAACAAAAGTTGTAAAGTCCTTGAAAGTGAGTCCATAGGTTAGAGTAATAACTGTTCCTGAAGCAGATAGGGTGGGATCTAGGGTTCCTGTACTGCCTTCCTGATGGGGCCAGCAAGAACCGAGCATGGTCTGGGTGGTGGGGGTCCTCGATGATGGAAGCTGCTTTTCTTTCGAGGCATTGCTCCTTTAAGATGTGGCCAGTGGCAGGAAGAGCTTCTCCTGTGATGGATTAGGCTGTATTCAACCCTCTTTGTAGGCTTTTCCTTGGGCATTGATGCCTTCGTATCAAGCAATGATGCAACCAGCAGGATTCTCTCCGCTGTGCATTTATAAAAGTCTGTGACTCTGGACACTGAGGGAAAGGTGCTTTAATTACAATGGGCTAAAGAGGAAGAAAGGGAAGGGGGCCATTCAGAGGACTGTAGGTCAGTGAGCCAGTGAGCTAGCTGTTCGGGCGAGGCTGCGGGGATTAATGTCGGTTGGTCGGGGCCAGGATGTCTCTGGCTGAACGCTCTCCCAGGAGTGAAGATCTGAGCCAGTGTGGAAAGTGGTCTCACACAGACACTTGGTTTGCCATGTGTTTGATGCAGAAGATCTTCTCGTGGTAGCACAGTAGTTAGCATAACGCTATGACATCGCTAGCGACCTGGGCTCAGTCTGTCTGTAAGGATTTTATATGTTTTCCTGTGGACTTCCTCCCACATTCCAAAGACAGACAGACATACTTTATTGATCCCGAGGGAAATTGGGTTTTGTTACAGCTGCACCAACCAAGAATAGTGAAGAAATATAGCAATATAAAACCATGAATAATTAAATAATAATGTTAATCATGCCAAGTGGAAATTAGTCCTATTGGCTCAGGGTGTCTGACACTCCGAGGGAGGAGTTGTAAAGTTTGATGGCCACAGGCAGGAATGACTTCCTATGACGCTCAGTGTTACATCTCAGTGGAATGAGTCTCTGGCTGAATGTACTCCTGTGCCTAACCAGTACATTATGGAGTGGATGGGAGTCATTGTCCAAGATGGCATGCACCGACACCACCGTCAGAGAGTCCAGTTCCACCCCCACAACATCACTGGCCTTACGAATGAGTTTGCTGATTCTGTTGGTGTCTGCTACCCTCAGCCTGCTGCCCCAGCACACAACAGCAAACATGATAGCACTGGCCACCACAGACTCGTAGAACATCCTCAGCATTGTCCGGCAGATGTTAAAGGACCTCAGTCTCCTCAGGAAATAGAGACGGCTCTGACCCTTCTTGTAGACAGCCTCAGTGTTCTTTGACCAGTCCAGTTTATTGTCCATTCATATCCCCAGGTATTTGAATCCTCCAGCATGTCCACGCTGACCCCATGGATGGAAACAGGGGTCACCGGTGCCTTAGCCCTCCTCAGGTCCACCACCAGCTCCTTAGTCTTTTTCACATTAAGCTGCAGATGATTCTGCTCACACTATGTGACAAAGTTTCCCACCGTAGCCCTGTACTCAGCCTCACCTCCCTTGCTGATGCATCCAACTATGGCAGAGTCATCAGAAAACTTCTGAAGATGGCAAGACTCTGTGTTGTAGTTGAAGTCCAAGGTGTAGATGGTGAAGAGAAAGGGAGACAGGACAGTCCCCTGTGGAGCCCCAGTGCTGCTTACCGCTCTGTCTGACACACAGTGTTGCAAGCGCACGTACTGTGGTCTGCCAGTCAGGTAATCAATAACCCATGACACCAGGGAAGCATCCACCCGCATCACTGTCAGCTTCTCACCCAGCAGAGCAGGGCGGATGGTGTTGAATGCACTGGAGAAGTCAAAAAACATGACCCTCACAGTGCTCGCTGGCTTGTCCAGATGGGCGTAGACACGGTTCAGCAGGTAGACGATGGCATCCTCAACTCCTAGTCGGGGCTGGTAGGTGAACTGGAAGGAGTCTAAGTGTGGCCTAACCATAGGCCGGAGCTGCTCTAAAACAAGTCTCTCCAGGGTCTTCATGATGTGGGAGGTCAATGCCACCGGTCTGTAGTCATTGGAGCCATTGGGGCGCGGCATCTTCGGTACAGGGACGAGGCAGGACGTCTTCCACAGCACAGGAACCCTCTGGAGACTCAGGCTCAGGTTGAAGACATGGTGAAGTACTCCACATAGCTGGGGAGGCACAGACTTCGAGCACCCTGGGGCCGACACCATCTGGGCCTGCAGCCTTGCTTGGGTGGAGACGTTTCAGCTGTCTTCTCACCTGTTCAGCGGTGAAGCCCACCGTGGTGGTTCCAGATGGGGGAGGGGTGTAGTCATGAGAGCAGAGTGGGGGGTCTGTGAGGAGGGGTAGGAGGGGAGAGTGGAGTATGTGTTGGTTGGGGGCCGACAACAGATGGATCACGTGGGGGATGGGCAGGAGCCACAGTGTCAAATCTGTTGAAGAACAGGTTAAGTTTGTTGGCCCTGTCCACACTGCCTTCAGCTCCTCTGTTGCTGGTTTGCCGGAACCCAGTGATGGTCCTCATCCACTCCAGACCTCTCTCATGTTGTTCTGCTGGAGTTTCCACTCAAGCTTCCTCCTATACCTGTCTTTAGCCTCCCTGATCTTGGCTTTCAAAGACGTACAGGTTGGCGGGTTAATTGGTAACATGGGTTCAATTGGGCAGTGAGGGTTCCCTGGATCGGAAGAGTTCATTACCAAGCTGGATCTCTATATAAAAAAAAATTAAAATTTTCCTCGTTAGCAATCTTGCCTTACTTTCAATTGGCCTGGGGCTGGATCCAGGGAATATTCAACTACCGAGCCAAAGTTTCTGAAGGGGAGAACCCAACTTTGTTCAGCCTCTCCATCCCCAGCTTTACCACTCTCCCTCACCGAGCCCCCCATCCATTCAACGCTGCATTTAACAACACTCGCTGTCTAACACCCATGCTGAAGAAGTCACCTGTGCCTGTGATGTTTGAAAGGCCATGGTGTGTTGCCACTGTTTTGCCTGTACAATCAACTCTGCAATGTTAGCCTTTGTGAGCTGTCCAATCAGAAGATCTGGAATGGGAAGGTCACTACAATATGTCCGGTGTGCTCTAGACAGAAATGTGGCCATCAGTTTGCATGGAAGATTAAACAGATTAATGGTATCAATAAAATAGGAGCTGCTGTTGAAAGCTTTGCTGGAATGAAACCATATTACAAAACCTTATTAACAAGATCTGATTTCATTTTCCCTAAGGTACAATGAGAATAAACAATTGTATCATTCTTTGCATTTAGATTGAATAACGTAGGAGCTGAAACATCTTTCCGTGTTCACACAATGTACAGTGGTGGAATTTACACTGAGGGAAATTCTATCCCCACATTTCATCTCAAGTGCCAGTGGTATTTGTGAGGTTGTAAACAATGGAGACACAAGACCCTGCAGATGCAAGAATATGAGGCGACGCACAATCTGTTGGACGAGCTCAGCACGTCGATCAGAATTGGTGGGAGGAAAGGGATTTTCGATGTTTTCCAACCAGAAACTTACTTCCTGCCCGATATGCCGCTGGCATTGAGGGCAGCAATGAAGGTCCTCCGTCTCTGGCAGTGTTCAGGGCTTCCTTCATCATGTCAGTAGCTTCCCCTCAGTTTTCACCACTGTCAGATATGCAAGTCCTGGCTGCAGACTCAGGAATACCGTCACACTCAGCTGCAGAAGGATGATTCATTGCTGTTTCCATAACAATTTTGCTTTACCAGTCAGGGTTGTTAGTCCTGGTAGAGACCAGACTGAGAGAACCAGGCTTAGTCTGGCCCCTACCCTTTGACCTGTTTGGTAGGGGTGACTCACTCTACCAAGGCCCAAAGCATAAAGCCAACACAGCTTTCCAAGTCATCGAGGTGAGCAAGTCTCCAAACCACGTCGAGGTTCTCAACCTCTTGGAGGTTGCAACTTGAAATGCTGACAATTCTTTTTCTTCCAAACAGACCACTGGATTTGTGGAGTTCAGCCAGCAGACTGTTCGTAGCTCAAAGCTGAAAAACAGGTTTGGGGCAGGATCATCAGCTATGTGAAACCTCTCATACACTTGCCATTGGAACCATCTTGTTCCTTGTCTCACAGTGGACAACAGCAATCTCTAGCATCAAATTGGACAATGTCAATCCTTTCACAGTGCACAATATCAATCTCTAGTGTCAAATTGGACAATGTCAATCCTTTCACAGTGGACAATATCAATCTCTGTTAGGCAACAATATTAATCCCTCCCCCTTGCTCTAGTGACACTTGTAAGACTCGCTTTAAGCTATTGGATGGAGCCCAGTGCCACCGGACCGTGACCCTGATCTGTCAAGGGCTGTGTGTTGGCTGCCCATGCATTCGCTCCCCATGTTATACAAAGTCGAGCATAGGTGTTTTCCATTGAGGGAATCCACTGTAGCATCCCAATCGTGCGGATCTCTGATTGGCTTCTACAGCCACCCAAGGACCCGCCGACAGACAATCTCTTAAGGGAAACATCATACTGAACTTGATGGATCGCACTAATACTGCTTTTGGATGGAGTCCAGCAGAAATATATCCATTAACCAATGAGGACTAAATTCACAGACCAGAACCATAAAATACAAAGAAATATGCATATATACCTGAATTTTGTTGGTGCTGTATGAAACTGTCAGTATTTCTCAGTGTAAAACAAATAAATTCTGGATCTCGCATGGCTATTACCAGCAATACTTCACCTGCATCTCACAATGTGGATTCAGAAATTTTCCCTCGTATTCTGGAATTAAATTGAGGCAAATCTGAGGTATGTTAGTTTCTTATTACCATATGTACTGAGGTACAGTGACAAATATCGTTTAGTATGACCTCCATACGGATCACTTAATGACATTATTGAGGTAGTGCAGGGGAAAAGCAATAACAGAATGCAGAATAAAGTGTCACCATTCCAGGGAAAGTGCAGTGCAGGCAGGCAATGAGGTGCAAGTCCATAACACAGTAGACTGTGCAGTCCAAAGTCCATCTTCTCATTACAACGGTGGGATGGACGCTGTTCTTGAGGGTGGTGGTACATGCCTCCAGGCTTCTCTATCTTCTATCCAGTGGGAGTGGGGAGAAGAGGAATGTCCCGAATGGGTGAGTCTTTGATTACGTTGGCTGCTTCCGTGAGCAGTGGTAGGCAGAGTCTGCAGAGGAGTGGCTGGTTTCCGTGAACGTCTCTGCAGTCCCAAAGGTCCTGGGCAGAGCAACGGAGAATGTCGGAAAAACTCAGCAATCCTGGAAACATCGGTGGAAAGAGAAACAGTGTTGACATTTCCATCTGGCAGCCTTACAGTGAACTCTGGGACTGTTGCACAGAAAGTATAGAGTCTTATAAAATCAGGAGGTGCATCGATAGACGATCAGTAAGCAACAAAACACACCAAGCAATGACTTTGCCTGATGACTAATCCTGTTATACTGATCACAATTGATTCAAACATTCACTGTGTGTTTCAAACAAAACTCATTAACTCTTCAGTTCTACAGGTCTTTTGGTTACTTCCACAACTCTTTAGTTTATTTTCACAGCTTCTAAAATGCATTACTTGTGCACAGATACTAGCACTCTCACTGAACCTGGCGGGGGTTCGATCTTGTCTGAGTTCCTGACGCAGGATCTCCTCCAGTGGTTGCTCTCTGGACTCAATGCTGCTGGTCATTACCTCAAGCACCTTTCAAATATTTATTCACATGTTATCCACATATCACTCAGTTCTTTATTGTCTCTAGACAGTCTTAACTCCAATCCTTATCCTTATGCATACTAGTTCCCACTGGTGCTGCCCAACAATAACTTTAACCATTTGGTTCCTAACTTACTGGAGTGTTTTTGTCCCCTCTGAGGTTTGTAATCTGTCAAATACCCTGTGTCAAATACCCCCACCTGCTAGTTCCGTTCTCTGGATAATGCATAGCCAGATGTTTAGAGCGGGATAGTGTATAGTTATCTCAGCTAATCATAAACACAAGAGATTCTGCAGATGCTGGAAATCCAGAGTAACTACATGAAATGCAGGAGCAGGTCAGGCAGCATCTATAGCAGGGGTTCACGGACCCCTCAGTTAATAGTAAGGCCCATTGCATAAAAAGGCTGGAAACCCCTAATCTATAGAGAAGAATAAACAGTCGACATTTCCAGCCGAGACCCTTTATCAGGACTGGAAGGGAAGGGGAAGGAAGCCAGAGTAAGAAGGTGGAGGGAAGGGAAGGCGTACCAGCTACAAGGTGGTAGGTGAGACCAGGGGAGGGGCGGATAAAGTAAGAAGCTGGGAGTGGACAGGTGGAGCAGGAAAAGGTATCTGATCAAAGAGGAGAGTGGACCATGGGGAAAGGGCAGGAGGAGGGGTACCAGAAAGGGAATACAGGCAGGTGAGGAAGAGAGGAGGGCTGAGACAGGGAACTAGAATGGGGAATGGAAAAAGAGAGAAGGGGAAAAGGGAAAAATTAACGGAAGTTAGAGAGAACGATGTTAATGAGGTCAGGTTGGAGGTTTCCTCCAACTCTGAGCTATATTCTCAATGGAGACTGAACCCAGAGCCAATTTCATGACCTTCCATCCCCACACTCTTTTGTTCTGTGGATTCCAGCATCGGCTGCGGAATACCTTCCCAACCCCTGATGGGATACCTGACATCACTCCGGCTGCTGCAGGAAAAGCTGAAAGGAGATCTGAGGTTGCCCCCGAGCTTCTCACTGGGGTGGAGGGTACACAGAATGAGCTGAAGAGGAGGAGGCAGAGCTGAGTACGGTAACAACATTTAAGCCACATTTGGACAGGTTCTTGGATAGAAAAGGTTTAGAAGGATGTGGGCCAAGTGCAGGCAAATGGGACGAGGTCAGGAAAGCACCTTGGTTGGCATGAAAAAGATGGGCAGAAGGGCCTTTTCCATGCACAATGACTCATTTACCTCAACTTTTAGGAATGCTGACAGGTCACAAAACTGGGCAAAGTTCCACTGAGAGATGTGGAGAGAGTTCTGCGTGAGTCAGTCCTCACCTGCCCAAATCACCCTGTTACAAAACTTGAGTCCCCGCCACCACTCAGGACCGAGTGTGATCCGGGATTCAAAGTGGGTACAAGTGGAGAAATTGGAGATATGGGCTTCAGGGAACCAGGACCAGACACATATAGTGATGGATAAAGCCTTTCCTGACCACGGGGCTTTCCAACCTATTGTTATAAGACATAGGAGCAGAATTAGGCCATTCAGCCCTTCGAATTTGTCCTGCCATTCCATCATGACTGATTTGTTATCCCCCTCAACCCCCTGCCTTCTCCCGTAACCTTTGTCACTCTGACTAATCAAAAACCCGTCGACCTCTGCTTTAAATATACCCAATGACTTGGCATTGGTTGTGCAGGAAACAATTTGTGAACAGACCGCTCCCACCAGATGTGAACATCTGCAAGAATGTTATTTTAGGTGGTGTTGCTCTGGGGGTAAATATTATTGAGGGAAATTCACTGGTCATTTTCCAAACCACTTTACCGCCCGGGAGAGCATCACAATCTCTGGCGCCACAGCACCGTCTGGAGGATAGGCTCGTGGAAGGGTTGGGGACAGACCCTTCAGTCCACAGAGTGCATGCTGAGCCCAGGCTCCTATTTATGATCATTCCATTTTATTGTCCCACCTTCCAGTCAGCCCCCCCCCCCCCCCCACCATTCGACCACTCACCCACACCCGGGGCAATTAGCCCACTGACTTTGGTAGCTGGAAGCCGGAGCCCCTCAAGGAATCCCGTGCAGTCAGAAGGAGAACATCCAAACGCCAGACAGACTGCACCCCCACCCCCCGGGTCAGGATTGACCCCGGCTCCCTGTAGCTGCCCTGTCTACTGCAGATAGTTCTGCTCTAACCCACGTTTCCATAACACCAACGGGACAAAACACAATTGATGAGTTAAGGAACACGACGTGGGCTGAATTTCTTACAGGGACTAGTCCCGCAGTAATCAGGCACCATTGTCTCCTTAAAAGAAAACACAGGCTGCTCGTTTTACCGGGGTGGACAGTAGGAGCTGATAAGCAATCGCTTCTGTCGATGTCAGTTAAACAGCCTTTGCCTATGTTCAGTAAGTCAAATTTGTAGCTATTAATGGCGTCTTTTGAACATCCTGCCGACTGTTATTGCGAGTCAAACTCGGAGACGCTAAGTCTGCTTTCGCCATTGACAGCAACATTGTCACCTTATCGAGTGCCGAGGTGAGCCGTGGTTCCGAGAGGCTCCTCCCAGTCATCCATCCTGCCCGGCCCGGTCCGGTTCCGTAGAATAAGAGGACTCGGCTTCACCCTCTCGCAGTACATGGAGTGGCTGCAGCCGCCGAGCATGGGTCGTGCCGCTGCGCTGCTCTGGCTACCGCTGCTCCTGTGCACCGGGCGGACCGCGGCTTTCCAGCTGACCGTCCTCCACACCAACGACGTGCACGCCAGGGTGGAGGAGACCAGCGAGGACTCCAGCAAGTGCGTGACCAAATGTTTCGCCGGAGTGGCCCGGAGATGGACGAAGATCAAGGAACTGCGCGGCAAGGAGCCCAACGTGCTGCTGCTGGACGCGGGCGACCAGTACCAGGGCACCATCTGGTTCAATTACTACAAGGGCACCGAGGCTGCACACTTCATGAAGAAACTGAACTACGATGTGATGGTAAGCAGCCGCTACATTGACCGAGAGCTGGGACTGTTCCTGCACCTCGCTGACCCACGCCGCTGAAAGACGCACGGGGGCTCCCCTCTAACGGGGGGCAGGCACTGTGCCGCCTCGGACGTGGGTCGAGGTGGGGAAGGTGTGAGCTTTTGCCGGGTAGGGTCTCAGCAATATATGTTACAATTTATTTATGTGACAGCCTGTGCCGCGCGTTAGAATATCTGTTGTCAGCGGACTAACGATCGTGTTCCGCTTTCTCGCACTGTTAACAAATGCAGATGTACCAAACGATAGAAAATCTCCAGCCAATGTATCGACTTGTGAGCACGCTCTCTCTCTACACTAAACCTCCCCTTTGCATCCTCTACCCCCTGCTGCCCCTCTACCCCTCCCTCTACCCCCCTGCTGCCCCTCTACCCCCTGCCCCCATCCTCCCACCTTCTCCGCTAAATCCCGTAATTCATCAGCTTCAGACCTTGTTACTTCACTGTTGACTGTATATATCCTATCCCGAAATACATTACCCGGGACTTGTGTGGACTAAATGACATCGGTTAATGTTTCAACCACCTCACCAACTGAACCATACCCTGCTGCCGTCTTAGGCACTTCCTCACTGTCCACGACACCGCCAACCTTCATGTTGTCCGCGATCTTGCCAATCATACCTCCTGCGTTCACATCCAAGGCATTAGTGCCCATTATGAGCAGCAAGGGTCCCAGCCCTAATTCCCGTGGAACAACACCGCACAGCCCTCAGAATCGACTGTACTTCCTTAGAAGGTTGGCGTCATTCAATGTCTGTAGTGAGATGCTGAAGATGTTCTATAGGTCAGTTGTGGAGAGCGCCCTCTTCTTTGTGGTGGCGTGTTGGGGAGGAAGCATTAAGAAGAGGGACGCCTCACGTCTTAATAAGCTGGTAAGGAAGGCGGGCTCTACGGTCAATTATGGATAACTCTGAACATCCTCTACATAGCACCATCCAGAGACAGAGAAGCAGTTTCAGCGACAGGTTACTATCGATGCAATGCTCCTCAGACAGGATGAAGAGGTCAATATTCCCCAATGCCATTCGGCTTTACAATTCAACCGCCAGGACTTAAGAACTTTTTAAAAGCTATTATTAATGCTTTTTGAGATAGTGATTTAGATGCATATCATTTTTTTTTTACTGAGTTAAGTATTGTATGTAATTAGTTTTGCTACAACAAGTGTATGGGACATTGGAAAAAAGTTGAATTTCCCCATGGGGATGAATAAAGTATCTATCTATCTATCTATCTATCTATCTAATTCAATAGCACACCTTCAGTAACTAAATCGCTGAACAAGTTACCAGCGGTCTGGGCTCCTGGGTTTGAATCCTAGCACAACTTCAGGGGGAAAGAAGAGTGGGGGTGGACTGTATGCCCCCCAAAAATGTGTCCTCTTATTCAGAAGAATGAGGGCAACTTCATTGAAACCCATGGAATGGTGAACGGCCTTGATAGAGTGGACATGGTGGGAGAGTCTAGAGCAGTGGTTCCCAACCTTTTTTTGGCCATGCCCCACCTAATCACCTCTAAAATCCTGATGCCCCCTGTGGTGATATATAATTCTTATTATTCAAAAAGTGAACTCCTATTCACCTGGAGGAAACCTAAAAGACCATTAACTTGGTTTAAACAAGCTTCCAAAGAACATGGCATTCATGAAAGAGAAAAATAAAAGAACCAAAGGACTGTTAAAGTTCTGAGGAAGAAATTACTAAGAAATTGTAAAAAAGAACATTAAGTGATATTAAAATAATAATAATAATAAATAAATAAAACAATGCCGATTCGTTTCTACAGCATACAAAGACAGATACACCGTTTAAAAGAGATGACGCAATGTACACACCTTCACATCACCAAGAACCGAAAGCTACTGCAAAAAGCAGCATTGGCGCGACCTCGTACGAGTTTCTTACGCGTTTGGACTTGTTCATTCGTTCCTTCCTACATCAGTCAATTCATTAATTTAATTATGAAAGCCATTTGATGGTTGTAATGATGGTGATACACTATATATACAGTACATACGCAATTACACATGTACATACACACAAGTATTTTTATGTATGCATACTGTATATACACATATGTATTAACTCGCACACACACTCATACTCACACAGACTTACTAGAAAAAATTCACTGTTAATAACTCATTCTCGAATTGCCCCCCTTAAAAATCAAATTACCCCCCTGTGGGGCATACGCCCCACGTTGGGAACCACTGGTCTAGAGCCAGAGGACACAGCCTCAGGATAGAGGGGTGTCCTTTTAGAATGGAGATGAGGAGGAATTTCTTTAGCCAGAGAGTGGTGAATATTTGGAATTGGTTGGCACAGGCAACTGTGGAGGTCAAGACACTGGGTGTATTTAAGGCAGAGGTTGATATGTTCTTGAACAGTCGGTGTGTGACGGGATATGAGGAGAAGGCAGGAGATTGGGGCTGAGAGAGAAAATGGATCAGCCATGATGAAATGGCAGAGCAAAGCAGACCCGATGGGCCAAATGGCCTAAGTCTGCTTCTGTATCTTATGGCCTTGTGGTTTTATGGTCTTATGTTTGAAGGGAACTGCAAACATCATGGGGACTTCAATCTATGAATATACTGCTGAACTTCTTAAATTGACAGGAATGTTGAAGAAGAGAAAATGGTGGAGTGCATCAGGGCTTGTCTCTTAGTTAGAACAGTATATTATGGGGCTTATGAATTGGTTGCTTTAAGTAATAAGGAAGGATTAATAAAAGATGTTGAGGTTTAAGACCCCCTAGAAGGCAATGACAACAATATGGTAGAAATTCAGATTCAGTTTGAGGGTGAAAATCACAAAAAATGATCATCTTAAATATGGACAACTTTACTGATGCGAAGCTGAAGTTGTCTTCGGTTGACTGGGAAAATTAGCCAAGAGATAATTTTGTAACTAAAGAGTGATAGATATTCAAATATCTGGTCCATAACACTCAGCAGGAATTTATCCCAGTTAGAAAGAGGGATTCGATGAGAAATATGTAGACTGTTGTTGACAAAGCAGGTCAAGATTAGTGTGAACTTGAAAATGGAGCCTACAAAGTGACAATGGTTAGTAGTAGGCAGAAAATTTGGACTATTTTGGCATGTAATAGCAAAAAGACTATAAAATAAATTTTGAGAGAAAAGTTACACCTATTATCAAAGCATCCAATATGAGTTTCTAGAGAGATTTATAAGGAAGTTGTGACTAAAGTTGGTTTGGGACCTCTGGAGAACAAGTCTGGTGAATTAAGAACAGGACAGAAAAGTTAAAGCAATTTTTTTTGCATCACCATGGAGAATACTACAAATACCCTCATTTGTCAGGGTAACAGGAGGGTCTATTTCAAGTTACAGAAATAAGTTGTAAAAATCCTAGTCACGAGGGATAAAGTATCAGAGAAACTCACTGGTCCAAAGGCAGATAAATCTCACGGACTGAAAGTCTGAACTGAAGTGTTTTAAAGGAAGTGGCTACAGAAATAGTGGACCCACTGGCTGAAAATTTTCAAAACTCACTGAATTTGGTTAAAATACAGTAAGGCTAGAAATCAGCCAATGTGACTCCCTTGTTCAAGAAGAAAAGAGGGAACTATAGGACAGTTAACTGAACGTCCATTGATGGCAAGATGCTAGAGCCAATAATCAAAGATGAGACTCAGATAAAGATTCTACATTCAGCTTTCTTAAGTGATAAATCTAAACCCTAGTCAAGCTGGTTTAATGAGATACAAATCATGTTTGACAGATTTGCTGGAATTCTTTGAGGATGTGACAGGGAGAGTTGATGTTCATGCAGTGTATTTAGATTTCCAAAAGGCATCGGATAAGGTGCCATAAACGAAAAAGCATTTGACAAGGTATTTGGAGGAAGTGCGTTGACATGGACTGAAAACTGGCTGTTGCACAGAAAACAAAAAATTGGAATGAGTCCTTCTCAGGCTGGAAAGGTATAAGCAATGGAGAAAACCAGGGGTCAGTTCCTGACTCTCACTTGTTTACTAGTTACATTAATGACCTGGAGGAAGGAACAAGATGTAAGGTTTCCAAGGGTACAACTAATATGAATGTAGAACTGCCACAGTGTGCGTTGGCAATAGGACACAAGTGTGGAGGAAAGATGGACTCTTGATGTATAGACAGTGACCAGAGTCTAAAGAACATTAGTTGCTTGGACGTGTGACACTGCAAGAAGTGACATTTTCAAAATGAGGACCCAGCAATTAGAGCTAATCGGACGTCGCTTAAATAATACACGTAACTCAGAATCCCCGAGCCTGTCAAAATACACTCAACAAGTTTGTACAGAAAGCACCAGGAAACAGCATTATGAACAGTAAATCACTCAAGGCTTCTCAGCATTGCTTGTCTACGCTGCCTGCCAAACTAGGCCCCTACACCTGCACTTGGCAAGAGTGCAGAAAAGATTTACAATCCTATACCAGATCCCTCTAAACCCCTTCTATTTATGTCCAACTGTCTTCTAAATGTTGAGTTTTACCTTCCTCTGGCATCTCATTCCACCTACACATCACCCTCTGCGTGACGAAGATGCCCCTCAAGTCCCTTTTAAATCTTTCTCATCTCACCTTAAAGCCACGTTCTCTAGTTCTTAGTTATCTTTCCCGGGAATAAAGAATATGTGTATCTATAATCCCTCGTGATGAAATGTACTTTTATTATTCTCAGTATCCCGCCTTTGGGCAATGTGGGTGGACTTCCTCTTCCACACCGATAAGGAGTCCCAATCCGCAGCATTCCTTGGACAAAATTTGTTTTTATTAACTGTCCCCGTTGCTTCAGCCTATTGTGCTCTAAGGCCCCCTCGTTCCAAAGCACACAATCCCAACCGAGGCACACCCTGTAGTCCTGGCATCGTGTTCTAATTCTCTCTAACCATGGCTAATCACAGGGCCTGTGGCTCACCCAGTCAATGCCTAACTATTATTCTGCCTGGTCCCAAGCTAGGCACACTCTGCAGCCCTGGCAACACCCAGAGCGATCTCCTCTGTATCCTCTCTCGTGACATCATATCCTGTAGTTTGGTGATGGACTGTACACAGTGGTCAAGCTGTGGCCTACGGATCTGACTCCTCTTCCCTAAAATTGTTTTCCATGTCTCAGCCAATAAGGGCAAGTACCCACATGCCTTCTGAGGTACTTTTTCTACCTGACATTTTCAAAATGAGGACCCAGCAATTAGAGCTAATCGGACGTCTGCTTAAATAATACACGTAACTCAGAATCTGACTACCTGACTTCATCAGGAATTTTTGGAGTTGTACTTCAAGATCCAACTGTTCTTACTTCATCCAGCACAGAACGAAGTCCTTTGGTTCATGCGGACCGAGATGACCATCAAGCCAGCGCCATTTACCAGCGTTTGGCCCACCACCTTTCCGATCAGTGGACCTGTCCATCTTTTAAAAGTTCTTATGGCACTTGGCTCAGCCACTGAGTCTGGCAGCTCATTCCACATAGATATTACCTTTAGTACCAAATAGTTACCCCTCAAGCTCCTACTGAACATTTTCCCCCTCACCTTAAACCTATTCGTCTAGTGTTTGACTCTCCGCCCCGGGAGAAAGACTGGGTGCATCTATGTCCTATCTACACCTTACTAATTTATTTATTGAGGCCTCTCTGGCCATATTCAGCCATGCCGCCCAGCAATCCCCCGATTTAATCCTAGCCTAATCACGGGACAATTTACAATGACCAATTAACCGCCTTTGGACCGTGGGAGGAAACCCACACGGTCACGGGGAGAACGTACAAATATCTTGCAGGCAGCGGCGGGAATTGGGCACACTGTACTGTAAAGTATTGTGCTACCATGCTGCGTCCTACCTCTGCCCTATCTTCGTCCATTGTGATTTTATACAAGATCACACCTCAGTCTCCTGCACTTGAAGTCCCAGCTTGTCCAACTTCGCCCTACAGCGCAGCCCCGTGGGTCTTGATGACATCCTTGCAAATCTTTCTCTATTCATTCCAATTTCCACAGCAGGGTGAACAAAGCTGAACACAATACGCCAGGTGTGACCTCACGAGTGTCCTGCACAATGACCTCTCAACACATATTGTATTGCCTCTCATCTTGCTGGTGCAGCGTGCTTTCTCACTCTGTCTGCTCCAGGACCAACAAATCCCTGATCTTCAAGTTTCTGCTTCTGCTTTCTATGACAAGGACCAGAGGGCACAGCCTTGGAATAGAAAGACATCCCTACAGAACAGAGATGAGGAAGAATTTCTTTAGCCAGAGTCTCAGAGTTAATATCACTGGAAATTTGTTAACTTCACAGCAGCAGTAGAATGCAATACATGATAATATAGAAAAAAATAAGCAAATCAATTACAGTAAGTATGTAATGTATATGAATATGTATATATGCAAAGTACTCAGGGTATCTTCAGGGAGCGGTGTCTCAGAAAGGCAGCGTCCATTATTAATGACCTCCAGCACCCAGGACATGTCCTTTTCTCACTGTTACGGTCAAATAGGAGGTACAGAAGCCTGAAGACACACACTCAGTGATTCAGGAACAGCTTCTTCCCCTCTGCCATCCGATTCCTAAATGGACATTGAATCCTTGGACACTACCTCACTTTTTAAATATATATTATTTCTGTTTTTGCACAATTTTTAATCTATTCAATATATGTAGACTCTAATTGATTTACTTATTTGTCATTATTAATTTTTTTCTCTCTGCTATATTATGTATTGCATTGAACTGCTGCTGCTAAGTTAACAATTTTCACAACACATGCCAGTGATAACAAACCTGACTCTGATTCTGATTAAATAGTTAATTTTAAAATAATGAAAAAACAGAAATTATATTTGTAAATATTGTGAAGTAGTGTTCCTGGGTTCAATGTCCGTTTAGGAATCGTTTGGCAGAGGGGAAATAGCTGTTCCTGAATCATTGAGTGTGTGTCTTCGGGCTTCTGCACCTCCTTCCTGATGGTAACAATGAGAAGGAGGCAAGTGCCGGGTCCTGAGTCTGAAAGCCTAGTTATCAGGAATATTTAAAACAGAGTTTGAAAGACTGTTGATTATTTAGGGCAGCAAAGGTTACGGGGAAAAGGCAGGAGCAAGAATGGGGTTGGGAAGGAAAATGATCAGCCATGATTGAATGGCAGAGCCGACTTGATAGGCTCCTGTGTCTTATGGTCTTATTAAATACGTGGGTCATACTGTTTGGCTAATCGTGCTGTTAATCAGTTTAGTATAAAGAGGTGATGGGCAGCATTAGGACAAGGCTGACATGACCAATACTCATTACTTAGATTTTTAATTCCTAGATATTAATAAATCTTGTGATTAATAAATTAATAAATATTTATTAATATATATTAATAGATATAATTATTAATAGATATTAATAAATCTTGTGATTAATCAGAGTCCATTCCATTGACTAAGTTAAATATTAATACTGCATTGTTAGTAAATAAGTCACAAGATCAGTTGCTCCAGGGTTTTCTCCTTGTGGCTGTTTGTTGATGTTCTGAAGAAGATGATACCCCTATAGCAGCTTTGACGGCTGCTCACGTGCGCGAGTTGCTATTGTGGATTTTTGCACAGGGACGCCTTCACATTGAGACCGCAGTTGAAATGGCACTAGAACATGGCAGGTTCATTGTGTGACGTAAACAAAGATAGGAGGTGAAAGCTACGAGAGACCCCGATCCTGGAACCTGGACCAACAAGCGGTCTACTGGAGGACTCCAGTGGCTTGGGCATCTCTCTGGAGGGAAATGGACAGCTGAGACCCTTCATCTGGATGGAAAGATAGAGGAAAAATAACCGTTATAAAGAGATGAGGGGAATGAGTGGCAGGTGACAGGGTCCAGTTGAGGAGCAATAGAGTCATAGATCACCACAGAAAGAGGCTCTTTGGCCCATCTAGTCTGTACCAGACTGTTATTTTGGCTGGTCCCTTAGCCCTCCATATCTCTCCCATTCATGCACAGTAGTCATCCGCAGAGTTTTACAGCACAGAAACACGATTAGCAGGTAGAGGAAGGAGAGTGGAGATACAGACTGAGGCTGGGAGCTGGATCCAGATGAGGAGAGATGATTGGCAGACAGAGGAAGGAAAGCGGAGATAGAGACTGAGGCTGGGAGGTGATCAGTGAATCTAGACGAGGAGAGATGATTGGCAGACAGAGGACAGAGTGGAGATAGAGACTGAGGCTGGGAGGTGATCGGTGAATCTAGGTGAGGAGAGATGATTGGCAGACAGAGGACAGAGTGGAGATAGAGACTGAGGCTGGGAGGTGATCGGTGGAGACAACGAAGGGTTACAGATGATGGGAGAGGAAGATGGAGCATGAAACCAAATAAGGGAGGTGGAGAGGCTAGAGAGGAGGGGGGAGTGGGGTCGGAGAGAGTATGATGGACACCTGGAGAGGGTGGGGAAGAGGAAGCTAGAACTTTCTTTCTTTGCACTGAAGGTTTTCGAACCTTGCTTTTCAGTGGACAGTGTAAGTCGCTGGGCTGAATGCAGGAGGCCCACCCCCGTCTCACTTGTTCCATCCAGTGTGCCTCCTGTCTAGAGCCAAAGCAGTTGCCATAGCAGTGAGGATGTCAACATTAAATCAGCTGTGATCTTCAACTACTGCACAGAGTCTTGCCATCTTCAGAAGTTTTCTGATGACTCTGCCATAGTTGGATGCATCAGCAAGGGAGATGAGGCTGAGTACAGGGCTATGGTGGGAAACTTCATCACATGGTGTGAGCAGAATCATCTGCAGCTTAATGTGGAAAAGACTAAGGAGTTGGTGGTGGACCTGAGGAGGGCTAAGGCACCGGTGACCCCTGTTTCCATCCAAGGGGTCAGTGTGGACATGGTGGAGGATTACAAATACCTGGGGATATGAATGGACAATAAACTGGACTGGTCAAAGAACACTGAGGCTGTCTACAAGAAGGGTCAGAGCCGTCTCTACTTCCTGAGGAGACTGAGGTCCTTTACCATCTGCCGGATAATGCTGAGGATGTTCTACGAGTCTGTGGTGGCCAGTGCTATCATGTTTGCTGTTGTGTGCTGGGGCAGCAGGCTGAGGGTAGCAGACACCAACAGAATCAACAAACTCATTCGTAAGGCCAGTGATGTTGTGGGGGTGGAACTGGACTCTCTGACGGTGGTGTCTGAAAAGAGGATGCTGTCCAAGTTGCATGCCATCTTGGACAATGACTCCCATCCACTCCATAATGTACTGGTTAGGTACAGGAGTACATTCAGCCAGAGACTCATTCCACTGAGATACAACACTGAGCGTCATAGGAAGTCATTCCTGCCTGTGGCCATCAAACTTTACAACTCCTCCCTCGGAGTGTCAGACACCCTGAGCCAATAGGCTGGTCCTGGACTTACCTCCGCTTGGAATAATTTACTTATTATTATCTAATAATTTTTGGTTTTATATTGCTATATTTCTACACTATTCTTGGTTGGTGCGACAGTAACGAAGTATGTCTGTCTGTCTATGAGGGAACTGGATGGGATGATGTTTGTGTTGCGAGTGTGATAAATGGAGGCATCTGCATTTCAAAATCTTTACAAACCTCAGGTCATTCCCAGAGCTTTGTGACGACAGATTGAGGCACTGAAGTTTTGGCCCTTGATGCTCTGGGGTGGTGGTGTTGAGATGTTCTGGCTGGTAGCCAGTTCTGCTGTGTTCAGTGCACAACGTCATCTTGGTTAAGGGCTTCCAGGCTGTCCTGGGAATGATCGGCTGGGAGATTTGTTTGCATTACTAGTGCCTGGTGGTACTTAAGTGGGGAGAGCTTTAAACCATCTCCTAACAGTGACTGAGAGAGTGGTGTGTGCCTGGAATTCACCAGCAGTGGTAGTGGTGCTTAAGTGGATATTTGACACAAGAATTTAGAAGTTAGAGGTGTTACGAACCCCGTAACTGGGTCACTTACCAGCAAAGATAAAGAGGTCTGTTGAAGTCTGATGATACTATTTTTAACAGTATTTATTAGTCAAAATACACAAAAATAATATCAATGCAAATATACAGATAATATACGTCGTCAATACTAAATCTAAAAGTGCGTGTATAATAATAATCAATAAGAAATAAGCTCTATCGTTGTCTAGGGGATAATGTATTGTCCGATGGAAATATAAAGTTCACTGCAGTTCCACAAGCTGCTGTCTTTTTGGTTGTCGCTGTGTTGCACTTTGTTGGAGAGAGAGATAATGGGAACATTTACCGCTACGGGTTTTTCCAACCTTCCTTCCTTTATGATTTCGATCCGTCAGGTTTTTCCAACCTTCCTTTATGATTTCGATCCGTCAGGTGTCTCGTTGTCGTGGCCGTTCAAGTATGACCTCTCCTTTAGCTAAACCGTTCTTCCATGGTGAGCCCTCCACCCCAGGCAAGGGAGGACGCACACGAGCCCCCACCGGCTTTTGCTATAAAACGCTGTCACGGGATTTCTAGCGTTTCTCCTGGTGCATCTAAAGGGGTGTTCCCCCAGACCCTCTTTTATCCTTACTCACGGGGTCTCAGATGTCAGTCAGGTTGGGATGATGCAATCCCTCAACCAGCCCACTCTGGTCGTCCCCTGAGGGGTTTCAATGAATAGTACAGTACTCAATACACAATTCCGTCTCCAAGAGACAATGGCCGTTATCAGTGGTTCCGTTCTGCTGATGTCAGGACACATTCCAAACCTTGTGTATTCTGGGTGTCTCTCTCTCATTTCCTGGGTCTCAGACCCGAAATAATAGCGATCTTGCGATTCTCAAAAATGAGGGGGGCGACTTTGTACCCTTCGGCCCCTCAGAGTTGTTCCACCTTCGTAACAGAGGCGTACGAAATGTAGACAGGATGATAGTTCAGACAGCGGAATGCTCCTCTTGTGAGATGTGGGATTTCATGATACCTAATAATCTCCCAGATGCCTACATCTGCAGGAAGTACACCCCAAGTTCAGCTCCTGACTGACAAGGTTAAGGGACTGAAGCTGGAGCTGGATACACTCAGAACCATCCAGGAGGCTGAAAACTTCATAGATGAGTAATAAACTCTTCCTGGGTTTCCAGCTGGGTACAGGTATCAATTATAGCAGATGTTTTTGATGACAAACTGTGCCATCTTCATCAGGGATGGTGCCTGAGCAAGTTTAGTCTGGTGGTACTTATACCCCCGTACTGCCTCCCTCCTGATCAGTTAGTCCTCGTCCAATCAGGTTTCTGCTCTCCCACTGTGTTTACAATCGAATTCAAGTTCTCACTTAGAATGAGATCTTGTTAAAATTCTTTTCCTCTAGTTTTATTTCAATGGTTTTCTTTACCAGGCGTTCCCAAACGCCATTGGTACGGCACAGCAGTTTTGTGTCGTCGAAGTCAATTGGGAATGCAGTGTTCTGCTGCCACCGATTTCCCGGGCAACCCAAACAGATACACCTCCCGTGCTCCTAGTGCGGGTTTCCACCCCGTCTGGCCGATATACGCTGTTCTGCTGTCACAGGGAATCCAGCCGACCTGAGTGAGTCCCAGGTTATCTTTGACCCTAATGGGCCATTCTGCTGGTGGGAATGACCTATCAGGCCAGTGGCCAGTGGCCAGTGGCAGTGTGGCCGGCTCTGAGGCCCTGCAGGAGCAGGGAGGGGAAAATCAGGCAAAGCTGTGGCTATAGGAGACTGGATAGTTCGGGGGAGAGATAGAAGATTGTGTGGCTGTGATAGAGACGCCAGGTTGGTGTGTTGCCTGTCAGGAGGCCTCAGAGCAGCTGCAGAACATTCTCGAGAGAGAGAGTGAACAGCCAGAGGTCAGGGTACACATTGGCACCAGTGGTAGAGAGGGGAGAACAGGTCCTGCACAGTCCGTCGTCGGAGTCGGGGAAAAGGCTGAACAGGTAGTAATCTCTGCTCGTGAGGGCAGGAACGGGATGATAGTTCAGATGGATGAGTGGCTGAGAGGCAGAGTTGCAGATTTCTGGATCTTCTGGGGAAGCTACGGCATGACCCGTACAGAAAGGGTGGGTCGCACCTGGACCCAGAGGGGGACCAGTGTCTTTGTGGGCAGGTTCGCTAGAGCAGCTGTGGAGGGTTTAAACTAAGCTGGCAGGGGAATGGGAACCAGGGCCGAAGATGGGGCAGTTAGTACACAATTCGATGCAGTGGGACTGTGGGGCAGGCAGTGAAATGAGGTGAAGTGTAGCATGGGGGCAAAAGCGAAAAGGATGATGAATGAAGAACAAACTGCTGTACATGAACGCACACAATGTATGCAATCAGGTAGATGATCTTGTAGCACAGCTAGAGACTGGCATGTATGACGTTGTGGGCATCACTGAGTCGTGGCTGAAAGAAGATCAGAGCTGGGAGCTTCACATCGAAGGATACACATTATATCGAAAGGACTGTCAAGTAGGCCGAGGGTCTGGAGTGCCTCTCTTGCTAAAAAATGAAATCAAATCCTTAGAAAGAGGTGACATAGGATCAGAAAATGTAGAATCTTTGTGGGTAGAGTTAACAAACTGCAAGGGGTAAAAGCTGTGATGGGGGTTATATACAGGCCCCTGAGCAGTAGCCATGATGTGCTATATAAATTTCAATGGGAAATCGAAAAGGCATGTAAAAAGGGCAATATTACTATTGTCATGGGAGATTTCACTATACAGGTAGATTGAGGTATCAGGTTGGTGCTGGATCCCAACAGAGGGAATTTGTAGGACACCTATGAGGTGGCTTTTGAGAGCAGCTTCTGGATATCATTCTGTAGATAAGCCTACAAGAGGAGAGGCTGTGCTTGATCTGGTATTGGGAAATGAACCTGGTCAGGTGTCAGATCTCTCAGTGGGAGAGAATTTTGGAGATAGTGATCATAATTCTATCTCCTTTACCATAGCATTGGAGAGAGATAGGAACAGACAAGTTAGGGAAACGTTTAATTGGAGTAAGGGGAGATATGAGGCTATCAGGCAGGAACTTGGAAGCATAAATTGGGAACAGATGTTCTCAGGGAAATGTACGGAAGAAGTGTGGTAAATGCTCAGGGGATATCTGTGCGGAGTTCTGCATAGGTACATTCCAATGAGACGGAAAGGATGGTAGGGTACAGGAACCGTGGTGTACAAAGGCTGTAATAAATCTAGTCAAGAGGAAGAGCTTATGAAAGGTTCAAAAAACTAGGTAATGATAGAGATCTAGAAGATTACAAAGCTAGCAGGAAGGAGCTTAAGAAAGAAATTAGAAGAGTCAGAAGGGGCCATGAGAAGGCCTTGGTGCGCAGGATTAAAGAAAACTCTAAGGCATTCTACAAGTATGTGAAGAGCAAGAGGATAAGACATGAGAGAATAGGACCAATCAAGTGTGACAGTGGAAAAGTGTGTATGGAACCAGAGGACATAGCAGAAGTAGTTAATGAATACTTTGCTTCAGTATTCAGTACGGAAAAGGATCTTGGCAATTGTGGGGATGACTTACAGTGGACTGAAAAGCTTGATATTAAGAAAGAGGATGTGCTGAAGCTTTTGGAAAACATCAAGTTGGATGAATCACTGGGACTGGATGAGATGTACCCCAGGCTGCTGTAGGAGGTGAGGGAGGAGGTTGCTGAGCCTCTGGCAATGATCTTTGCATCATCAGTGGGGATGGGAGAGGTTCTGGAGGATTGGAGGTTTGCGGATGTTGTTCCATTATTCCAGAAAGGGAGTAGAGTTAGCCAAGGAAATTATAGACCAGTGAGTCTTACTTCAGTGGTTGGTAAGTTAATAGAGAAGATCCTGAGAGGCAGGATTTATGAACATTTGGAGAGGCATAATATAATTAGGAATTGTCAGGCATGGCTTTGTCAAAGGCAAGTCGTGCTTTACAAGCGTGATTGAATTTTTTGAGGATGTGATGAAGGTAGAGCAGTAGATGTAGTGTATATAGATTTCAGCAAGGCATTTGACAAGGTACCCTATGTAAGGCTTATTGAGAAAGTAAGGAGGCATGGGACCCAAAAGGACATTGCTTTGTGGATCCAGAACTGGCTTGCCCACAGAAGGCAAAGAGTGATTGTAGACAGGTCATATTCTGCATGGAAGTCAGTCACCAGTGGTGTGGCTCAGGGATCTGTTCTGGGACCCTTACTCTTTGTGATTTTTATAAATGACCTGGATGAGGAAGTGGAGGGATGGGTTTGTAAATTTGCTGGTGACACAAAGATTGGAGGTGTTGTGGATAGTGTGGAGGGCTGTCAGAGGTTACAGCGGGACACTGATAGGATACAAAACTGGGCTGAAAAGTGGCAGGTGGAGTTCAAGCCAGATAAGTGTGGAGTGGTTCATTTTGGTAGGTCAAATATGATGTCAGAATATAGTATTAATGGTAAGACTCTTGGCAATGTGGAGGATCAGGGGGATCTTGGGGTCCGAGTCCATAGGACGCTCAAAGCAGCTGTGCAGGTTGACTGTACGGTGTATCGGCCTTCATCAATCGTGGGATTGAGTTTAGGAGCTGAGAGGTAATGTTGCAGCTATATAGGACCCTGATCAGACCCCACTTGGAGTACTGTGCTCAGTTCTGGTCGCCTCACTACAGTAAGGATGTGGAAGCCATAGAAAGGGTGCAGAGGAGATTTACAAGGATGTTGCCTGGATTGGGGAGCATTACTTATGAGAATAGGTTGAGTGAACTTGGTTTGTTTTCCTTCGAGTGACAGGATGCGAGGTGACCTGATAGAGGTGTATAAGATGATGAGAAGCGTTGTTCATGTGGATTGTAGACTTTTTCCCAGGGCTGAAATGGCTGGCATGAGAGGGCATAGGTTTAAGGTGGTTGGAAGTAGGTACAGAGGAGATGTCAGGGGTAAGTTTTTTACGCAGAGAGTGGTGAGTGTGTGGAATGGGCTGCCAGCAACGGTGGTGGAGGCGGATACGATAGGGTCTTTTAAGAGACTCCTGGATAGGTACATGGAGCTTAGAAAAATAGAGGGCTATGGGTAACCCTAGGTAATTTCTAAGATAAGGCCATGTTCGGCACAACTTTGTGGGCCGAAGGGCCTGTATTGCGCTGTAGGTTTTCTGTGTTTCTATGAACCCCTGGGAAGCAGTGATCATAATTTGATATTCATAATGCAGTTTGAGAGGGAGAAGATAAGGTCAGATGTACCACTATTACAGTGAGCAAAAGGAATTACAGAGGCACGTGATGGGAGCTGGCCAGAGTTGATTATGACACTAGCCAAGACGATGGCAGAAGAGCAATGTCTGGGGTTTCTGGGAGCAATCAGAAGGTGCGGGATAGATACATCCCAAAGAAGAAGAAGAAGAAGAGGATGCTCAAAATTTAAGTGTCTGGGGGCAGAAGTGGGTGCAATTGTTATTACCAAGAAGAAAATGCTTAGGAAGCTTAAAGGTCTGAAGATAGATAAGTCACCTGAACCAGATAGATACACCACAGGGTTCTGAAAGAGGAGGCTGAAGAGATTATGGAGGCATTGGTAATGATATTTGAAGACTCACAGGACTGTGGAATAGTTCTGGAGGACTGGAAAATTATAAATGTCACTCCATTCTTCAAGAAAGGAGGACGTCAGAAGAAAGGAAATTCTAGGCCTGTTAGTTTGACTTCAGTGGTTGGAAAGATGTTGGAGTCCGTTATTTTGGATGAGGTTTTGGAGTACTTGGAGGAGCATGATAAAGAAAGCCAAGGTCAGCATGGTTTCCTTAAGGGGAAATATTGCCTGACAAACCTGTTGTAATTATTTGAGGAAATAACAGACAGGATAGACAGAGAAAAGTGTATGTTGTTTACTTGGATTTTCAGAAGACTTTTGACAAACCTGAAGCTGCATAACAAGATAAGAGCACATGTTATTACAGGAAAGGTGTTAGCATGGATAGATGATTGACGGTTTGGCAGGAGGCAAGGAGTTGGAATAAAGGGGGCTTCTTCTGGTTGCTTGCTGGTGACATGGTATTCCACAGGGGTTGTTCTTGGGACAGATTCTTCTCAATGATTTGGATGATGGAATTGATGTTTGAAGACAATATGAAGATAGGTAGAGGGACGGGTAGAGCTGAGGCAGCAGGGCGACCACAGAGGTCTTGGGAGAATTGGCAACTGAATGGTAGATGGAATATAGTGTAGGAAAGTGTATGGTCCTGCACTTTGATAGAGGAATAAAGGCATAGACTATTTTCTAAACGAGAAAAAAAATCAAGAATCAGAGGTGCAAAGGGACTTGGGAGTCCATGTGGAAGATTCCCTAGAGGTTAACTCAGGTTCAGTCAGTGGACCTGGACACACTAGAGTTCAGAAGAATGAGAGGGAATCTCATTCAATTCTATCGAATATTGAAAGGACTGGATAGAATAGATGTGGAGAGGATGTTTCTACGGTGGGTGAGTCTAGGAGCAGAGGGCACAGCCTCAGAATAGAGCAGTAGCTCCCAACCTTTTTTATGCCATGGAGCCTACTATTAACAAAGTGGTCCGTGGACCTCATGTGAGGAACCCCTGGAATAAAGGAATATCCATTTAGAACAGAAATGAGAGGAGTTCCTTTAGCCAGAGGGTGGTGAATCTATGCAGTTCATTGCCATGGACATTTGTGGAGGCCCAGTCATTGAGTATATTTGCAACAGAGGTGTTGATCAGTTCTTGTTTTGCCAGGGCATCAAGGATATGAGGAGAAGGTGGGAGAATGGAGTAGAGAGGGATAATAAATCTGCCATGATGGAATGGGAGAGCAGACTCCATGTGCAAAGTGACATAATTCTGCTCTTATGTCTCATGGTGAAGAGAAATGGATCACGTACAGGCAGAAGAGGTTTTGGTTAGTAGTGGCCTGTTCTGTCCTGCTGTTCTATGTGCCATGTACTATGAGTGGACTTTAGTACTCGTGTCCATTCCAAGGATACACACTGCACCACCCTTTCCTTCTCAGTGCTGTTGGGGCCGTGATGAAGAATATAGAACAGTTCGGCACAGGAACAGGCCCTGCGGTTACCTTGTCTGTACAGGCAAAATGAGAGTCCAATTAATTGCATCTGCCTGCGTCTGGTCTGTATTGCTCCATCCCCTGTTCGTGTGTCTGTCTGAGTGCCTTTCAAATATTGCTGTCACCACCTCCCCAGAACGTGAGGTGGGTCAGGAACACAAGCGGTTCCTCAGATGCTGGAAATCTCAAGCAACACACACCAACTGCTGGGGGAGCTGAGCAGGTCAGGCAGCACTTATTGAAATGAATAAGCAGTCGACACTTTGGGCCGAGACCCTTCAGCAGGACTGGAAAGGAAGGGGGAAGGAGTCAGAATAAAAAGTTGGAGAGGAGTACATGTTGGCAGATGATAGGTGAGACCCTGAGAGGGTGAAGGTGGATGGATGGGGAAGGGGGATGAAGTGAGAAGCTGGAAGGTGATAGGTGCAAAAGGTGAAGCACTGAAGAAGAAGCAATCTGATAGGAGAGGAGAGGGGACCATGGGAGACAGGGAAGGAGGAGGGACACAGAGCACAGGTGAGGAGAAGCGAAGGGATGAAAGGGAAGCCAGAATAGGGAGTGGATGAAGAGAGAGGGGGTGGGATGAGAAATGACCCAAAGTTGGAGGTTAATGTTCATGCAGTCATGTTGGAGGCTACCTAAACGGATTATGAGATGTTGCTCTTCCAACCTTTTACACCCTCTCTGGACCTCTATGTGACAGGTTAACTTACACTCCTTTCTGGTAAGCTACCGAAGACAGTTGGTATCTCAGGCCGACGTTCACTCTGTCTTCTCTGGAAAAGTTATTCTTGCCATTAGATTGGAAGCTAGCCAGGCGAGAGATGAGATGTTGCTCCTCCAACCCCAGAGTGGCTTCACTGTGACCATAGCAGGCCTCTGGGGTACCTGCAAAGCTCAGAAACACTCCTTGTGGAAGTTCGGCGAGGGCTCACCTTTCAGTTCGGCCTGTGCTGCCCAGCTGCGGGAGTTATTTCATTTATTTAGTGAGATTCAGTGTGGAACAGGCCCTTCTAAACCCCCGAGCCATACCACCCAGCAACTTACTAATTGAATCCAGGCCTAATCACAGGATATTTATAAAGACCAACCAACTGGTACGTCTTTGGACTGTGGGAGGAAACCGGAGCACCCAGAGGAAACCCGTGTGGTCGTGGGGAGGAACGTATAAACTCCTTACAGGCAGCAGCGATAGCAGGGAGCGTCTACCTTACGGACAGAGAGCGGGAGCTGCGCAAGAGTGTGATGGTAGGGCAGACTCACCATGGCAGGGCTGAAGGATGGGGGAGTAAGATGCTATCAGGGTGAGGGTAACCCGGGATTCACAGTGGAAGATCCCAAAGACCGTGACACCCCCTCACCAGGTCCCGGGACTACCCCACAGTCACAGGCTGAGCTCTCAGAGTGTGGGGGCTACTCCATGGCACACTGCTGTTGTTAGCTATCACCAGTTCTGTGTGGTGGTCTCAACTATCACACAAACATCCCAGAAAGTACTTGCAACCATCTGGCGCCCGGCCAAGGTGGCCTAGTGTCTCTTAACAGAGGAAGATAAGAGACCTTCTGTAACCCAGTTTCTGTGGTACCCTTAGCTGGTGTGCGGAAGGAAGCTTGTGCCAGGGAGAATCTGTACTTCCTTTGGCCATCCAGTCGGATGCCAAGATTCTTGAGAAAAAAGCTGGCACAAGTACAAGCAGCCAAAGCAATTACTCAAAGAAGTCTTTCTGTAATGTGCCTGCCGTGTTGAATGTGCTTAACCATCACCTCACCCACTGACTTCACCTCCAGTGGTTCCAATACACTGCTCCCCGCTCCTTTTTCCCACAAAACTATAAAAGCTTACTGGCCTCACAAATACACACATTCAGTATTTGCAAGACAGTAAGCACACTCAAATTAAAATATGGTTTCTACCATCTATTAGACAATCAATACCCCTGGGGGGTGGGGGGGCCCACCGCTCCTTTGCTGAACTATTATTTTGCCTAGTCCCATCGACCTGCACCTCCGTACCCCTCCCATCCATGTACTTATCCAAATATCCTTTTAAATGTTGAAGTCAAACTCATATCTACCACTTCCATTGGCACATTCTCAATGAAGGGTCCCCCCCTCAGATGCTCCTTAAATATTTCACCTTCCACCCCAATCTATGACCTCTCAGTCTAGTCTACCCAAACTCACTGGAGAAAGTCTGCTTGCATTTACCCTATCTATACCCGCAGTAGCGTAACGGTCAGCTCGAGGTGTCAGAGTTCAGAGTTCAATTCTGGCGGCCTCTGCTGGGAGATTGTAGGATCCCTCCCACAGTTCAAAGACGTACCGGTTAGTGGGTTAATTAGTCATTGTAAATTGTCCCGTGATTAGGCCCGGGTTAAATCAGGGGTTGCAGGCGGTGTGACTCAATGGGCAAGAAGGGCCTTTTCTGCACTGTATCTTGAAATAGATAGATAAATAGATCCTTCATAATTTTGTATACCTCTATCAAATCTCTCATTGTCCTCCACTTCAGGGAATAAAGTCCTAACCTATACAACATTTCCCTATTACTCCGGTGCTAAAGTTCTGGAAACTCAACCCACAAAGATTCAACATCTTCTGATCCTATGTCACATCTTTCTACTGATTTGATGCCATTCTTTACCAGCAGAGCCAAGCCAACCCGTCTGCCTGCCTTCCTATCCCTCCCATGCAACGTGTAACCTTGGATATTCAGCTCCCAGCTACAACCATCCTTCAGTCACGATTCAGTGATGGCCACAACATCGTACCTGGCAATCTGTAATAGAGCAACAAGATCATCACCTTATTTCTTATACTCCACACATTGAGATAATAGGAAGTCGGGGTTAATGTTTTAAGTCAACAGCTTACAGCATTTTTTCTTTGAGTACTGTAATTGTTACCCTTTTTGTTTCTGCATCCGTAATACACTGATACTCACCCTGCTGGCTGCAATTATGTCCCATCATCAGCCTGCTCTTCCTGACAGTCTGATTTTGTACGCTCCTGCCTCCCTGCCTGAGGTGAGATAGTTTGGTGCAGGGCAAGGACCAAATATTCAACTATTCCAGTTCACTCTGATCACAGACGAATACCAGTCATTCAGACCCATGGGAATTTAATAAACTTTTGCCTTCCTCAAAGTGTTTCCTGTGGTGGTGACATGACTAACATATGCATTGTGTATCTGTTGTGGCCTTACTGAACAAGGCTGGAGGCCGCAGATGCTGGAATCCAGAGCACTTCCCATCTGTCAGGGGAACAGCGCGTTGAGCAGCAGTTACGGGAGTGGGAGAAGGAATTGTCAATATTTTGCCTCCTGATGCAGGGAATGTCAGCAGTTCCCTCTCTCACCCATAGACCCACTGAGTTCCTCCAGCAGATACATTGTTGCTGAAAGAACAACGGTTCCTTACGACTTGCATGGTACCTCTCCTCTGTGAATATCCTGTAATCCTAATGAAAAGCAAAGTACAGCAGATGCTGAAAGGTTGAAATAAAAACCAGGGACTGTAAACACTTTGAGTACTTTGAAACACGAATAGAGAGGAAGTCGGGGTTAATGCTTTAAGTCAACAGTTTATGGTATGTTTTCCTTTTCTATTACTGTTGGAAGGCAGCCATGCTGGGGAGCATTTCTGAGCTATGGTTACGGAAGTGAACTTTGATCAGATTGGGGAAGAAAGACAAACAGGTCTCTTTCCCACAAGTTATCTCTCAAATCATGAACTTTTGACATTCTTGTGCAAGGTGGAAGTAGTATTGCTTTTCTCCCCACCCCCACCACCCTGACCTTCCCTTTCGTTCCTCGCCCCATCTCACCACAGACTCGGCTGAAATGGTCCGAGCCAGATCTGACCGGAGACAGAAAGAGAGAAAGGCACGCTGAAAAATGTGGCAACAGGTGAGGAGCAGACTGAGATGGGAAGGGTAAGAGAAGGAGTGGGGGAGTAGTGCAGGAGGAAGGCAGAGTGAAAAGGGAACAGGGGAGGTGAAGAGAGAGAGTGGCGCAGGGAGAGAGACAGAGGGAGTAGGAGCAGTGGAACAAGCAATGTACAGGAATGGCTCAGGATATTGTACTGAACCAATAAAACCAGTAATTAAATGCCTAACTCCACCGAGCCCTTCTCTCCATTAGCATTAGGGTTAGAGAATATAGAACAGTACAGGCTGTTCGGCCCACAGTATTATGCTGACCTAATCCATGATTACTCTAATCCCTCACCCCGACACAGCCTATAACCCTCCATTTTTCTTATGTTCAGGTAACTGGAGAGAGGCGGATGGAGCAGGCACATAGTGAAGGGAGAGAGGTGGAGGGATGGAGACAGAGAGAGGGAATGAGAGAAGCACAATACAGGCAGGCAGTTAGAAGGATGCCCTGAAATAGATCCAGAGAAGATCACACAGGCTAGAAGTAATACAGGTAATCCCCGAGTTATGAACATCCGACTTATGGACAACTCGTACTTACGAACCGAGGAAGGAGAACACTGTCCACTATTTTAAGTCGTTGCCGTTGACACTGTGTTGAGTGTTTAACATTGTATTTGGCTTAAATTTTTCTTAGTAAGATTCATCCTGACCCCCCCCCCCCCCCCGCCCCGCTCCGTTCCGGTCCGCTGGTGGTGCAGTGAGATCAGCGCCGGGCTGGAGAATGGAGGGTCCCGAGTTCGATTTAGTGACAGACAGCTCCCGTGCCGGGTTGATGTCCATCCAGTGACTCCCGTACCATCCGTGCCGGGTTGATGTCGAGCTCGCAACTCGACCTCGTAAAAAAAACACTGCCATCTCCAGTTTAAATTCCCACACGGAATATTGTGGAGGATCAAATACCCAAACCCAGCACAGCCCCCACTTGTCCCATTTAACCTGTCTCAGTGCGGTGGAGTTTAGGACCCGAGGAATTCAGTGCGGGGGTCCTTAGGACCCAGCGAAGCTCGGGATCCGCCGCCCACAGTGTTTCTGTTCCATTGACGGGAAACGACCGCGATTGAAAATAAAGTGGAAATAATAAAGCGATCGGAAAGAGGTGAAATGCCATCGGTCATTGGAAAAGCGTTAGGCTACAGTCGGTCAACGATCGGAACAATTTTAAAGGAAAATGGATAAAGTGAGAATAATGGATGTGAAAGGCCCTGCCTCGATGAAAGCTACAATTATTACCAAGCAACGCAGTGGTTTAATTATTGGAATACATACGTTTCTTAAGTGTTTTATATGCATAGAAAGGTAAAATATATACTATATGCTAAGACAAACGTTTGACTAACTGACGCTAAATAATACCAGATGTACTTGTTCTGACTTCCGTACAAATCCAACTTAAAGATGGACTCAGGGACAGAACTCGTACGTAACCCGGGGACTGCCTGTACTAAATGTCGTGTTTCAAAAATATACAGTACGTTGGTGGTTACTGGTTGCAGGATTTATGAAAGGGAACTGATATAAGAGAGTTTTGAGGATAAATAGATAGGCTGGAACCAGTGGTTGTAAACATTCATGTAACACAGGCTAGGATTTATAGTAGTGTGGAACCCAACAACCCACTTCCAGCCAGGTTACACCAGCAACCTTTAGAGAGGAGGTACAGGAGTCCAAACACACACTGAAACATTCCATTACTTTTTAAAAGATTTATTTAGAGATACAATGTGGAACAAGCCCTTCTGTCCCAATGAGCCACACCGCCTAGCGACCCACCGATTTAAACCTAACCTAATCACAGGACAGTCCACAATGACCAATGAACCTACGAACCGGTACGTCTTTGGACTGTGGGAAGAAAGTGAAGCTCCCTCAGGGAGCCCACACATACACACAGGGGGAACGTGCAAACTTTGTTACAAAGGACGCTGGAATTGAACTCAGAGCTGTAATGGCATTGAGCTAACCGCTACGCTACCGTGGTGCCCAGTAAGAAGAAACTTCTTCCCTTCCCCTTTCAGAGTTCTGTCAGGACAATGCCCTGTGTGCACTGCCTCACTAGTTTGGCCCTCTATTGTGCATTTTCTATTTAACTTATATACAGTGGCATGCTAAAGTTGGGGCACCACTGGTCAAAGTTTCTGTTACTGTGAATAGTTCAGTGAGTAGAAGATGAACTGATCTCCAAAAGTCATAAAGTTAAAGATGAAACATACTTTTCAACATTTTAAGCAAGGTTAGTGTATTATTTTTGTTTTGTACGATTTTAGAGTGAAAAAAAGGAAAGGAGCACCATGCAAAAGTTTGGGCACCCCAAGAGATTTGAGCTCTCAGATAACTTTTACCAAGGTCTCAGACCTTAATTAGCTTGTTAGGGCTATGGCTCGTTCACAGTCATCGTTAGGAAAGGCCAGGTGATGCAAATTTCAAAGTTTTATAAATACCCTGACTCCTCAAACCTTGTCCCACAATCAGCAGCCATGGGCTCCTCTAAGCAGCTGCCTAGCACTCTGAAAATTAAAATAAATGATGCCCACAAAGCAGGAGAAGGCTATAAAAAGATAGCAAAGTGTTTTCAGGTAGCTGTTTCCTCAGTTCGTAATGTAACTTAATGTGCAACCCCCTACTCACCTAAAATCCATTCACGCACACACTGTTCCTTTCTGAGGAGTGGGGTATCCTTTCTGACTGAAAGGAACCATCATCATCCAATGGGATGGATAGCCAGAGAATGTAATTAACTGTTAATGCAGTTAACAGGAACAGTGGAGGTCAAGTTGAGGTCTGAAAGACCAAGAAAACTTTCTGAGAGAACTGCTCGTAGGATTGCTAGAAAGGCAAATCAAAACCCCCGTTTGACTGCAAAAGACCTTCAGGAAGATTTAGCAGACTCTGGAGTGCTGGTGCACTGTTCTACTGTGCAGTGACACCTGAACAAATATGACCTTCATGGAAGAGTCATCAGAAGAAAACATTTCCTGTGTCCTTACCACAAAATTCAACGTCAGAAGTTTGCAAAGGAACATCTAAACAAGTCTGAAGCATTTTGGAAACAAGTCCTGTGGACTGATGAAGTTAAAATAGAACTTTTTGGCCGCAATGAGCAAACGTATGTTTGCAGAAGAAAAGGGTGCAGAATTTCATGAAAAGAACACCACTCCAATTGTTAAGCACGGGAGTGGATCGATCATGCTTTGGGCTTGTGTTGCAGCCAGTGGCACAGGGAACATTGCACTGATAGAGGGAACAATGAACTTAATTAAATACCAGCAAATTCTGGAAGCAAACATCACACCGTCTGTTAAAAAAAAAGCTGAAGACGAAAAGAAGATGGCTTCTACAACAGGTTAATGATCCTAAACATACCTCAAAATCCACAATGGACTACCTCAAGAGGCGCAAGCTGAAGGTTTTGCCATGGCCCTCACAGTCCCCCGACCTAAACATCATCGGAAATCTGTGGATAGACCTCAAAAGAGCAGTGCATGCAAGACGGCCCAAGAATCTCACAGAACTAGAAGTCTTTTGCAAGGAAGAATGGGTGAAAATCCCCCAAACAAGAATTGAAAGACTCTCAGCTGGCTACAGAAAGCGTTTAGAAGCTGCGATACTTGCCAAAGGGGGTGTTACTAAGTACTGACCATGCAGGGTGCCCAAACTTTTGCTTCGGGCTCTTTTCTTTTCTTGTTATTTTGAAACTGTAAAAGATGGAAATAAAAAAGTAATCTTGCTTAAAAGAAATGTGTGATCTTTAATGTTATGCCTTTTGGAAATCAAGTCATCTTTTACTCACTTAGCTTTTCACAGTAACAGAAATTTTGACGTGTGTGTGTGTGTGTGTGTGTGTGTGTGTGTGTGTGTGTGTGTGTGTGTGTGTGTGTGTGTGTGTGTGTGTGTGTGTGTGTGTGTGTGTGTGTGTGTGTGTGTGTATTGTAATTAATAGTATATTTATACATTGCATTGTACTGATATTGCAAAACATCAGATTTTATGACAACATATGAGGAGCATTTGATGACTCTGAGTCTGTACTCAATGGAGTTTAGAAGAATGAGGGGTGATCTCATTGAAATCTATTGAATATTGAACGACCTAGGTAGAGTGGACGTGGAGAGGGTGTTTCCTAGAGTGGGAGTCTAGGACCAGAGGACACAGGTTTGGAATTCAGAACAAAGATGAGGAGAAATTTCTTTAGGTGCTGAATCTATGGACTTCATTGCCACCCGCAGCTGTGACGGCCAGACGAAGGTTGATAGGTTCTTGTTTAGTCAGAGTGTCAAAGGTTATGGGAGAAGGCAGGAGAATGGGGTTGAGAGGGAAAATAAATCAGCCAGTCTGATGGCTTGGGGGAAGAAACTGTTGCACAGTCTGGTTGTGAGAGCCCGAATGCTTCGGTACCTTTTGCCAGACGGCAGGAGGGAGAAGAGTTTGTACGAGGGGTGCGTGGGGTCCTTCACAATGCTGTTTGCTTTGCGGATGTAGTGTGTGGTGTCAATGTCCGTAATAGCAGGAAGAGAGACCCCGATGATCTTCTCAGCTGACCTCACTATCTGCTGCATACCTCCAGTACACTGCAGTGACTGAAGCAGCTGGTTCACATAACTGAAGCCCTGAAATCAACCCTGGTTACTCCTGAGGTAGGCGACGCAGGGAGAACTCACCCACTCAGATGTCCATATCATAAAAATGATAGGGAGCCTTGTGACAGGCAAAAACGTCAAAGCTGAGAAATGATGCTCCGTTAAGAGGCTAGGTAACTTTTTGAGAAAAGACAGAATGGAAGTTACCCTGTCAGATACTGGCTGTGGTTGCTAGTTTACCCAGAAAGGAATGGATGCCGTATGAGAATTTAAATAAATTCCGGGGGAGATGTAAGTGAAGTCTCTCTATCTGAAGCGGGTATGAAAGGTTGGAGGAGCAACACTACATACACTGTCTAGGCAGCCTCTAACGCGATGACCTTAACTTCCAGTAATTTCTCCCCCTTCTCTCATTTTCCATTCACCATTTTGCCTGCCCTCTCGCCCCTTCTCTTCACCTATCCATCACGCCCTGTGGTGTCCTTAGTCCTTACCTTTCTCCTGTGGTCCACCTCGACTGCTATCAAATCCTTCTTCGGCCCTTTTCCGCTCCCACCTACCGCCTCCCAGCTTCTCACTTCATCCCCCTCCCCTGCTGTCTCCCTCACCGATCTCATCTATCACCGGCCAGTTTGCACTCCTCCCCCCTCCCCCCACCAACTTACTGCGGCTTCACCCCCTTCCTGTCGAGTACCGATGGTGGTCTTGGCCCGAAATGTTGACGGAGCTGCCTGACACGCTGAGTTCCTCCAGCACCTTATGTGCTGCTCCAGATTTCCGGCATCTGCAGAATCTCTTGGATTTAGGGTGTGAGATGTGGGGACTGGCTGAGTCAAAGTGTACGAATTATCTCAATGGTGAGAGGCTACATTGCTCTGGGATTCCGAGAGAATTGGGAGTCCAAATGCAGGATTCCTACACAGAAACAGTGGCTAAATGGGAAAGTTGATAGCATGGTATCGTGTAAATGAACACAAAATTATTGGAAGTGATGCTTCAGTTCTAAAAGGCATTATGCAGGTAGTATTGGGAGTACTGTGTTAGTCTTCAAGTAGGATGTGGATGGTCAGAATTGACTTAGGAGGCTCGTATGTGGAGCAAGTGAGTTGCCTCATGGGGAGGTTTTGAACAGGCTGGGCTTGTATCTGCCAGGGACTAGAGTGAGGGAGGATTTGACTGAAATAATGCAAGATTTGGAGGGGTGTGAAGAAGACACTTGATCTTGAGGGAGAATGGGGAACTGTTTAAAAATATAAGGCATGACCTCGGTTAGTGAGCTTCCAGGTCAGGAGAGTTCCAGAGGACAGGAAAATCACAACCTGACACTGCTACTTAGGAAAGGAAGGACGCAGAAGACAGGAAATTGTGGGCTGGTTAGCCTGACCTCAGTGGCTGGTCTTTTGTTAAGGATGAGGTTTCAGAGTAAAGGTTGACACCACAAATCCGGTATGATTGAGACCTGTGCAGTGATCTTGCTGAATCAGATGGTTGGGTTAATAAGACAGTTTTGATGCATTAGACTGCATGGGACTTAAATTTTCATCAGAAAGTAACTAAGCGAACTCTTCCTTGTCTGGTGACTGATTTTCACCATACCGTGCGTGAAATTTTATGCTATGGCTCTGCCTGAAACGCTGAAACCACCCTTCACCGTAATCACAGTCATAATCCAGTACTAATTCTTCATGAAATAATTCCGCTTGCTCCTTCACCATCACTCCTGACAGTTCTACACCTTTGCTGATGCGGAGTTTAAACAACTTTGTCTCGTGGTGAACATCTTCCTTCTTTCGTCGTTTTCCTGATGCATGTCTGGTTTTTTGATTGGCTGTCAGTAAGGAAATGCAGTAGCTTTTCTTTTTGTTTCTTTACATCGTAAACTGTGGAAGAGCCGGTGTTATACAAGTCGCGTATGCATTTCAGACACTCCACTGTCGAGCTTTTTTCAGAACTTCTGCCTTCTCATGCATAGATGACACACGGTGTTTTCACTTTACACCACGAGAAGCATTTCCTTTAGTGAATGAAGACAAGACTGGGGCCAGATATGCATAGGTTGTAAAAATAAATGCAGACTAGCACAGAGGAACGACTTGCTTCCTTTAAAAACCTTGCCAACTGCTGATTCCACTAATGGTGCCACCAGGACAGTGGTGATGGGCTGGCAAGGTGTGGTGAACTACATATACCCGTCTGGACGTGCCCCCCCCTGCTGACTGCTCCTGTGGCTCCTCCCACAGACCCCCCGCTGACTGCTCCTGTGGCTCCTCCCACTGACCCCCTGCTGACTGCTCCTGTGGCTCCTCCCACAGACCCCTGCTGACTGCTCCTGTGGCTCCTCCCACTGACCCCCTGCTGACTGCTCCTGTGGCTCCTCCCACAGACCCCTGCTGACTGCTCCTGTGGCTCCTCCCACTGACCCCCTGCTGACTGCTCCTGTGGCTCCTCCCACAGACCCCTGCTGACTGCTCCTGTGGCTCCTCCCACAGACCCCTGCTGACTGCTCCTGTGGCTCCTCCCACAGACCCCTGCTGACTGCTCCTGTGGCTCCTCCCACAGACCCCCTGCTGACTGCTCCTGTGGCTCCTCCCACAGACCCCTGCTGACTGCTCCTGTGGCTCCTCCCACTGACCCCCTGCTGACTGCTCCTGTGGCTCCTCCCACAGACCCCTGCTGACTGCTCCTGTGGCTCCTCCCACTGACCCCTGCTGACTGCTCCTGTGGCTCCTCCCACTGACCCCCCGCTGACAGCTCCTGTGGCTCCTCCCACTGACCCCTGCTGACTGCTCCTGTGGCTCCTCCCACAGACCCCCTGCTGACTGCTCCTGTGGCTCCTCCCACAGACCCCTGCTGACTGCTCCTGTGGCTCCTCCCACAGACCCCTGCTGACTGCTCCTGTGGCTCCTCCCACTGACCCCCTGCTGACTGCTCCTGTGGCTCCTCCCACAGACCCCTGCTGACTGCTCCTGTGGCTCCTCCCACTGACCCCTGCTGACTGCTCCTGTGGCTCCTCCCACTGACCCCCTGCTGACTGCTCCTGTGGCTCCTCCCACAGACCCCTGCTGACTGCTCCTGTGGCTCCTCCCACTGACCCCCTGCTGACTGCTCCTGTGGCTCCTCCCACAGACCCCTGCTGACTGCTCCTGTGGCTCCTCCCACTGACCCCTGCTGACTGCTCCTGTGGCTCCTCCCACTGACCCCCCGCTGACAGCTCCTGTGGCTCCTCCCACAGACCCCTGCTGACTGCTCCTGTGGCTCCTCCCACTGACCCCCTGCTGACTGCTCCTGTGGCTCCTCCCACAGACCCCTGCTGACTGCTCCTGTGGCTCCTCCCACTGACCCCTGCTGACTGCTCCTGTGGCTCCTCCCACTGACCCCCTGCTGACTGCTCCTGTGGCTCCTCCCACAGACCCCTGCTGACTGCTCCTGTGGCTCCTCCCACTGACCCCCTGCTGACTGCTCCTGTGGCTCCTCCCACAGACCCCTGCTGACTGCTCCTGTGGCTCCTCCCACTGACCCCTGCTGACTGCTCCTGTGGCTCCTCCCACTGACCCCCCGCTGACAGCTCCTGTGGCTCCTCCCACAGACCCCGGTATAAAGGCGATTGGAGGCACTGCTCCTCCCTCAGTCTCCAGGATGTTGTGTGGTGGTCTCCGAGAGTTATTGATGGTGCATCACACGGCGATGCAGGAAATTTGAAATTAGTTTGGCCAAAACTATATCTGAACCAACAATGGATCTGGATTACTATTGCCAGATCGACGTGGCCGACCTGCACTTGGAAAAAGGACAAAGTTAGCATGGTTTCATTAAGGGGAGATTTTACCTGACAAATCTGATAGAACTCTTTGAGAAAGTAACAGTTTCAATAACCAATAATTAGCGACTGGGAGAAGCCAATGAGTTTGCTTCAAGACGGATGTTGGTGACTAATGGAATTCTGCGAAGGTTAGTGTTGGGACCATAACTTTTCACTTTATACTTCAATAGCTAAAGCAACTGATGGAATTAACAAAACCAAGATAGGCAGAGGGGCAGGTAGTGTCGTGGAGACAGGAAGTCTGTCAAAGACATGGGCAGGTTTCCATTTATTTATTGAGATTCAGCGTGGAACAGGCCCTGCTAGCTCTTCGTGTCACGCTGTCCCGCAACCCCTGATTTAATGCTAACCTAATCACTGGACAGTTTACAAAGGCCAATTAACCTACCAACTAGTACGTCTCGGGGCCGTGGGAGGAAACCCTGGCGATCACGGGGAAAACTCCTTACAGGCAGCGGCAGGAATTGAACCCGGGTCACTGGTACTGTAAAGTGTTGTGCTAACCACTACACTACCGTGCGATGGGAATTGAACCCGGGTCACTGGTACTGTAAACGTTGTGCTAATCACTACACTACCGTGCGATGGGAATTGAACCCGGGTCACTGGTACTGTAAAGCGTTGTGCTAACCACTACACTACCGTGTGATGGGAATTGAACCCGGGTCACTGGTACTGTAAAGTGTTGTGCTAACCACTACACTACCGTGCGATGGGAATTGAACCCGGGTCACAGGTACCGTAAAGTGTTGTGTTAACCACTACACTACCGTGTGATGGGAATTGAACCCGGGTCACTGGTACTGTAAAGTGTTGTGCTAACCACTACACTACCGTGCGATGGGAATTGAACCCGGGTCACTGGTACTGTAAAGTGTTGTGCTAACCACTACACTACCGTGCGATGGGAATTGAACCCGGGTCACTGGTACTGTAAAGTGTTGTGTTAACCACTACACTACCGTGTGATGGGAATTGAACCCGGGTCACTGGTACTGTAAAGTGTTGTGCTAACCACTACCCTACCGTGCGATGGGAATTGAACCGGGTCTCTGGTACTGTAAAGTTTTGTGCTAACCACTACGCTACCGTGCGATGGGAATTGAACCCGGGTCACCGGTACCGTAAAGTGTTGTGTTAACCACTACACTACCGTGTGATGGGAATTGAACCCGGGTCACTGGTACTGTAAACGTTGTGCTAACCACTACACTACCGTGCGATGGGAATTGAACTCGGGTCACTGGTACTGTAAAGCGTTGTGCTAACCACTACACTACCGTGCGATGGGAATTGAACCCGGGTCACTGGTACTGTAAAGCGTTGTGCTAACCACTACCCTACCGTGCGATGGGAATTGAACCGGGTCACTGGTACTGTAAAGTTTTGTGCTAACCACTACGCTACCGTGCGATGGGAATTGAACCGGGTCACTGGTACTGTACAGTGTTGTGCTAATCACTACACTACCGTGTTATGGGAATTGAACCCGGGTCACTGGTACCGTAAAGCGTTGTGCTGCCCTTGGAGGAGTTAAAAGAGTAGGAAAAGAAGTGGCAGATGGAACATGGCATAGGGAAGTGTGGGGTTATCCACTTTGCTAGGAAGAACAAAAATGAAGACCTTAAGATATACTGTAGTAGCAGAGTTAGGACGTAAGGGGCCCAAAGACTGCTCACAGTACTGTAAGTGCAGTCTCGCCAATGTCTCATTAGACCTCAGCATTATATCCTTGCTTTTATAGTCTAGTCCTCTTGAAATGAACGTTAACACTGCAAATGCTTTTCTCACCACTGACTCAACCCGCACATTAATCTTAAGGGAATCTTGGAAGAGAAATCGTAAAATACTTTGAACATCCGATTCCGAATTGTAGGGCAGTGTACACTGTATTCCATCATCCACTTTTGTTACCCATCTTCCAAACTTTTTAAGTTCCCCTGCAGAATCTCTGTTTCGTCAATATTAACTGCCCCTCCCCCTATCTTCGTATCATCTTCAAATTTGGCTGTAAAGCCATCAGTTCCATCATGCAAATGCGGAAAGAAATGGTCCCAACACCAACCCCTGTGAAACACCACTATTCACCGGCAGCCAACCAGAAAGGGCCCCCTTTACAGACAGACTTTATTCATCCCGAGGGAAATTGGGTTTTGTTACAGTCGCACCAACCAAGAATAGTGAAGAAATATAGCAATATAAAACCACAAATAATTAAATAATAATAAGTTAATCATGCCAAGTGGAAATAAGTCCAGGACCAGCCTATTGGCTCAGGGTGTCTGACACTCCGAGGGAGGAGTTGTAAAGTTTGATGGCTACAGGTAGGAATGACTTCCTGTGACGCTCAGTGTTACATCTCGGTGGAATGAGTCTCTGGCTGAATGTACTCCTGTGCCTAACCAGTACATTATGGAGTGGATGGGAGTCATTGTCCAAGATGGCATGCAACTTGGACAGCATCCTCTTTTCAGACACCACCGTCAGAGAGTCCAGTTCCACCCCCACAACATCACTGGCCTTACAAATGAGTTTGTTGATTCTGTTGGTGTCTGCTACCCTCAGCCTGCTGCCCCAGCACACAACAGCAAACATGATAGCACTGGCCACCACAGACTCGTAGAACATCCTCAGCATCGTCTGGCAGATGGTAAAGAGCCTCAGTCTCCTCAGGAAGTAGAGACGACTCTACTTCCTCTCTCTGCCTCCTGCCTGTCTGTCAGTCTTCTATCCATGCTAGTAATACCACGGATTATCTTGTTTATCTTATCTTAATTTATCTTGTTTAGCAGGCTTGTGTGCAGCACTTAGCCAGAAGCCTTCTGAACATTCACTGGCTGTCCTTTCTTACAGAATTTCAACAGAATCGTCAGGCAAGATTTAATTACACAACATCCAATTCAGAATTGCCTTTTCCCCAGTCAGCTCAGCAATAATCTGCTCTAAGAAGTCATCTCATACGCACTCTGCAAATTCCTTTTCTTGGGATCCAGTACCAACTTGATTTTCCCCGTCTACCTGCATTTTGAAATCCCCATGATGATCATAACATTACCCTTTTGTGGTGAACTAGATATACCTGTCTGACTGCTCCTGTGGCTCCTCCCACAGACCCTGCTGACTGCTCCTGTGGCTCCTCCCACAGACCCCTGTATAAAGGCGACTGTGGGCTGCTGCTCTCCCTCATTTTCCCCAGGACGTAGTGCTGTTTATTCTTCCAGTCAATGAAAGCCGATATCTCGTTTCCTAAGTCTCAGCGTGAGTTATTGATGGTGCATCACCTTTTGATGTGCCTTTTCTATCTCCTGTAGCTCACAACCTGACTACTGTTCGGAGGCTCCTGTCAGGGTCGTTTTACCCTTGTACTTTCTTAACTACCCACAAGGAATCTACATCTTGTGATCCTCTGTCGCCTCTTTCTAAATCTTTCTAAAGTTTTGATTTTAATTTTTTTACCAATATAGCCACCTCACCTCCTCTGCCTACCTGTCTCTAGAACTACTAGACTATAGAACAGTACAGCACAGTAAACGGCCTTTCAGTCAATGATCTTGTGCAGAACTAATTACTCTTGTAATAAAATGCCTAGCTAAATGAACATACTCTGCCTACACATCCCTTCATCTCCTGCACATTCGCAAGCCTCTGAAATGCCTCCACCACTGCCCTGGCAGCCCATTCCAGGCACCCACCACTCTCTGTGTGGATAAAACTTGCCCCTCGCACCTCATCTGAGCTTATCCCCTTTCTCCTTAAATACATGCCCTCTAGTAATCCTGAGAAAAGATACCAGTTGTCTGTCTACTGTATGCCACACGCAATCATATAATCCTCTAAAAGGTCTCCTCTCAGACTCCGTCACTCCAGAAAAAGAGCCCAAGAGTCTCCATCTCCTCAACCTTCTGATCCAGGAGCATCCCAGTAAACCTCTCTGTAACCTCGCAAAGCCTCAACCTCCTTTCTACAAAGGGGCAACTAGCACTGAGTATAAGCCTTCCCAGAGCTTTATAAAGCTGCAACATAACCTCCTGGCTGTTGGACTCAATACCTCAAAAAATAAAGGCAAGCACTGTTGAGGATCCTGTCAGTTACATTTGATCTCCCAAAGTGCAACACCTCACATCTGCCCATATTAATCTCAAACTTGCGTTTCTTCCATATCTGAAATTGATCTATACTAGCTCTATCCTTTGGCAACCTTCTACGCTATCCACAACACCAATAATCTCTGTATTGTCTGTGAACACGTGAACCCGTCTATCTACATTTTCATCCAAGTTATTTTATATATGTCACAAACAGCAGTGGTCCCAGTATGGATCACTGCAGAACACCACTAGTCCTAGACCTCTGAGCAGAGTAAGCCACAGCAACTACTATTCTCTGAATTCTTTGGGCGGCTAATTCTGAATCCAAATGGCCAAGTTGTTGTGGATCCCGTGTGCCTCAGGATTTTGAATGAGTCTTGTCAAATGCCATGTAGACAACACCCCGAGCTTTACCTTCGTCATGTCCTCCAGAAACTCTATCAAGTCAGTGCTGGAGCTTTTGGAAAGCATCGAGTTGGATAAGTCGCTGGGACCGGATGAGATGTATCCCAGGCTACTGTGGGAGGCGAGGGAGGAGTTTGCTGAGCCTCCGGCGATGATCTTTGCATCATCAATGGGGACGGGAGAGGTTCCGGAGGATTGGAGGGTTGCAGATGTTGTTCCCTTATTCAAGAAACGGAGCAGACATAGCCCAGGAAATGATAGACCAGTGAGTCTTACTTCAGTGGTTGGGAAGTTGATGGAGAAGATCCTGAGAGGCAGGATTTATGAACATTTGGAGAGGTATAATATGATTAGGAATAGTCAGCATGGCTTTGTCAAGGGCAGGTCTTGCCTTACGAGCCTGATTGAATTTTTTGAGGATGTCACTAAACACATTGATGAAGGTAGAGCAGTAGATGTAGTGTATATGGATTTCAGCAAGGCATTTGATAAGGTACCCCATGCAAGGCTTATTGAGAAAGTAAGGAGGCATGGGATCCAAGGGGACATTGCTTTGTGGATCCAGAACTGGCTTGCCCACAGAAGGCAAAGAGTGGTTGTAGACAAGTCGTACTCTGCATGGAGATCGGTGACCAGTGATGTGCCTCAGGGATCTGTTCTGGGACCCTTACTCTTCGTGATTTTTATAAATGACCTGGATGAGGAAGTGGAGGGATGTTTGTTGATGACACAAAGGTTGGTGGTTTTGCGGTAGTGTGGAGGGCTGTCAGAGGTTACAGCGGAACATTAATAGGATGCAAAACTGGGCTGAGAAGTGGCAGATAGAGTTCAACCCAGAAAAGTGTGGAGTGGTTCATTTTGGTAGGTCAATTATGATGGTAGAATAATGTAAGACTCTTGGCAATGTGGAGGATCAGAGGGATCTTGGGGTCCGAGTCCATAGGACGCTCAAAGCAGCTGTGCAGGTTGACTCTATGGTTAAGAAGGCGTACGGTGTATTTGCCTTCATCAATCGTGGAATTGAATTTAAGAGCTGAGAGGTAATGTTGTAGCTATATAGGACCCTGGTCAGACCCCACTTGGAGTACTGTGCTCAGTTCTGGTCGCCTCACTACAGGAAGGATGTGGAAACCATAGAAAGGGTGCAGAGGAGATTTACAAGGATGTTGCCTGGATTGGGGAGCATGCCTTATGAGAATAGGTTGAGTGAACTCGGCCTTTTCTCCTTGGAGCGATGGAGGATGAGAGGTGACCTGATAGAGGTGTATAAGATGATGAGAGGCATTGATCGTGTGGATAGTCAGAGGCTTTTTCCCAGGGCTGAAATGGTTGCCACAAGAGGACACAGGTTGAAGGTGCTGGGGAGTCGGTACAGAGGAGATGTCAGGGGTAAAGTTTTTTACTCAGAGTGGTGAGTGTGTGGAATGGGCTGCCGGCAAAGGTGGTGGAGGCGGATACGATAGGGTCTTTTAAGGGACTTTTGGATAGGTACATGGAGCTTAGAAAAATAGAGGGCTATGGGTAACCCTAGTAATTTCTAAGAGGGACATATTCGGCACAACTTTATGCACTGAAAGGCCTGTATTGTGCTGTAGGTTTTCTATGTTTCTAAGGCATGTCTTTCCCCTCACAAGGCTATGTTTACTGTGCCTAATCAGGCCATAGTTTTCCAAATGCTCATAAATCCTCTTTCTGAGAATCCTCTCCAGTAACCGACCTGAGACACACTGGCCTACAGTTTCCTGGATTATAACTACTTCCCTTCTCAAATAACTGAAAAACATTTGCTACTTGCTAGTCTTGCAGAGCCTCACGTGAAAGGACACCAGAGCCTAGCCAAGGCCTCAAAAATCTTATCTCCTGCCTTTGTCTATAACCTGGAGTACACCGTGGGCCTTATCCAGCTAAATTTTCTTGAAGAGACCCATCGGTACCTCACTCTGTATCTGAGAATGCCGCAGCATGTTAGCACGCTCTACTCTGATCTCATCATCCTCCGAGCCCGCATCCTTGTCCTTACCTAATACAGATGAAAAGTACTCATTTCCGATCTCGCCCGCATCCTTTGCCTACAAGTACATGTCTCCTCCTTTATCCTTGAGTGGACTTGCCCTCTCCTGAGTTATCCTCTTGCTGCTGATGTATGTGTAGGATTCTCCTTAATCCTACTTTCCACGGCCACTCCTGACTCTCCTAATTCCCTTCTTGAGCTCTTTCCTGGTTTCTTTGCAATCCTCAGGGACACCATTTAATTTGAATTTCCTATGCCTCACAGGCACTCCTGTTTTTCTCCTTAACTAGTTGTATTAACATCACCCTGCCATGCTGGTTCTTCCTTCCTACTGGAACACACCTTTCCTGTCCCACACTCTGTACAGCTGGCCTTTAAACACCTTCCTCATGTCAGATTTAAACATGCTCAAAAACTACTTTCTAAATGAGCAGAAATCGCAGGTGCAGAGGAACAGAAAGTTCCAGTCTGAGATTCTATCAAGCTTAATGTGCAAGTTCAGTCAGGAAGCTGCAATGTGATAGAACATCGAACTCTACCGCGCATTACAGGCCCTATGGCTCAATGTGTTGTACCGACCTTTTAACCTACGCTAAGATCAATCTGCCCCTTCCCTCCCACATAGCCCTCCTTTTCCATATCATCCAGGTGCCCATCTGATGATGATGGCTGTTCTTCACTTGTGAAGATCAGGAGGGAGGATGAATCCTGAGGAGTGATGAGGATGAGCTGTTGGTGCCTCTTCTCCATTGCTGTACGACTTTATTTCTTCCTGCTGGCTTGTAGTGAGGATCAGTGTGCGCAGACCGATTCTGTTCTTTAGCCCGGGGGACCTGCAGTGACTGTGGTGACCACAAGCCTGTAGGTTGTGCGTGGGGGTTTTCCATCTCCTAGACAGACTGCCTGGCAAGGCTAACGAGTCCCATCTACCCGGGTTTGGAATCGGAGTTGTCCTTCTCCTCGACTGGCTGCCAACCAAGGCTGATGAGACCAGCCTGCCTGTCCAGTTGTATCGCTGGGCGCTCGGTCGCACCAAGATAGAAGGAGTAAGAGAGGCCTCCCGTCCCATGATCCTTTCCCTTCTCCAGCTCCGTATCCCTCTTGCCAATCACCTTTCCAGCTCTTAGCTTCATCCCTCCCCCTCCGGTCTTCTCCTATCATTTTGCATTTCCCCCTCCCCCCACTACTTTCAAATCTCTTACTATCTTTCCTTTCAGTTAGTCCTGACGAAGGGTCTCGGCCCGAAACGTCGACAGTGCTTCTCCTTATAGATGCTGCCTGGCCTGCTGCATTCCACCAGCATTTTGTGTGTGTTGTTACTCGTAAACCCTATTTTTTCTCTGATAATTTCCCCATCACTGATGTAAGACTCAGTGGTCTATAATTCCCAGGATTACCCTCACTCCCTTTCTGGAAAAACATCAGCATTTGTTTCGATGGGACTAAAACAGAAAAGTAAGAATGGTCTGCTGAGACTTTGTAAGGCAGTGCAATATTGAGAGCAATTTGAATCCGTTCTCAAAGGAAAGATGAGCTGGCGCTGCAGAGGTGATTCTCAAGAATGTTCTCAGGAATGAAAGCCTTCACCCATGCGGAGTGTAACTTCAGAGGACAAGGGAGGTCTTTTTGAAACCTACTCTGTGCTGAAAGGCCTATGTAGAGCAGGCATTTCATTGCAGAATTACTTGCCTCTTTTTGTCAGTGTCCCTGGTTCTAAGCCCCACCAGAGGTGGGGGGGGGGGGGGATATCCCTGCATCCAATCAGTTGAAGGAATTTTCTTGTGTACTTAATCGTTCGATTGCTTCTCCTGTTCTGTAGGCCTTGGGCAATCATGAATTCGACAATGGTCCAAACGGCCTTCTGGAGCCTTTTCTCAAGAACGTTTCATTCCCAGTGCTGAGCGCAAATCTAAAAGAAGATAAAGACCAAGTACCGAGTCTCCGTGGCTACTACAAACCTTCTACTGTGATGACTGTGAGTGGGGAGAAGATTGGTGTGGTTGGGTACACTTCCAAGTATACTCCAACACTTTCTAGTCCAGGTGGGTACCGGCTTGTCCTGTGATTCACGCTGGCTTAGATCTTCAGAATCTCCACCAACATGCTTCATTGTCGTTCCAGGGCCACATCTGATCTTCGAGGATGAGATTCAAGCTGTGCAGCGGGAAGTCGACAAACTCATAAAGATGGGGGTTAACAAGATCATCGCACTGGGCCACTCAGGCTTCGAGACAGACAAACAAATCGCACAGAAAGTGAGGGGGGTCGACGTGGTGGTGGGAGGACACAGTAACACCTTCCTGTACACAGGTACACCCCTCTCTGTGTCTGACCAACCCAGTAGTTCACAGTGGGCCACAATGTGGGTTATGGCTGCCAGTTGGTCCCCCATAGCCCCCACATCTTTGCCAATAACTCCCATTTGAGTGGCCTCTGGGGCATGTTAAATCTCCTACCTTTCTGGAAGCACCTGCTCTTAGAGCTCACTGTGTGGTGGAAAAAAACCCAACCAAACTCAACTGGAGTCCACAAGCTGCATTTCCAAGTAAGGCACTAGGTACGTCTGTGTAATCACACTGTTCCTTTTTGCCTCATCCATAGAACTTTCCCCAGCCACCTCGCTGAAATGCACAACTTGCCATTTCTACGCTGGGGGAAAAGGATGGGCAGATGATGTAAAAAAAAACACTTTGTATTGAAATATACTTTGTATAAATTGTACAGAAGATGAATTTCAGCATGAGGGGAGCTGGACAAACCTCCCACTCCTGTGACATTAATCAGGCTATAAGAATGTAATACACGGGAGCAGAGTTAGGCCATTCACCCCATCAAATCTGTTCCACCATTCAATCAAAGTTAATATTTTTCAACTCATTCTCCCACCTTCTCGTCATAACCTTTAACACAGGGTGCTGTATATTGAGACAGGCTCATCGTAAGCAGTGCGTAGGCACTGAGCAGGTCAGGGAGTAACACAGGGTGCTGTATATTGAGACAGGCTCATCGTAAACAGTGCGTAGGCACTGAGCAGGTCACTGAGTAACACAGAGTGCTGTATATTGAGACAGGCTCATCGTAAACAGTGCGTAGGCACTGAACAGGTCACTGAGTAACACAGGGTGCTGTATATTGAGACAGGCTCATCGTAAACAGTGCGTAGGCACTGAGCAGGTCAGGGAGTAACACAGGGTGCTGTATATTGAGACAGGCTCATCGTAAACAGTGCGTAGGCACTGAGCAGGTCAGGGAGTAACACAGGGTGCTGTATATTGAGACAGGCTCATCGTTAACAGTGCGTAGGCACTGAGTGGGACACTGAGTAACACAGGGTGCTGTATATTGAGACAGGCTCATCGTAAACAGTGCGTAGGCACTGAGCGGGTCACTGAGTAACACAGAGTGCTGTATATTGAGACAGGCTCATCGTAAACAGTGCGTAGGCACTGAGCAGGTCACTGAGTAACACAGGGTGCTGTATATTGAGACAGGCTCATCGTAAACAGTGCGTAGGCACTGAGCGGGTCACTGAGTAACACAGAGTGCTGTATATTGAGACAGGCTCATCGTAAACAGTGCGTAGGCACTGAGCAGGACACTGAGTAACACAGGGTGCTGTATATTGAGACAGGCTCATCGTAAACAGTGCGTAGGCACTGAGCAGGTCACTGAGTAACACAGGGTGCTGTATATTGAGACAGGCTCATCGTAAACAGTGCGTAGGCACTGAGCAGGACACTGAGTAACACAGGGTGCTGTATATTGAGACAGGCTCATCGTAAACAGTGCGTAGGCACTGAGCAGGTCACTGAGTAACACAGGGTGCTGTATATTGAGACAGGCTCATCGTAAACCGTGCGTAGGCACTGAGCAGGTCACTGAGTAACACAGGGTGCTGTATATTGAGACAGGCTCATCGTAAGCAGTGCGTAGGCACTGAGCAGGTCAGGAAGTAACACAGGGTGCTGTATATTGAGACAGGCTCATCGTAAACAGTGCGTAGGCACTGAGCAGGTCACTGAGTAACACAGGGTGCTGTATATTGAGACAGGCTCATCGTAAACAGTGCGTAGGCACTGAGCAGGTCACTGAGTAACACAGGGTGCTGTATATTGAGACAGGCTCATCGTAAACAGTGCGTAGGCACTGAGCAGGTCACTGAGTAACACAGGGTGCTGTATATTGAGACAGGCTCATCGTAAACAGTGCGTAGATACTGAGCAGGTCACTGAGTAACACAGGGTGCTGTATATTGAGACAGGCTCATCGTAAGCAGTGCATAGGCACTGAGCAGGTCACTGAGTAACACAGGATGCTGTATATTGAGACAGGCTCATCGTAAACAGTGCGTAGGCACTGAGCAGGTCACTGAGTAACACAGGGTGCTGTATATTGAGACAGGCTCATCGTAAGCAGTGTGTAGGCACTGAGCAGGTCACTGAGTAACACGGTGCTGTATATTGAGACAGGCTCATCGTAAACAGTGCGTAGGCACTGAGCAGGACACTGAGTAACACAGGGTGCTGTATATTGAGACAGGCTCATTGTAAACCGTGCGTAGGCACTGAGCAGGTCACTGAGTAACACAGGGTGCTGTATATTGAGACAGGCTCATCGTAAACAGTGCGTAGGCACTGAGCAGGTCACGGAGTAACACAGGGTGCTGTATATTGAGACAGGCTCATCGTAAACAGTGCGTAGGCACTGAGCAGGTCACTGAGTAACACAGGGTGCTGTATATTGAGACAGGCTCATTGTAAACAGTGCGTAGGCACTGAGCAGGACACTGAGTAACACAGGGTGCTGTATATTGAGACAGGCTCATTGTAAACCGTGCGTAGGCACTGAGCAGGTCACTGAGTAACACAGGGTGCTGTATATTGAGACAGGCTCATTGTAAACCGTGCGTAGGCACTGAGCAGGTCACTGAGTAACACAGGGTGCTGTATATTGAGACGGGCTCATCGTAAGCAGTGCGTAGGCACTGAGCAGGTCAGGAAGTAACACAGGGTGCTGTATATTGAGACAGGCTCATCGTAAACAGTGCGTAGGCACTGAGCAGGTCACTGAGTAACACAGGGTGCTGTATATTGAGACAGGCTCATCGTAAACAGTGCGTAGATACTGAGCAGGTCACTGAGTAACACAGGGTGCTGTATATTGAGACAGGCTCATCGTAAGCAGTGCGTAGGCACTGAGCAGGTCACTGAGTAACACAGGGTGCTGTATATTGAGACAGGCTCATCGTAAACAGTGCGTAGGCACTGAGCAGGTCACTGAGTAACACAGGATGCTGTATATTGAGACAGGCTCATCGTAAACAGTGCGTAGACACTGAGCAGGTCACTGAGTAACACAGGGTGCTGTATATTGAGACAGGCTCATCGTAAACAGTGCGTAGGCACTGAGCAGGTCACTGAGTAACACAGGGTGCTGTATATTGAGACAGGCTCATCGTAAACAGTGCGTAGGCACTGAGCGGGTCACTGAGTAACACAGGGTGCTGTATATTGAGACAGGCTCATCGTAAACAGTGCGTAGGCACTGAGCAGGTCACTGAGTAACACAGGGTGCTGTATATTGAGACAGGCTCATCGTAAACAGTGCGTAGGCACTGAGCAGGTCACTGAGTAACACAGGGTGCTGTATATTGAGACAGGCTCATCGTAAACAGTGCGTAGGCAGTTTCGATGGACAGAGAAACATTTCAGGTCAGAGCTGAAAGTCAGGGTTTAAAAAACTGTGTTCAGCTGGCAAGAACGAGGGAAGGGTCTGAGAAATATAAGCTATACTGCTTCCAGAGGGATCGAGTGACCTGTGGTGTCAGTCAGAGAGAGCGGGGAAGGCTGCTGAATAACAAAAGCTTTTGTCTGTAGGAGCACAAGGAAGTCCAAAATACCAGAGAGAGGATGGATCAGAATCAGGTTTATTATCACCGGCCTATGCCAGGAAATTTGTTAACTTAGCAGCAGCAGTTCAATGACAATACAGAAAGAAAAAATAAATAAATCAATTATTTAAGTATATACATGTTTATTAAATAGTTAAATTAAAGATAGTGCAAACCAGTGAGCTATATATATTTAAAAAGTGAGGTAGTGTCCAAGGGTTCAATGTCCATTTAGGAATCAGATGGCAGAGGGGAAGAAGCTGTTCCTGAATCACTGAGTGTGTGCCTTCAGGCTTCTGTACCTCCTACCTGACGGTAACAGTGAGAAAAGGGCATGTCCTGGGTGCTGGAGGTGCTTAGTGTTGGACGCTGCCTTTCTGAGGCACTGCTCCTTGAAGATGTTTCGGATAGTACCCATGATGGAGCTGACTAACTTTACAACTTTCTGTAGTATCATTCAATCCTGTGCAGCAGCCCCTCCCCACCCCATACCAGATTGTGATGCAGCCTCTACAGTACATCTATAGAAGTTTTTGAGTGATTTAGGTGACATACCAAATCTCTTCAAACTCTAATCACAAACAAGACAAAATCTGCAGATGCTGGTAATCCGAGCAGCACACACAAAATGCTGGAGGAACTCAGCAGGCCAGGCAGCATCTGTGGAAAAGAGTATAGTTGACATTTCGGCAGGACTGAGGGAAAAAAGGTGAGGAGTAGAGTTCTCTACCTTTTTTTTTCCAGTCCTGCTGAAGGGTTTCGGCCCAAAACGCTGACTGTACATTTTTTCCATAGATGCTGCCTGGCCTGCTGAGTTCCTCCAGCAATTTGAGTGTGGTACTCTTCAAACTCCTAATGAAATATAGCTGCTGATTTGCCTTCTTTATAGCTGCATCAATATGTTGGGACCAGGTTAACTCCTCAGAGATCTTGACACCCAGCAACTTGAAGCTGCTCACTCTCTCCACTTCTGATCCCCCTGTGAGGATTGGTTCATATTCCCTCATCTTACCCTTCCCGAAGTCCACAATCAGCTCTTCTGTCTTACTGACGTTGAGTGCCAGGTTGTTGCTGTGACACCACTCCACTAGTTGGCTTATCTTGCTCCTAATACACCCTCTTGTCACCATCTGAGATTCTACCAACAATGGTTGTATCATTAGCAAATTTATAGATGGTATTTGAGCTATGCGTAGTCACACAGTCATGGGTATAGAGAGAGTAGAGCAGAGGGCTAAGCACACACCCCTGAGGGGCACCAGTATTAATTATCAATGAGAAGGAGATATTATCAACAGTCCTCACAGATTGTGGTCTTCTGGTTAGGAAATCGATGATTCAGTTGCAGAGGGAGGTACAGAGGCCCAGGTTCTGCAGCTTAGTGATCAGGATTGTGAGATTGATGGTGTTAAATGCTGAGTTGTCAACGAACAGCATCTTGACGTAGGTATTTGTATTGTCCGGGTGATTTAAGGCCATGTGGAGAGCCATTGAGATTGTGTCTGCCGTAGACCTATTGTGGCTATACGCAAATTGCAATGAGTCCAGGTCCTTGCTGAGGCAGGAGTTGATTCTGGCCTTGACTGACCTCTGAAAACATTTAATCACCATAGATGTGAGTGCTCCTGGACGATAGTCATTAAGGCAGCTCACGCTACTCTTCATATTCAAAGTCAAAGCTGATTTATTATCTAAGCACCTATGCTGTATGTCACGATACATATACTACCTTGAGATTTGTTTTCCTGGTTGACGGGTGATAACTGTTCCTGGACCTGGTGGTGTGGGACCTAACGCTCCTGCACCTCCTGCCCCGTGGTTGTAGAGAGCAGAGAGCGTGGCCCGCCTGGGTGGCCCTTGATTTCTTCTGGCAGCACTCCTTCTAGATGTGCTCAGTGGTGGGGAGTGATTGCAGGAAACATGAGATACGAACGAGTAAAGCTAGAATTACTGAATGCAACATGCCCAGAAGGAAAATGAAGAACTGTCTATGAAGGTTCTCGGTCGGTCAAGCAGTGGTAAATCGCGGCAACTGGACTCGCTGTGTCGTCTAGAAAACGTTTCACCACTCACCTGAGAGGCTTCTTCAGTTCTGATCCACGGTGGGTAGTTTTCTGGCTTGTAAACTCTGTGAGTTGTTTCAAGGCATAGCAATCACATGAGGGTCGTTAAGAGTGGTAGAGGTAATGACAGGGTCATTGGTCTTATCTTTGCACGAACAGAGGTGTGAACTGTTGTGGAGATGCCGGAACTGCATTGTAAGTAGCAGATAGATGGTGTCATAACCCACGCCCTCTGTTCAGGGATGGGTTTTCCAAATTGACAAAGATGGCTTCTTTAATCCCTCTTTCAAACCACCTGTCCTCCCTGTCCAAAATTGTCATCATCAAAGGAGTGTCCCTTGCCCTTTAGGTGTAAGTATGCAGCCGAGTCTTGGCCCGAGGTGTTAGCCTGCCATGCTGGGCCATCTGTTTTGTCTCGCCGACATACAGATGTGTGCAGCATGGAATAGCATCTACAAATATTGCTCTGTTTAAATTTGGCTGTAGGATCCTTGGGGTGGATGAGTTTCTATCTGAGTGTGTTTGTAGGTTTGAAAATCACAAGGATCTACACCAAAAAATAACAAGGGACCCTAACAACATCTGGATGAACACTCGAATCACCAATGTCGAGAAAGCTACTGACCACGAGCTGGTAAATGAGATCAGTGTAGATAGGTACTTAATGGTCTGTTTCTGTACTGGCTGGCTCTGCTCCTCTTTCTGACTTTAAAATGAGTACAAGACTTGTTTAGTGGGGTGAGCGAAGGGAAGGGGTGAGCGGTTTTAATACAGAACTGTGGGCTGAGGGGTGAATGGGGTGAATCAAGTCCTCTCTCTCCCTCCTACCAGCCAATAATGGGCAGCATCATCTCGGCATGAGGCCCCAGCATCTCTCCTCTCTCTTCAGGTTTCCCTTTCAGTGGTTCTAAAGCACTATATCCTGCCATCGGGCAGGCTGTGGGGGTGGTCTCTGACAGGCATGTGGTCCCAAGGCCTGACTGGTGGGCTGCTGAGTGCTGTGACTGGGGAACTGCAGGCATTGCCTGAGACGGCAGCACTCACTGGTGACAAGCACCCAGTTTACACACGCCCTGTCAATATAGAAAAGTTCTACAAATATTGTTACATTCAAGCAAGAACCAGTTGGGAAAACATTCTGATTTCAGCATAACCTCTCCACATTAGTCAGACACCATGGTCATGTAGGAATGCAGGCTGCCATTTTCACTGGGAGGTCCCTCAAGAGAGTTGTTTTGGAGATTGATGAGCAGTCATTTTGACTGACATTTGTGTGTGATGAGATTATCCTAAACAATGTTGCATCCATCCAAACCAGCCGTTTGAGCATAGGCCATCCTGATTCTGAATCACTGTAGCCAGGCAGGGAAAACAGTAAATACACATTCACATTAATCATCACTGTTCACTACAATAATGTGAATGTACGCTACTCTGCATAATCGCTCGAGTTTGCAGACGGTTGTTTAACCATGGCAACACTTTAAAAGTGATTTCTTTTTTACCTTAACTGGAGCCAATGTGTTTGATATATTTCAAAGGATTCAAAGTGCATTTATTATCGAAGTATGTATAAATGATCCCCTCTTGAGATTTGTCTGCTTACAGACAGTCACAACAGCAAACAGAGGGGTTGTTTACCATCCTGAGGGAAATCAGAGTGGATAAATCCCCAGGCCCCTCAGACCCCACAGGAGGCAAGTGCAGAAATCATCCTTAGCAACAGGGGAGGTCCCAGAGGATTGGAGGATAGCCAATGTTCTGCTGTTTCAAAGAAGCTCTAAACATAAACCAGGAAATTATAGGCCGGTGAGTCTAGCATCAGTTGTGGGAAAGTTATTGGAAGGTACTCTGAGTCATGAGACATACAAGTACTTGGATAGACATGGACTGATTAAGGATAGTCAGCATGGCTTTGTGCGTGGTAGGTCATGTCTAACTAATCTTAAAGAATTTTTCAAGGAAGCTGCCAGGAAAATGGATGAAGGCAAGGCAGTATATGTTGTCCACTTGGACTTTAGAAAGGTATTTGACAAGGTCCCACATTGGATTGGTCTGGAAGGTTCATTTGCTTGGCATTCAAGATGAGGTAGTAAATTGGATTAGATGCTGGCTTTGTGGGAGAAGCCAGAGAGTGGTAGTAGAGGGTTGCCTCTCTGACTGGAGGCCTGCGACTAGTGGAGTGCTGTAGAGATTGGCTCTGGGTCCATTGTTGTTGGTCATCTATATCAATGATCTGGATGATAATGTGTTTAACTGGATCAGCAAACTGGATATTCATATGACACTAAGATTGGGGGTGTAGTGGACAGCTATCACAGCTTGCAGAGACATCTGCATCATCTGGAAAAATGGGCTGAAAAATGGCAGGTGGTACTTAATGCAGACAAATGTGAGGAGTTGCATTTCAGGAGGTCCGGCCAGGGTAGGTCTTACACAGTGAATGGTTGGGCACTGGGGAGTGTGGTAGAGCAAAGGGATCTGGGAATATTCATTGAAAGTGGTGTCACAGGTTTTTAGGGTTGGAAGGAAAGTTTTTTGGCACATTGGCCTTTATAAATCAATGGAGATGGGATGTTATGTTGAAATTGTATATGACATTGGTGAGGCCTAATTTGGAGTATTGAGTGCCGTTTTGGTCACTGATGTAAACAAGGTTGAAAGAGTACGGAGAAAATTTACAAGGATGTTGCTGGGTCTGAAGGACCTGAGTTACAAGGAAAGATCGAATAGGTTAGGACTGTGCTGCTTAGAACATAGAAGATTGAGAGGAGATTTGATAGAGGTATACAAAATAATGAGGGGTTAAACAGGGTAAATGTAAGCAGGCTTTTTCCATTGAGGTTGGGTGGGACTACAACCAGACATTAAGGGTGAAAGGTGAAAAGTTTAAGGGGAACATGAGGGCAAACCTCTTCACTCGGAGGGTCAAGAGTGTGGAATGAGGTGCCAGCACAAGTGGTGCATGCGAGCTCGATTTCAATGTTTAAGAAAGGTTGAGATCAGCACCTAGAAGGTAGGGGTATGGGGGTCGGTGGGAGTAGGCAGTTTAAATGGTTAGTATGGACTAGGCGGGCTGAGGGGCCTGTTTCTGTGGTGTACTTCTCTATGACTCCATGACAAAGCAAGAAACCTGAAAGAAGCCAATTAAAAAAGACCAACACCCAATGCGAAGAAAAAGAGGGGAGAAAACACAAACCCATACAAACATCAGAAGCAAGCAACACCATTCCGAACCAAATTGAGTCCATAGACCCAAATGCAAGAGCAGCTGGAGTAGGCCCATAGCCTCAGTCCCAGTTCATCATAAAGCAGGCAAATTGCCACAAAGCTCGCAGACACAAAGTGCTAACCAGCCGGAGCAACCTCACAGCCTCGGTGCCGCAGAGAGAGGTGTGAGCGGAATCGGCCCAACTCTTACCTCCGATCCTGACACCCTGCCTTTCCAGTCTATCTGGGCTGTCGTTTAAATCACCCAAACGCCAGATCGTGCCACGCACTAGGACCCAGGCCCCAGGCCCCACCAGAGCATTATGCTCTGGGCCTAGTCCTCACTGCCCAGCCCGAAGCCATTCTCGACCTTTCCAAATTGGCTCAACATCCAACCTCGCTTGTGGTTTAGGTGGAGGGGCACCAAAACTTCTCTGCCTCGACTCTTCACCAAATTGCTCACTCCAACTCCATCCCTGACTCTGACACCGTCTCGAATACTTTATGCTCCGACTTTGCAACGCATCCCTCGAGTCAGCTTCACCTTCACTCGCCTCTTAATTATTTGCAGTGATAGTTTACCACAATTTACCTCAGAAAAGGTGTTATTAATAATGTTTTTAGTTGAATCTCTTGCCTTTTGAAATACCAGTAAGCTGTCACCCAACTTCAGTAGCACCATCTTAAACCGGGAGTAAAAGACTGAATTTGTCAGGTTGTTGAAAGAATCAACTATTTCATTTACTGAGCAGTTGGGGTCATGTGGATCAGATAAACTAGCCAGCTCAGAGAATTGTAGTTGGGTTGCAGCACCAAGAAATTGTTTTTTTAACAGTAATTCCTTTCATAGTCTTGGTTCCAGGATGGAAAGCATCAAAATTACACAAAAATAATAGTGGTATCTGACAGAGACATCAATTTAACCCTTTTGTCATTACTAAATCAAGTGTATTTCCAAGTTGGGCTCGGTGACATGCTGGGTAGGAACTAGGCTGTCTAGAAAGCTCATGAAATCAGTTGCTACAGAGTTCGCAACTGAGAGGGCATTAATATGATTATTGAATTTACCAGCGATGGCAATCCTGTCACAGTTGAATATAATGCCTCTACTTTAAATATACTCAATAACTTGGCCTTCACAGCCATCTGCAGCAATGAATTCACTACCCTCTATCTAAAGAACTATCTTCTAATCTAAATGGATGTCCCTCTATTCTGAGGCTGTGCCCTCTGGTCCTAAACTCACCCACTATGAGAAACATCCTTTCCACATCAACTCTATCTAGGTCTTTCAATATTCCATAGGTTTCAATGAGATCTCCCCGCATTCTTCTAAACTCCAGCGAGTACAGGTCCAGATGCATCAAAGACTCCTCATACATTAACCCTTTTATTCCTGGGATCATTCTCATGAGCCTTCTCTGGATCCTCTCCAATGCCAGCACATCTATTCTTAGACGAGGGACCCAAAACTGCTCACATACTCCAAGTGCAGTCTGACCAATACCTTATAAAGCCTCAGCATCACATCCTTGCTTTATATTCTAGCCCTCTCGAAATGAATGCATTTACCTCCCGTACCACTAACTCAACCTGCAAGTTAACCTTAAGGGAAGCCTGCACAAAGCCTACCAAGTCCCTTTACGTCTCAAATTTTTGAATTTTCTCCTCATGTAGAAAATAGTCTATGCCTTTATTTATTCTACCAAAGTGCATGACCGTACACTTCCCTACTCTATATTTCATCTGACACTTCCTTGCCCATTCTTCTAATCTGTCTGCAGACACCCCGCCTCCTCAACATACCCGCACTGCCACCTATTTTCGTATCGTCCGCAAACTTGGCCATAAAGCTATCAATTCTGTCATCCAAATCATTCATGTGTAACATGAAAAGAAGCATGATCTTTTCAACATCAACTGCTGTGAAACACCACTAATCACCAGCAGACAACCCAAAAAGGCCTTCTTTATTCCCATTGTTTGCCTCCTGACAGTCAGCCAGTCTTCTATCCATGCTCAATACCATGAGCTCTTATCAGGTTTAGCAGCCTCCTGTGTAGCACCTTGTCAAAGACATTCTGAAAATCCAAGTACACAACATCAGCAGATTCTCCTTCATCTGTCCTGCCTGTTATTTCCTCAAAGAATTCCAACAGATTTGTCAAGCAAGATTTCCCCTTAAGTAAACTATGCTGATTTTGACCTATTTTATTACCTGCCTCTAGGTACCTCAGAACCTCATCCTTAGTAATGGGCTCCAGCATCTTCCCAACCACTGAGCTCAGGCTATCAGGCCTTTTCTTTCTGCCTCTCTCCCTTAAAGTGTGGAGTGACAGTTGCAATTTTCCAGTCCTCTAAAGCATTCGGGAATCTAGGATTCTTAAAACATCATTCATACAATCTATTCAGCCACCTCTTTCAGAACCCTGGGGTGTAGTCCATCTGGTCCAGGTGATTTATCTACCTTCAGACCTTTCATTCTCCTTAGTTATAGCAACTACACTCGCTTCTGCCCCCCCCCCCCGCCCTGACTCTCTTAAATGTCGGACATACTGCTAGTATCTTCCACAGTGAAGACCAATGCAAAATACTTATTCAGTTCATCCACCGTTTCTTTGTCCCCCATTACTACAATTCCAGCAAATTTTTGCAGCAGTCCAATATCCATTCTCACCTATCCTTTACTCTTTATATATCTGAAAAAACTCTTAGTGTCCTCTTTTGTATAATTGGCCAGCTTACCATATTGCAACTTTTCCCTCCTTATGCTTTTTCAGTTGCCTTATATTGGTTTTTAAAAGCTTCCCAATCCTCTAACTTCCAAGTCATGTTTGTTATGTGGCTTCTCTTTTGCTTTGATGCATTGTCAACCACAGTTGCATCATTAGAATACTTCTTCATTGTTGCAGTCTGTCTACGCTGCGCGTTCCAACTTGCTCCCAGACGCTCCAGCCTTTGCTGTCCTGCTGTCACCCCTCCTGGCCAGCTTCTCTCTGAGTACTCTGTAACTTCCTTTACCTCAAGCTCACAGTCAAATCTAGTTCATAACACAACACCCAATCCAGAAATTCCTTTTCCCTAGTGGGCTCAACCTCAAGCTGCTTTAAAAAGCCAGTGATCATTAATGGAGAATGTGTGGAGCAGGTTAAGACCTACAAGTATCTGGGAGTACAGTTGGACGAGAAGCTAGACTGGACTGCCAACACAGATGCCTTGTGCAGGAAGGCACAGAGTCGACTGTACTTCCTTAGAAGGTTGGGCGAAGGGCGCTGAGTAGGCTACGGTCAATTATGGAAAACCCTGAACATCCTCTACATAGCACCATCCAGAGACAGAGAAGCAGTTTCAGCGACAGGTTACTGTCGATGCAATGCTCCTCAGACAGGATGAAGAGGTCAATATTCCCCAATGCCATTAGGCTTTACAATTCAACTGCCAGGACTTAAGAACTTTTTTTTAAAGCTATTATTAATGCCTTTGAGTTAGTGATTTAGATGCATATCATATTATTACTGAGTTAAGTATTGTATGTAATGAGTTTTTGCTACAACAAGTGTATGGGACATTGGAAAAATGTTGAATTTCCCCATGGGGATGAATAAAGTATCTATCTATCTATCTATCTATCTATCTTGTAAGCATTCTACAAACTCCCTTTCTTGGAATCCAGCACCAGCCTAATTTTCTCAATCTGTCTGCATACTGCATATCGTAACATCCATGACTATTGTAACCTGTTTTACATGTCCTTTCTATCTCCCATTGTATTTTGTACCCCACATCTGGGCTACTGTTCGGAGGCCTGCATATAACTCCCATAAGGGTCTTTTTACCCTTGCAGTTTCTTAGCTCTACCCACAAAGAATCCACATCTTCCAATCCTATGTCACCTCTTTCTAAGGATTTGATTTCATTTTTAACCAACAGGGCTTCCCACCCCCTCTGCCTACCTGCCTGTCCTTTCAATACAAGGCGTATCCTTGGCTGTTGAGCAGCCAACTATGATTTTCTTTCAGCCACGACTCAGTGATGCCCACAACAAAATACCGACCAATCTCTAGCTGTGCTACAATATCTATCCTTATTCCGAATACTGTGTGCATTCAAATAAAACACCTTCAGTCCTGTATTCATCACCCTTTTCGATTTTGGCCTCCTTTACACTTTAACTCATCCCACTGACCGCAATTTTGCCGTATCATCTGCCTGTCCTTCCTCGCAGTCTCACCACACACTGCATCTACTTGCATGCCAACTGCCCCATCATCAGCCCTATCACTCCGGTTCCCAGCCCCCTGCCAAATCTGTTTAAACCAACAGTTCTAGCAAACCAGCCCTCAAGCATATTGGTCTCTACCCGGTTCAGGTGTAACCTGTCCTTATCGTGCAGGTCGTACCTTCCCCAGAAGAGATCCCAATGATCCAGAAATCTGAAACCCTGCCCCCTGCGCCAATTCCTCAGCAACGCATTCATCTGCCAAATCCTCCAATTTGTACCCTCAGTGGTGATGCAGAAGTACTATCTTTCAGGTCCTACTTTTCACTTTCTGTCTAACTTCCTATATTTCTCTCTTCAGGACCTCCTCCGTTTTCCTACCTATGCCATTGGTACCAATATGTACCACAACTTCTCGCTGTTCACCCTCCCCTCCCTATGGACCTGATCTGAGACATCCCCGACCCTGGCACCTGGGAGGCAATGTACCATGCGGGTGTCTCTTTCACTTCCACAGAATCTCCTGCCTGTGGAATCTCTAATCACTATTGCACCTCTCTTCTGCCCCCTTCCCTTCACAGCCATAGGACCCGGCTCATTGCCAGAGACCCAGTTGCCATGGCTTCCCCCAGCAGTATTCCAAATATTGATTATTGAGGGGAGTGCACCCTTTCCCTTTCCCAAAAGTCATCCATCCACCTGCCTCCGGCCCCTTAGGGGTGACTTCTTCCCTGTAGCTCCTATCCATCACCTCCTCATCCTCCTGTACGAGCAGAAGGACAAAGTGCCTTCAAGCCGATCATGCTGTGGACGGTTTAAGCACACTCTGCACTTCTCATCCTCCGGGAATCACTGACCTTTTGTGTTCTTTTCCAATCTTCAGACCGTCGGAGGATGGTTATATAGACCCTGTCCGTAGGCATTGCTTATGTTGTTTATTTGTCTTCACAGGCAAGGCTCCTTCCAACGATGTCCCTGCTGGTCTGTACCCATATATGGTCACCTCAGACAGTGGTCAGAGGATTCCTGTTGTACAGGCCTTTGCATACGGAAAGTACCTCGGATATCTGAAGCTGACCTTCAGCCAGGATGGTGCGGTGACCAAGGCAGAAGGAAACCCGATACTGCTGGACAGCAGCATTCCTGAGGGTAACAAGCATCTGCACCCTCAACTACTTGAGTAGCCAGAACCTCCGGCACCCTCGGCCCACTCTCCCCAGGCTCCTGGTGAAGGCACAGGCCAGAACTCAGCCTCCGCCCACTCTCCCCAGACTCCTGGTGAAGGCACAGGCCAGAACTCAGCCTCCGCCCTCTCTCCCCAGGCTCCCTCATGGAGGTACAGGCCAGAAATCACTCTCCGCCCACTCTCCCCAGGCTCCCTCATGGAGGCACAGACCAGAACTCAGCCTCCGCCCACTCTCCCCAGGCTCCTGGTGAAGGCACAGGCCAGAACTCACCCTCCGCCCACTCTCCCCAGGCTCCCTCATGGAGGTACAGGCCAGGGCTGGAGAGCTTTCTGCCTGATGCTCTGGAGGCGGCAGAGTCGTGATTTCATGAGCCCAGCACAGATCAATTTGCCTCCATCATTCCCCAGCTTGACCTGGCTTGTCAGGCAGTGGGGACCCGGGTGTAGGCTGGGACTGGGAGTTTGGACCGTGGGGGTAAATCTACTCATCAACGTTCCCGTGTGATCTGATCAGGAGGTGGGCAAGTCTGTGGGAGAGAGACTACCCAACTCCTCTCCATTCCCTGCTGACTATTGGCCGTGGAAACATGGTCACATTCAGTACTTATATGGCATAAGGATTGACATGAGGGAGGAACATAGAACACAGAACAGTACACCATGATGTTGTGTCAAGCTAATTAAACTAGCAAGAAAATGCCGAACTGAAGTAATCTCTTCTGCTTGCACAATGTCCATATTCTCCTTCCCTTGCACTTTCGTGTGTCTATGTGTCAGCGTCTCTTGTAAGCGTCTCTTCCACCAGCTGCCTTGGCAGCACATTACCAGGTACCTGTCACTCTCTGTGGGGTAAAAAAACCTGCCCAGCAAATGTCCCTTAGGTTTACCCCTTCTCCCCTTAAATGCATAGCCTCTAGTGCTAGTCTTTTTGACCTGGGAGAAAAAGCCAGTGTCTACTCTATCTGTGCCTCTCGTAATCTTATAACCTATCTGAAGGAGTAGGCTATTCAACCTTTCGTGCTTCTTCAGCCTTCGTTTTCCTTTTAATTCAGTTAAAATCTAGGTCCTGCCCCAACTGTCTTGAACACCACCTTGTTACCGGGCTTCAACAGAATCTGTCAGCCAGAGAATTCCAGCTGGGCGAAGAAGGCCCTTAGCCCTATCCTGAATGTTTGACTCCTGATTTTGTGAACCCCTGGCTCCAGACACCAGGGTATACATTATCCCTGTATGTAGCCCACCCAACTTGACCAGAGTTTTACGTACACGACGCTGGAAGAACTCAGTAGGTCAGGCAGCATCCGTGAGAAAAGAGTCAACAACGTTTCGGGCCGAGACCCTTCATCAGGAAAGGGGGGGGGGGAAGAGAGGGCCGAGACCGAAACGTTGGCTACTCTTTTCTCACGGATGCTGCCTGACCTGCTGAGTTCTTCCAGCATTGTGTACGTATTCTTTGATCCACAGCATCTGCAGTTGTATTTTGTGTTTTGACCAGAGTTTTGTTTACCTCATTGAGGTTGTCACTCATTCTTCTAAAGTAGGAACAAGTCAGTCTGTTTAACTCTCTCACGTTGCAGGTGTACCATCCTGTCTGCTGAAACGTCATGGTTGACTTGGTTGAAACAACATGTTGCACCTATATCCTTCCTTGAATAGCGAGGAAGTGTGCAATATTTCAGATGTGGTCTTGACAGATTCCTGTGAAAACGAAGCAAGATTGTCTTGTCCTTGAATTCTTCTGCAATATTTTCCAGTGGAATGTTTGTTTCTTTAATAATGCACTGAACTACATGTTGAGTTCAATTAATCCTCGTTACAACTGTACAAGTCTCATTTGGAGATACTGTGTAAACAGAAGAGATTGTGCAGATGCTAGGGTTCTTGAGGAATACTGACAGGATGCTGAAGGATTTCAGCAGATCAGGCAACATCGAGAGATGGATCTTTCATCAGGACTGGAAGGAAGGGGAAGACGCTAGAATAAGAAGATGGGGGGGGAGGGGAAAGAGGACAAGCTAGCAGCTGATAGCTGAAACCAGGTGGGGGGAGGGGTGATGAAGTCAGAAGCTGAAGGGTAATAGATGGAAGTTGTAAAGGGCTAAAGGAGAAGGAGGCTGATAGGAGAGGGCACTGGACTGTGGAAGAAATCATATACTATCTGCTTAGTCTCCAAACTGATGGCATGAACCACGATTTCTCTAACTTCCACTAGTTTCTCCCCCCTTCTCTCTTTTCTCATTCCCCATTCTAGCTCCCCTCTTTCCTCGTAACTAGATCACCACCTCTGGTCACCATCCTCCTTCCCTTTCTTCCATGGCCTGCTCTCCTCTCCTATCAGATAACTTGTTAGGTGTTAGAGGCAGATACATGAGGGGCATTTAAAAAGCTATTCGATAGCCACAAGGATGATAGAAAAATGGAGGGCTATGTAGGACAACAGGTTTAGATCGATCTTAGAGTAAATTAAAAGGCTGGCACCACTTTGTGGGCCGAAGGGCCTGGAATGAGCGGTAATGTTCTATATTGCCATTAGCCCTGTGCTGGAGGCAGGGCCTGAGGAAAGGAGTGAAATGGGCTGAGGTGCTACATACACTAGTGTTGATGAATCAATACTTCTCTTCAGATAAGGAGATTCTGGCCGACGTTGGCAGTTGGAAAGCAGCCCTGGCCAATTTTGGAAAGGAATACGTTGGGCGAACTTTGGTCTACCTGGACGGAACTACTAAGTCTTGTCGGAATCAGGAATGCAACATGGGGAATTTGATCTGTGATGCTATGGTGAGCAACTTGAGATGGTCAGTGAACACTTCCACCCCTGACTGGAACGTCATCTATCACCTGTCCTGTGGAGGACTGCCCCCACCTGTCCCAATGGTCTAAAGTAACTTTATTCAAGCATCCCCTCCCCCCCCACCCCCAACCCCATCCCATCCTCCTCCTGACGCAGAGGGGCCCGTTGACCTCTGAGAGATGGAAGGTTACTGCTGACACGGGCACCGTGCCCGGTATCCGGTATCTCCTGTGGGCACAGAGCCAGCAACCAGCTTGGATCGTTCACTGCGAACAGCCAGTCGCATCCACCAGGTGAGAGTGGTGGGCTGGTCAGCAGGAAGTGTCCCCTCTCACACAGCTGGGGCCAGAACTCCAACACTGCACCAACCACGTGCTAAGTGCTACTCCCTTTACGCATGGAGGGAAACTTGCAGAGCTGGTGCCTGGAATGGTGGGTCCATGACTGAATAGTGTATCATGGTCCGTCCCAAGAATCAGCTGTGACTACTTCACCTTCCATCCAGCACAGAGACGGGGCCTTTTACCCACTGAGTCCGTGACAACCATCAATCACCTGCTTCTTTACTCTCACCATCAACTTCCCCCAGACTCCCACTCTCACTGACACACTGTCTGTCTCTGGCTACCTGAAGGGAGAGCTGGGGTGGTAACAGAATCTCCTCCATCATCTGGTTTCCTCAAACCTCACCGACACCTCTGCTGCCTCAGAAGGTGAAGCATGGCCTTGCTGACCCTCACCAGTTTCCGGAAACACCACAGAAGGCATCCTATCTGGTTGTCTCACGGCCTGCTACAGCCAAGCTTCATCGGGGCCTGCAAGAAACTGCAGAGAGCTGAGGATGTCACAATATCCAGCCTCCCTTCCAGAGACTGTCCTACACTTCTCACCGTCTCGGTGAAGCAGCCAGGATAATCAAAGGCCCTATCCATTCCGGATATCCTCTCTTCTCCCACCCCTTCCCATCAGGCAGACGATACAAAATCTTGAAAGCAAACACTACCATGTTCAAAGACAGTTTCTACCCTACAGTTTAACAGGCTTCCTGTATGTTAAAAATGAACCCCTGACCCCACAATTTGTCTCATCGTAACTTTGGACCACACTGTCTGCTCACTCTGCAAGTTTTATTTAACTATAGTGCTTTATGCTATATCCCCTCGTCGTTTTTTCTGTTATACAACCTCAATACACTGATGAGGTGAATTAAGCTGCACAGATGATCTGCAAACCAACATACATGTGACAATAAAAAAACAATTACTTGGCAAACTACAGTATTTGCCCCACGGAATTTTAACTTTCATTTATCAAGTGAACTGATAGTCAATCTGTCCACTTCCTCTTCTTCCTCCCTCCTTTCCTGCTCCTCTCCTCCCTCTCTCTACTCTCCCTTTCCCCATATCCTTCCTTTACTTTTTCCCTCTCCCTCTGGCCTTCCTTCCTCTCCAACCTCTCCATTACCTCCCCTCCTCTCATACTCCTCCCTTGTCCTATCCTCACTCTAACCTCACCCTTTCCTTCCTTTCCACACCTTCACCCCCTCTCCCATCAACCTCCCACCCCTCCACCTCATCCTCTATCATTCTTACACCCCTCTATCTCCCTCTCACCTCTCCATCTCCCCCTGTATCTCAATCCCTCTCCTCTCTCCCTTCTCCTGGTCCTCACCTCCATCAGCACACGCTGACTACCACTGTGATTTCAGATCCGCGAGAGTGTCCGAAAACCAGATGAAAAGTTTTGGAGCCACGTTTCCATTTGTATAACACAAGGTGGAGGCATCCGGTCACCCATTGATGAACGAACCGGCAATGGTATGTACAAGGCCAAAACACCAGAGACGTTTTATCAACGATGAATGATATTACCCTTGCTTAGAAATTATTGCCACTAGAAATTTCAGAAATATAACAAAGGTTACTTAACGGCAGCTGTGGAGAAAAATTTTGCCCAATTCAAGTTGTGGACGGTTCTCTGTACAATGAGAGAAAGATTTGTTCTGTGTTTAGAATTCAACCATGCTCTAAAAACAAAACCCAGGATGAACATTAAGCACAGAGTGAAAAAGGGCAAGACTAGGATTTGCCACTGGGTTGGACATTACAGTGAGACAGTTGATAGAGCCAGAAATGAAGGAAGGAAATGTTACTGTTGTGAGAACATGTCACATGACCTTGAGGACTGTGGGTTTAAAGACAACAAATGCAGAAACTGTGGCAAACAGGGCCACATTGGCAGAGTATGCAAAGCTAGTAAACAGCAGAAAAAGGACAAAATACAGAGAAACAAGAAACCCCAGGAAGGAAAACACAACAATGTACACAAAATGGAAGAAAGCAGTTCTGATGAAGATGACTCAGACAAAAGTGAATTGTCTGCAACTTCACAGCGTGAAAGAGACACATGATCAAAGAGTAATATGGATCACTGCACAAGTGGCAGGCATGAGACTGAAAATGGAGTTGGACACAGGCTCAGCTTTAACAATGATCTCTGTACACTACAAATGACTGTTTTCTCGCATACCTCTGAAACGAACTAAACTACTGCTAAAGACTTACACAGGACAGAGAGTGCATCCCAAAGGTAAAATTAAAGTGACAGTGACCTACAGAGACAAAACACAGCAGCTGAACCTCTATGTACTGAAAAACGTAGGTCCACCGTTGCTGGGGCGTGAATGGCTCAGGAAAATCCAGCTGGATTGGCACACCATCAAGGCACTAAATGTGTCAACAAGGGAGGGCTGCTAGGCGGGGAAGATGTCCACAGCTCTCCTCTCACCCATTGTCGATTACTTCAATGACGAGGAGGAGCTAGAGAGCGCAGACGAGGAGGATGAACACAGTATCCGTGGCTGCGACTCGGATGAAGATACAGAGGATGCAAGGGAGACGGACATTGCCAATAAGCAGGATGATGAAGACTACCTGGAAGTAAGAGAGCAGAGGTACCAGGAGAAACTGACATCTCTCAAAAGACACTTACAGGAAGTATCAGAAAAGGATGAAGAAACTAGATCAACAACACAAGGAAAGAATACGAAATACGGAGCTTTTTCTGCAACAGGAGACAGGACAAGTGGAAAGGAACTATATTAAAGGGAAGAAAGCAGTGAAGGAATTTGAAGATAAAAAGGTTGAGTTAGAAGAAAAGAAAAAGATGATTGAGAATGAGAGGCTAACAATGGAACTCACAGGAGATTCTATGGAGGTAAAACCAATAATGACTAGGAAATTAAGGAGGAGACCTAATGACCCTGTTCCAATTACAGACAAAAGATGAAAACCTGCACCTGCGCAGTTAAATTACTTGTTAACAGATGAACAGATACTGGAAGATCTGCAAACTCTCAATAAGCTTAAATCTCCGAAAAGACCAGCATCTCCATCTTCTCCTGAGCATCTTCACAGCACTCCTGCTGAATCACCAGCACGAGGAGTAGATGGAAAGTTATATTATGATAAGAGATAGTATCATAAAGGTCAGGCTATCTCTTTGGAATCTAAGGAGAATACAAAGATTGGTTGTGTAATTAGCTCAGTTGGAACAAATGAGTAAGGAAGACAAGTGATAGCACAAAGATGCGAATGTATCTAGGACAGCTACACAGAGGAGTCTTCATTATTCAGAGGTGATCTGCTGCCTAGAACTCTTAGCAAGTTGGAGGTGCACATCTTCTTAACTCCCTATACTCAGAGGTCAACTTCTCATGACTTTTACATGGAAATCTGTATTAAAACAAACAAGTTATTGACAGACGTTACCCGGAGAAGCAGAGAAGACCCCCCACACCCCAGAGACCTGAGTTATAAATGGGTCTTGGACCAAAAGTAAAAGAAAGGGCTTGTTATAATTTGATATTATTACGTTACTTTGTTATTATTTGATATTATTAAGTAAACAAATGGTAGGCATTCAAATGCTAAGGGTAAATGTATTTGTTTAGCATAGTGCCCCAGTTAAAAAAAAACAGTTGATACACTATTAAAATAAAAGGGGAGGAGTGTATCATATAGCCAACAGTATAATAAGGGACTACTTTATGTTTTAGTAACACGTCATTGATTGCAACATTAGGTGCATATTGAGCATGCGTTATCAGGTGTGTATTGATCTGTACGTGTGTTTTAAGGTTCGGTTTCTGCCAGTAAAGAACCATGAAACTTAGCTCCCGTCTCCAGTGTTTTTATTAACAGCATTGTTGTGTAGCCAGGCCACATACACAACAAAAACAAATCTCAGGGTAGTATATTCAGATTCAGTTTATTGTCATTTAAAAACCACAAATGCAATGCAGTTAAAAAATGAGACAACGTTCCTCCAGAATGATATCACAAAAACACATGACAAAACAGACTACACCAGAAAATATGGTGACCTTTACGTACTTTGAACTTTGATGAATCTGTTAAACAAGGTGCCTGTGGTAATACAGGAAAGGTACGAGCATGGACAGAAGATTGGCTGATCAGCAGGAGGCAGAGAGCCAGAATAAAGGGACCGTTTCCTGGTCCGCTCCGGTGGCTAGGGACCCCTTTTCACAGTATATGCAATTGATTTTGATGACAGAATTGACGGTTTTGTGGCCAAGTTTGCAGATGATACGAAGATAGATGGAGGGGCAGGTAGTGTTGTGGAGGCAGGGAGTCCGCAGAAGGACTTAGAGAACAGGCAAATGGAATACAGTGCAGGGAAGTGGGTGGCCGTGTACTTTGGTTGAAAGAGAAAAGGCCACAGACTATTTTCTAAACAGGGAGACAATTCGGAAATCAGAGGTGCGCAGGTACTTGGGAGTCCTGGTGGAGGGATCCCTAAAAGGTAACTTGCAGGTTGAGTCGGTGGTAAGGAAGGTAAATGCAATGTGAGCATTAATTTCAAGAGGAATCGAATATGAAGCCAAAGATGTAACGCGGGGCCCCTTTATCTGTGAAAAGGCATGCTGGCATTGGAGAGTTGACAAGAGAGACCCTGGGAATGTGTAAGGAATGTTTGATGGCTCTAGGCTGGTACTTACTGGGATTTAGAAGAATGAGGGGGATCTCATTGAAACCGATTGAATATTGAAGGTCTAGATAGAATGGATGTGGAGAGGATGTTAGCTGTAGCAGGGCTTTTAGGACCAGAGGCCACAGCCTCAGAATCGAAGGATGCCCTTTTAGAACAGAGATGAGGAGGAATTTCCTTGTCCAGAGGGTGGTGAATCTGTGGAATTCATTGGCACAGATAGCTGTGGCCAAGTCATTGAGTATATTTAAAGGAGAAGGCAGGAGAATGGGGTTGATGGAACCCCATGATGGAATGGCGGAGCAAACAATGGGCTGAATGGCCTAATTCACTCCAATTTCTTATGGGTTTGGTGTTGGATTTGAAGTCAAGACTATGTACCTTCCTGAACGGCCACACATACATTAGTGTCAGTCCGCTCAACGCTCACTGATACAGCATCTACTTGCTAATCATTGTCTGGGCTCTTCTGTGCCCTGTAACACTCCAGACAAGGGGGCACTGAAACAACTTGTAAATGAAAGGCTTGTGGTAGAATTTCCTCACTGGCTGTGGTCTGAACTCCACCCAGAGCTGTTTCAGTTTACAATTCTCCTGATCTTGATAGAGGTTGTAAACTTATGTTGAGTCATTGAAAGATGAACAGTCATCGCCTTTTGCCCACCGTGGAAATATCAAATAGTAGAGGGCATAGGTTTTAAGGTGAAGGGTGAAAGTTTAAAGGGGATTTGTGGGGCAAGTTTTTTTTTTACACAGAGAGTGGTGGATGCCTGGAATAGCCTGTCAGGGGTAGAGTTGCAGGCAGATACGTTAAGAGGTATTCAGACAGGCACATGAACGTGCAGGGAATGGAGGGATATGGACCATGGGCAGGCAGATGGGATTTGTGTACTTTGGTATTGAATTCAGCACAGACATGAAGAGCTTTACAGCCTGTTCTCTGCATATCATTGAATACAGAATCTGTCATGGGCCATCTCAATCAGTGATTTAAAGCACAGGGGCAACGTAGCATAGCGGTTCAATTCCTGCCACTGTCTATAAGGAGTTTACACGTTCCCCCGTGACCACGTGTTCCTCCACATTCCAGGGACATATGGGTTGATACATTATTAGTCACGGTGTAGTTGGGCTGCACAAATTAGTTGGCACGTGCACCAGGCTCAAGAAGAACTCCAGTGTTATCAGGCTATTGAATGGCTCCCTTGTAGGATAAGGTGGACTCTTGACCTCACAATCTGTGTTCTTGCAGCTGGTTGTCTACCTGCCCTTTGCCTGTGGCTGTTACACATGTGTGTTACTTTGCCGTGTCACTTTGTGCTGTCGCAATGGACTGTGCAATGAACTGATCAGTGTGAACAATCTGCAAGACAAGCTTTTCACTGTATCTAGTACATGCAATGATAATTAACCGATTCCAATTCCAGTAACGCCTTGATACCTTGTTTCCTGCATGTAGGGAGGATACAAATGGATAGCCTGATGGCAGTTTTACCGTTCGGAAGCACCGTTGACCTGCTGGAGGTCAAAGGGTCTACAATACGGGCAGCTTTTGAGCATTCAGTCAGAAGATATGGGATGAACACCGGCGAGTTCCTGCAGGTCTCTGGTAAGATAACTGGTCATCGTGTCCCTCCGCTGGGCCAGTGAGCGCTGTGGCATGGACACTGCGCGCACCCCTGGTCATCGCGTCCCTCCGCTGGGCCAGTGAGCGCTGTGGCATGGACACTGCGCGCACCCCTGGTCATCGCGTCCCTCCGCTGGGCCAGTGAGCGCTGTGGCATGGACACTGCGCGCACCCCTGGTCATCGCGTCCCTCCGCTGGGCCAGTGAGCGCTGTGGCTTGGACACTGCGCGCACCCCTGGTCATCGTGTCCCTCTGCCGGACCAATGAGTGCAGGGACACAGCTGCTTTGCTCATATGTGGTAGAAAAATACCTATCAATTGTTTATCAATTGCTCCCTCCCTGAAAGGATGAAGCATGCAAAAACAAACTCACAAAGCTGAGCACAAATCCTGAGAACTGTGATGAAACAAACCAAGAAGTGAGGAAACTGTTAGTAAGACCACAAGCCATGTCAAAATAGCTTGCTGCAACTGCTAACGATGTTGCTGTGAAGGATGATGAGGTGATTTATTCATATGGGAGAGCCCAGCATGATGGCATAAGCATCGATTTTTCTGACGTCTGGTAATTACTCCACATCCCACACCCCCCCTTATCCATTCCCGATACTGGCTCCTCGCTTGCCCCTTCTTATCTCCTCACCTGCCTTTTTCCCATGGTCCAATCTCCTCTCCAACCGGATTACTTCTTTTTTTTAGCTCTTTACCTCTTCAGCTTCGCATTTCATCTCTACTCCCCTCACCTGGTTTCCCCCAGCACCTGCCAGCTTGTACTCTTCCCGTCCCTTGTCCTTTCATTCTGGCATCTTCCCCCTTCCCCCCAGGTCCTGATTAAGTGTCTCAGCTCAAAATGTCAGCTCTTTATTCCCAAACGAGAGAACATCTGCAGATGCTGGAAATCCAAGCAACACACACAAAATGCTGGAGGAACTGAATGGTAGTGAGGGAGGAGGTGTAGGGGGCAGGTGAATCACTTAAGTGCCAGGAGGGAGATCAGTGGGGAGGGACGAATGGACGTATAATGCCAGTCTTCCAGTACTGAAGTCACCAGAGAAATAGAGTCTAGAGGAGGCAGATGAAGATGCCATGGTGCACGAGCCAGGAATGGAAAACGATACAGATACAGAATGAGGAGTGAGCCTCATCTGATAACCCAATCTGAGTTAAATGACATGGTCAGAGACGTGGGGTTGTCGAAGGCAAAAGCAGAAGCGGGTTCAAGGATGAAATCTGCCAGCACCAGGCAAAAGAAGAATCCCTGAAGGACTTTGGTATTTGAGACAGATGTTTCCCAGAACGACAGATGCTAAGATGAAGGGAGGGATTTCTGTTGGTCCATGAATCAATCAAGTCGTCAATGACCAGGCAATTCAAAGATTTTCTAGTGGGACCGGAGAAAATCATTGGAAGGCATTCAAGGATGTCATTGAAAATTTTCTTGGCAAATCCAGAGCACCAAGCTACACACAGCTGGTTAACAACATGCTTCAAGCATACAGAATCGTGAAGTGCAACATGTCACTACTGTTGTGTTCTTTACACGTACCGTGGGTTACTCATAAAGAAACATATTCTGGAAGAGCATAACTAGAACTTTTACTTAACAGCAAACAGCAACCACGTTTTAACCATACAAGCTTCTCGATCATTCTGTCATTTCTGCGCATGCTCAGAACTCTGTCCAATCACGTCCTGACACGTGACATGTGATATCACCACAACCACAGATTCGTTTTCTGCATTCCCATTTAGACTTCTTCCCTGCAAATCTTGGCGCTGTCAGTGACGGGCACGGTGAAATGTTTCACCAGGACATTGCGGTCATGGAGAAACAGTACCAGGGCAACTGGAATCCATCAGTGCTGGTGGATTATTGTAGACAATAAGCACAATGAGTCACTGAGTCCAAATGAAAAACATCAACAGAACGTTTTTAGTTCAGTTGAACTATTGCAAAGTGCATTATGCAACTAAAGTGGGATAACATTAGCCATTCTCCAATCCTCAGGAACTGATCCTGAATCTAAGGAACATTGGAAAATGATTACCAATGCATCTGCAATTTCCAGGGCCACCTCCTTTAGTACCCTAGGATGCAGACCATCTGGACCTGGGGATTTGTCAGCCTTCAGTCCCATCAGTCTTCTCATCATCGTTTCCTTCCGAATGTCAATCTGTTTCATTTCCTCTGTTACCCTATGTCCTTGGTCCATCCATACATCTGGGAGATTGCTTGTGTCTTCCTTAGTGAAAACAGATCTAAAGTACTCATTACGTTCTTCTGCCGTTTCTCTGTTTCCCATAAAACATTTCACCCAATTCATTCTTCAAGGGCCCAACATTGTTCTTAACTATCTTCTTTCTCTTCACATACCTAAAAAACCTTTTGCTATCTTCCTTTATATTCCTGGCTAGCTTGCGTTCGTACCTCATTTTTTCTCCCCGTATTGTCTTTTTAGTTAAGTTCTGTTGTTCCTTAAAAACTTCCCAATCATCTGTCCTCCCACTCACCCTAGCTCTGTTATACTTCCTTTTTTTTAATGCTATGCAATCTCTGACTTCCTTTGTCAACCACTGTGGCCCCTTTCCCCCCTTTGAATCCTTCCTTCTCTGGGGGATGAACTGATTTTGCACCTTGTGAATTATTCCCAAGAATACCTGCCATTGCTGTTCCACTGTCTTTTCTGCTAGGCTATCCATCCAGTCAACTTTGGCCAGCTCCTCCCTCATAGTTTCCCCTGTTCAACTGCAACGCTGACACCTCCGAGCTGCCCTTATCCTTCTCAAATTGCAGATAAAAACTTATAATATTATGATCACTACCTCCTAACGGCTCCTTTACTGCAAGATCACTTATCAAATCCTGTTCATTACATAACACTAAATCCAGAATAGTCTTGTCCTTGGTCGGCTCTTGTACAAGCTGTTCCAAGAATGCATCCCGTAGGCACTCTACAAACTCCCTATCCTGTGGTCCAGCACCAACCTGATTCTCCCAGTTCACCTGCATGTTGAAATCCCCCATAACTACTGCGACATTACCTTTGCCACATGCCAATGTTAACTCCATATTCAACTTGCACCCAATATCCATGCTACTGTTTGGTGGCCTGTAGACAACACCCATTTGGGTCCTTTTGGCCTTACTGTTCCTCAGTTCTATCCACACAGACTCTACTTCTCCTGACCCTATGTCCCCCCTTGCAAAGGACTGAATCTCATTCCTCACCAACAGGGCCACCCCACCCCCTCTGCCCACATTTCTGTCCCTACGATAGCACGTATATCCTTGTACATTCATTTCCCAGGTCTGATCTCCCTGCAGCCATGTCTCCGTTATCCCAACAACATCATAGTTACCCATTCGCACCTGAGCTTCAAGCTCATCCGCCTTATTTCTGACACTTCGTGCATTCAGATATAGAATTTTTAGCCCATTTCTCCTCTCTCTGTTTAAATCGCTGCCTATTGTGCTTAACCCAGCTCCCCGAACTCCCATACGCCCCTAGAATTTTGTTGTCCTTCCTCAATTTACTTATTCTTTCAACACATTTAACTCCATGTTCCGTCAGACCATCCCTCTGTACATGTGTCCTCCTTATCACTTGTTCCGCCTCACCTTTCTCTACTACACACTTAATATTCTGGAACCGTGTAGTCCCCACCTGTCCTTTATTCTTCCTCTCACTATCCTCTCGCACATTCTGGATCCCTGCCCCCTGCAAATTTAGTTTAAACCCCCCCCAAGAAGCACTAGCAAACTTCCCTGCAAGAATGTTAGTACCGCTCCAGTTCAGGTGTAAACCGTCCCTTCAGAACAGATCCCACCTTCCCTGGAACAGAGCCCAATTATCTACAAACCTGAAGCCCTCCCTCCTGCACCATCCTCTCAGCCACGTATTAATCTTTATAATCTTTCTGTTCCTTGCCTCCCTCGCAAGTGGCACAGGTAGCAATCCTGAGATTGTTACCCTGGATGTCCTGCTCTTCAGCTTCGCACCTAACTCCCTGAACTCCCTACGCAGGACCCCCTCACTCATCCTACCCACGTCATTGGTCCTTACATGGACCACAACATCTGGATTCTTGCCCTCCCTCTCAAGAATAACCTGCACCCAATCTGAGATGTCTCTGACCCCGGCACCAGGGAAGCAACATAGCATCCGAGACTCCCGATCTTACCCACAAAATCTCCTATCCGCCCCCCTGACTATAGAATCCCCTATCACTACCGCTCTCTTCTCTTCCCTCCTCCCCTTCCTAGTCGCGGGTCCAACCTCAGTGCCAGAGACAGGACCCCTGCAGCTTGTTCCTGGTAGGTCATCCCCACCAACAGTATCCAAAACGGTATACTTATTGTTGATGGGAACGGCCACAGGGGTGCTCTGCTCTCTCTGTCTGCTCCCCTTGCCTCCCTTGACTGTCATCCATTTGCCTACCTCCTGTCTTTTCGGTGTGACTACCTCCCGATAACTCTTATCTATCTCAGCCTCTGCCTCCTGAATGATCCATAGTTCATCCAGCTCCTGCTCCAATTCCCTAACTCGGTCTGATAGGAGCTGCAGCTGGATGCACCTATTGCAGGTGTGGTCATCAGGGACAACTGTGTTGGCCCTGACCTCCCACGTACTGCATACGGAGCACACCACTGCTCTAACTGTCTCCCCCATTACCTGATCCCAGATTAGTCAGAATAAATGAAAAACAGGCTTCTTGCCGAAGTCCTCTTGTGCTAAAGCCTGCTGAGCCAAAGCCCAGCACTCTGCTCCTGCGCACTCTGCTGCCCGCTCCTGAAAGTGGGTCGCTTTTTAAACCACGCGCTCGCCGCTGACGTCACCCGCACTTGCGCAGCTTTACCTTCCTCCTCAGGTATTCTCCAGGTAGGTCCGAGGGTCTCGGCCTACCTACAACGGCTGATCCTCCGATCCTCCGATCTCCAGTCGTCTGTCGATCACGAGCACTCCTTACTCCCGCTCCGCTGCCCGCACCGACGGACACTTTTCCCACTCCCACTTTTTAAGAAAGGAGGGAGGGAGAAAACAGAGAACTATCGACCTGTCAGCCTGACATCGGTGGTGGGGAAGATGCTAGAGTCCATTATTAAGGATGAAATAGTGGCATATCTAGATAGCAGTGATAGGATTGGGCCGAGCCAGCATGGATTTACTAAGGGTAAATCATGCTTGACTAATCTGTTGGAGTTTTTCGAGGATGTAACCAGGAAGTTAGATGGGGGAGATCCAGTGGATGTAGTGTACCTCGATTTTCAGAAGGCATTTGATAAGGTCCCACATAGGAGATTGGTGGGTAAAATCAAAGCTCAGGGCATCGGGGGGAAGACATTGACATGGATAGAAAACTGGTTGGCAGATAGAAAGCAAAGGGTAGCAGTGAATGGGTGTTTCTCGGAATGGCAGGTGGTGACTAGTGGGGTGCCACAGGGCTCGGTATTGGGACCACAGCTGTTTACCATTTACGTCAACGATTTGGATGAAGGCATAGAAAATAACATCAGCAAATTTGCTGATGATACTAAGCTGGGTGGCAGTGTGACATGTGATGAGGATGTTAGGAGAATTCAGGGTGACTTGGATAGGCTGGGTGAGTGGGCAGATACTTGGCAGATGACGTTTAATGTGAATAAGTGAGGTTATCCACTTTGGGAGTAAGAACAGGAAGGCAGATTATTATCTGAACAGTGTAGAGTTAGGTAAGGGAGAAATACAAAGAGATCTAGGAGTCCTTGTTCATCAGTCACTGAAGGTGAATGAGCAAGTGCGGCAGGCAGTGAAGAAGGCTAATGGAATGTTGGCCTTTATTACAAAGGGAATTGAGTACAAGAGCAAGGAAATCCTCTTGCATTTGTACAGAGCCCTGGTGAGACCACACCTGGAGTATTGTGTACAGTTTTGGTCTCCAGGGTTAAGGAAGGACATCCTGGCTGTAGAGGAAGTGCAGCGTAGATTCACGAGGTTAATTCCTGGGATGTCTGGACTGTCTTACGCAGAGAGGTTAGAGAGACTGGGCTTGTACACGCTGGAATTAAGGAGATTGAGAGGGGATCTGATTGAAACATATAAGATTATTAAGAGATTGGACAAGATAGAGGCAGGAAATATGTTCCAGATGCTGGGAGAGTCCAGTACCAGAGGGCATGGTTTGAGAAAAAGGGGTAGGTCATTCAGGACAGAGTTAAGGAAAAACTTCTTCTCCCAGAGAGTTGTGGGGGTCTGGAATGCACTGCCTCGGAAGGTAGTGGAGGCCAATTCTCTGGATGCTTTCAAGAAGGAGCTAGATAGGTATCTTGTGGATAGGGGAATCAAGGGATATGGGGACAAGGCAGGAACCGGGTATTGATAGTAGTTGATCAGCCATGATCTCAGAATGGCGGTGCAGGCTCAAAGGGCCGAATGGTCTACTTCTGCACCTATTGTCTATAAAGGCATTACATTTAATAAAAGTTAATTTCTTGTTTCTCCAAATTCCTACGTGATACCAGTAGTATAAAGTTATATTTGTGTTCAGCTTTGAGTGTCCTGTCACGAACACAGGAGATTTCCGAGGAAGCAGCACCTTCAAAAAATCCTTTGCTGTCCAGTGCGCTAGATCAGGGAAAATGATCACATGCTGGACAAAATAATGGAGGAAATAACGCCATTGAAGGGGAACAAGAACCCTGGCACCCGATCGATTCCATCACCAAGCTTAAGTAGTCAGGCCTATTAACTGTAACGAACAAACTGCTGAAGGAGCTCAGCAGGTCAGGCAGCGTCTGTGGGGCAAAAGGACTTGTTGACATACTGGATCAAAACCCCGCTTTGACCAATGGTCCCTCACTCCTTTAGACTGAAGGCTCATGGGCCTTCACACCAGCACGTAAGAAAGTCAAGAGAAGGATAAAGTAGGATTTGTAAACCAGCTGGGGACTAAGAAAAGTGTGAATGGACATTCCAGCTGCTGACGAGGAGCGACACGGGTTTGAAATTGTTGAGTAACGTTCAGAGGAATTGAATATAGTTGTGGGGCTGGGAATGTCACTGACGGTAGTGTAGTGGTTAGCATAATGCGACCTGAGTTCAATTCCCGTTGCTGTCTGTAAGGAGTTTGCATGTTCTCCTCATGATCACATAGGTTTCCTCTGGGTGGTACAGTTCCCTCCTAAATTCCAAAGATGTAGAGGTTAGTAGATAATTTGGCCTCATGGGCGTAATTAGGTGGTGTAGGCTCATGGGGCTGTCACTGTGCTGTATCTCTAGATAAAAAAGACAACGTGTACTTCTTGAAGGCATTTGATTAAGACCTCATCAGAAGGATTTGGAATTGCAGGCAAATTCTCTGACTGGCTGAGAAAAGCAGGAACAGAGTCAGGATAATGGTTATGATGTCTCTGCAGCAGAGTGCGATCGGTGCAACCCTCGATGGCCTGTGTTGTGATTGCAATCGTGTCACTGTTGGAGGCTCAGATAAGAGGTTACGTTTCTAAGCTGAAGAGAAACAAGAGCTTTTATCAGCAGTAAACACCAATGCTTTGAATTACAGGAGAAATCTGAAAAGTTACTGAATAGGGAAACTGAGAGTCATCCACTTTGGACCTATAACAAAATTCCTTTCTACAAAACCACTGGAGAAGCAATAGGTCTTGTGGTCTAAGGGCACAGAGGATTGAAATGTCAGTGACAGGATGCAAAGTAACCCAGACAACTAATGGAATACTGGCCTTAAATCTGACTGACTGTGATACTGAGGACAGAGTTATGCCTCATCAGTACTGCGGCCCAGTTAGATTACATGCAGAGTGGGAGAAGCTGCAGGTATCCCTGTGTAGAGTTACTGGGATGACACCTGAATTCTGAGTACAGAGGGGGTTCACACAAATTGGACTGTGTTCTGGGAAATTAACCACTTTTAAAAGACGGCATGAAGTAGGTTTTTCCAGATATTCAAAAGGCACAACTGGCATGAATCCGGTGGCAGCGGGTAGAATCTTATTGCCCCATTAGCAAGTTGTGTCCTTTTAACCCTTTCCTATTAATGTACCCGCCTAAAGTTCTTTAAAATATTACACAGGCTGAGTACCTTTTATCTGAAATTCCAAAACGCAAAAACCTCTGAAATCCAGTTGTTTTTAGCACTGACATGAAGTCACAGATGGAAAATTCCACAAGATGGTGGGAAGGTTCCCTGGTGATGTACACCACAGACCTTTCTGAGAAGTGACCTCACGTATGGTAATGAAAAATAGAAAAATCATTGCATTAAGCGAAAAATCAGGATCCGGATTGTGTAGCGTCACCGTCGGAGTGAACATGCTGATCATGAAACAAGCAAAGATCTATCAGAGCAAACTGAGAATTGAAGGTCATGGTGAATATTCGGCAGGCTGGTTGCAGAAATTTAAGAAAAAGCACGGCATTCATTTTTTAAAGTGACTGCTGATCACAGAAATCTAGCGCCAGAACAAGTCCATGATGCCTAATGTTTTTATACCTCACGTAGCGGCGTTAAACTTTGAAAGCATTGTTGATGAAAACCGAATGCCAGAACAGGTCAGTGAGTGTACGAATAGGAACATTTGGCAGATGAACGTGTGGCTGAGGAACTGGTGTGTGTGGGGGTGGGGGGGGGCACAGTTCTGTTCTCTGGATCATTGGGATCTCTTCTGGGGAAGCTATGACCTGCACAAAAGGGACTGGATACACCTGAACCCGAACGGGACTTTATCTTTGCAGGCAGGCAGGTTGGCTAGGCTGCTTGGGAGGATTTAAACTATGTTGGCAGGGGGACAGCTGTGTTGGGACCACTTCTTTTAAAGTTATACGTCAATGGTTTGGATGATGGAATTGATGGCTTTTTGGCTAAGTTTGTGGACGATACAAAGATAGGCGGAGGTGCAGGTGGTGCTGAGGAAGCAGGGAGGCTTCAGAAGGGCTTAGACAGATTTGGAGATTGGGCAAAGAAGTAGCAGATGGAATAGTGTCGGGAAGTGTACGGCCATGCGGTAAGGTAAGAAGAAATAGACTATTTTCTAAATGGAGAGAAAATTGAAAAATCTAAGGTGCAAGGGACTTGGGAGTTCTCGTGTTGTAGGAATCCCTAAAGGTTAATTTGCCGGTTGAGTTGGTGGTGAGGAAGGGAAATGCGACGTTAGCATTGATTTTGAGAAGACTAGAGAGGCGAGGAATACGCATACAGGAGAGAGGTTGAAAATTTCGCTGAGTGGTGTCATAACAACAACCTCTCACTCAATGTCAGCATGATCAAGGAACTGATTGTAGACTTCAGAAGAGGGAAACCAGAGGGCCATGAGCCAGTAATCATCGGAGGATCAGAGGTGAAGAGATTATCAACTTTAAATTCCAGAGTGTTACTATTTAAGGGGACCTGTCCTGGACCCAGCAAGTAAGTGCAATTGCAAAGGAGGCATGCCAGTACCTCTACTTCCTCAAGATCCTGAGGAGATCTGATCTTTGGCAAACTTCTACAGATGTGTCGTGGAATTGGTGTTGCCTGGCTGCATCCTGGCCTGGTATAGAAACACCAATGTTTCTGAACAGAAAATCCTACAGAAAGTAATGGATTTGGCCCAGTACATCACAGGTAATGCCCTCCTAACCACTGAGCGTATCTACATGAAACATTGTCACAGGGAAACCGCATTCATCATCAGAGATCCCCACCACCCAGGTCATGCTCTCTTCTCACTGTAAAGGTACAAGACCCTCACACCACCAAGTTCAAGAACAGTTACGACTCCTCAACCATCACTCACTTGCCCCAACGTTGAAATGTTCCCGCAACCAATGATCTGATTTTAAGACCTCTTTATATTATTATCTCATGTTCTCATTATTTCTATTTTCATTTTGTTGCCTTCTGCACTCCGGTTGACCTTTCACTAATCCTGTTCCATAGACTTGTTGGGTGCATCCACAGGGAAATGAATCTCAGGGTTGTATATGATGACATATATGTGCTTTGATGATAAAATTTATTTTAATGTTTGAACTTTGAACTTTAAAAGCAAGGATGTGATGTTGGTGCTTTATAAGGCACTGGCGAGGTCTCACTTGGAGCATTGTGAGCAGTTTTGGGCCCTTTATCTAAGAAAAGATGTGCTGATATTGGCGAGGGTTCAGAGGGGGTTCACGAGAATGATTCTGCGAATGAAAGGGTTAACATATGAGGCCCAATTAATGGCTCTGGGCTCTCAACTGGAATTCAGTAATATTACTGTTAAGTACACATGAGTAAGACCAAGACTGCTTACCAGGATTATATACATTCAGGCTACTAGGCCGGATAAATCTGTAACCGAAGCTTTTTCTCTTCGTTTTTACCCTCCGTCCACACTAAAACGGTGTTTTCGTCCCCCGAAGCCGGAGCTTTTCAGAAACGCTTCCCAGGGTGGGTATTTTTGAAAACACTGCTCAGGCAGATCAGTGTGGACGAGGTAACCGGAGAAATTTAAAAACGCTGTCAGACGGCAGCACACCATTTCATTGTTTTCCTGAACGCAACCTAACAATTTCAGAACAGACGGCAACGAGACTGAAGCCAGGAGAGTTAGAAATGTACTCACCAAATACTTTGACCCATAACTTACTGAATAGATAAGTATACTCACTTTGCCCTGTTTTCTGTCCTTGCTTGTATGAAGGTGGTTTACCTATTTATGCAAGTACTTCTCTGACAATAGATGTGTAACAGCCTAATGTAACATTGTATGGAAATACAAGATAATACTGACGCAGACATGTTTTATACATTTAACGAGGTGCTTTATTAATGCAACAGAGTTGGTCAGTTTTTCAATGTTCGTCGTCAGTCAGGTCCCCATCGGTTGCCTCCATACGCTTCAGTATTTGTTTTTTTTAAACTTTTAAATCTTCCTGAGCGAGAGCCAACAGCTGCCCGTCGTTTAAGTTTTTCTAGTCCATAACTGAACAAACACGCACTGTCTTTCACAGCGAAATTCAACACCAAACATGTGGCTTGTTTTCGGTAGATGTGTCCTGCGCATGAGCAGTAGGAGGAGATTTGACGAAATCTCCATTTCAATGTGGACAGAGATATTTTTAAAAACACATAGTGTGAACACCTATCGTTTTTACACAAAACCGGCGTTTTCAAAAGTATCCGGTCTAGTGTGGATGTAGCAGAGTCAGAAGCAATAGCCATCCCGAGCTAGCTCATTATACATTTCAAAGCCCGGAATCCAAAATCCCTCTAGCCCCGAGCATTTTGGATAAGGGGTTACTCGCCCTGTAATCTGTACCATCTCCTCTGCCAGCTCGTTCCACAGAAGGAAGATCTATTAACATGCTTAGTCTGTGGTTAAAAGTTCCCAGAGAGAGTGGTCTGAACATCACCGCCAGCCCAGCCAACCTGATACTTCAGCCCACACCAGACTGAGACAGTACCCTGCTGTCGGGGAGGGATTTCTGGCAGACTTGAGTTCAAGAAGAGTGGGAGTTTGCAAGCAGGGACGGTGGGGATCAGGGATATATCCATGGATCAGCCATGATGAAATAGCTGAGCAGACTTGATGGGCCAAATGGTCTAATGCAGCACCTGTATCTTCCGGTCTTGTGGTTTTGTATCCTGCGCTTTCCATATTGCTCTCAGAAACTCCTACTTCCAACCATTGCTGTCATCCCCGTTAATCAACTTTGGCTAGCTCCTCTCTCGTGCCTCTGAAATTGCCTTTACTCCCCTGTAATGCCGATATATCTGATTCAAGCTCCTCCTTCTCAAACTGCAGGGTGAATCCTATCATATTGGATTTCTGCTCCTGTATCTAATGGTCTTCTGATAATCTCTCCCATCTTCTCCCATTTCTTTGACCTGTCCTTTCATCCTCTCTTGTCCTTCCTCCTTCTCCTGCCTCAGCATTTACTAAAATCTTTAAATATTCCCACTTCTGGAACATTAACTCTCTTTCTCTCCACAGACTCTGTCTGATCTGTTTTAATTGGCCAAATCATTAATCAAATAGAAACCATGGCGAGCTGAGATTGAAACAGCCCGAGAGCTGAACTGAATCTCCTTTCTCTCGTCTCCGTACATGTTTGGAATGTGGGAGGAAACGTGACCACGAGTTCCCTCCAGGTGTTCCTGTTTCCACCCACTTTCCAAGGATGTACGGGTTAGGGTTAGTGAGTTGTAAGCTTCCTGTGTCGGCATCGTGAGCATGGCGGCACCCAGCACAACGCTTGGACTGTGCTGGTTGTTGACATAAAACACGACATTTCACTCAATGCGACAAATAAATGTGATCTTTCTGTTTATGTCCAGAGTGGAATGGCAGGTGCTGTTAGTCAGGCCTTGCATTAACAAGTACACACTGCCCACTGAGCATACAGTATTTTTGCACCTGATCAGGGGGCGAAGCCGTTACCACCCCTTTCCCAAGGGTGACCTGCAGGCTTGCGGAGGGAACAGCCGCCTTCCACCTCCTTTGGTGGAGACGTATCTCCAACCCCAGCACCCGGTGTAGGGGTGCCCAGAACTAGAGGACGCCAGGGTTAAGGTGAGAGGGGAAAGATTTAAAGGAGACCTGAGAGGCCACTTTCGTATGGAACGAGCTGCCAGGGGAGGTAGCAGAAATGGGTACAATTATAACATTTTAAAAGACATTTAGACGGGTGCATTTATAGGCAAGGTTTGGAAGGATAAGGGCCAAATGATTTAAGCAGCTTTGTTAGGCCGAGCGACCTGTTTCCATGGAGTATAACCCTGACTGGCAGGTGTGCCGAATTTTCCAGGTATCCAGGTGGAATTTAACCTGAAGAGACCTCCGGGCTCCCGGGTGGTCAGACTCAACGTGCTGTGCGCAGACTGCCGAGTGCCCCACTACCAACCGCTCCTTGATACCAAGACCTACAAAATCGTCGCCAACTCCTACATCGCCAACGGGGGGGACGGATTTGCCATGCTGAAGAGTGGAGCACTGAGACACGATACCGGTAACTGCACACCTTCAGTCATTACTGACAGTGTTCATAGCAAATCGAATTCTAATGGGGATTGTATCTTTCTTTTCCCATTCTAGGCAATACAGATATTTCGGTGGTTTCCAGTTACATGAAGCAGCTGCAGGTAGTTTACCCTGCAGTGGAAGGGAGAATCTTATTCACGGATAATGGTGGGACCCGCCACGGTAGTAACTTGACCTTTGCATTATCGCTCTTCTCATTCCTGGCTTGGTTCTTACAATTTTAGCGATTCAGTCCAGCTGCTGTAGAACTATTCAGTGAACTTCCTAAGAAATGTTCAACGTGATTTCGACTCCCTGGCAGCAATGACTTCTATTTAAGCCATTGGCGGGTTGATCCCAAACCCGACCTGACACCATCCAATCATCAAACTCAATCACAGAACCGTAATTTATTTTCTTGGCCTCTCCCTCACCCTCATTGACCTAAGGACGTTCTGAAGTACTTTACAACCTTTACGTTGCTACCAGAAACCTGCCTCTAAGCTGATGGTGGAATACAGCAGTCAGCCTGCCCACTGAGTTGACGGGGCGGTGAGAGGGGTGATCAGATAGCTTGGCATTTCATGTTCGGAGAGGTTTGAGTGTCAAGTTTCGATGATGGTTATTCCTTTTGCCATTCTGCGCTGTGAAATGGGATCTTTAATGGCCAGCTGGATCATTGCGGCAGTTCACCTCATATAGATGGTGCCGGTTCCATTCTCTTCCCACAGGGCAGCATCAGCCTGAACTTGCTCATTTCACCGGATGACTCTCAGAGCTCCTGATACAGGAAGGAAATGTACCGACATCAAGCTACTACCGACAGCACCGTGTCTTTGCAAAAAGAATCCATTGTTTCTGAATGTACAGCCTTGTTTTTCCACAGTATCCTTGTGTCAGGACTGTGACTGTTGGAACCTGCAGAACGTACTGATCACAGAACTCCTTGTCGTTGATTATAGACCCCTGAGTTCACAAAAGGGATGTTCCTTCCTTTGAAATCAAGACACTTTAATCAAAGCAAAAGAGCAATAATTTACAAAAGGCACATGTAGATAAATGGAAATTGTTTTTGAAGCAGGAAAAATAACGGTTTTATTTTGAAATGGGTTGATGTCTTTGATCAGCATGAATGAATGAATTACAACATAAAATATAATATAATGCAATTTTATATAATTCAATAAAATTTTTCAAGCAACAATGATTATATTCCAATTGCTTTTGATAAAAGATTTTTATTTAGTTGGGTGTAGGTTTTATTCAAACCTTGGGTTCTTTTCCCTCTCTCTCAGTTGAGTTAAGTATTTCTTTTAGGAGGTGTACAGAGAAGAAACCAGAGTTGAGGGGCATGGAATTTCACTTACAGCTTTGTCAAAGTCAGCCTTCCCAATGGCATAAGGTCTCTGTCCTTGAGGTGGGATTGGCAGAGCTAAAGTCTGCTCTTTCTGGGGATTTGCTTTCCAAACAAAACTACCCCTCTGCTGGAGGGGGTAGATCTGACTGCAGTTGTAGCTAATCTCTTCCAGCACATGTATCAGAGCTGCCCTGGTTAAATAACCGTAGTATGTGTTTCAGTGATTGTTGGGCAGCAGACACATTCACTAGCTGCGCTTCCGACTGCTCCATGCAGCACCAGACCTGTCCAACATGGATGAAGATCTGGGTGAGAGGGCTGCGTGGAAGGGAAGGTTAGATTAATTTTAGCAGAGGTTAGCACGTTGCAGTGTGCTGTGTTCGACGAAGACGTCGGGAACTGGCAGAAACCTACACTGACTGGAGTCACACTTTGTACAAATGGGTCAGATGTGGTCTTACTGTGGGTTTGGCTCGAAGGGCTGTGTGACCTGCCTGCTCTTTCTTGATGTTCTCAGATAGGTTGTTTTCCAACATCCAGAAGTTCCCAGAGGACGTTCCAATTCAGCGTCCCCTTGTCAAGGTGGGATGTTGCAAATGATCATGTTTGGGGCTCCTGAGTAAACAGAACACTCCTCGTCTACCCGTAGATCGTCCAGGAATGGACTAATAAGTGCTCGATGTTCACTTCACTGACATTTCATGCGTGAAGCATCTCTAACAAGTTAGAGTCTCACCAGTCCTTCTCAGCAATAACAGTGCCCTCACTGTCACACGTGCTGAAGTCAGCATGAAACTGGTCCAGCCACACCAGGCCTGCGTGCTCTCACTTCCTGACTGACAAAGGTTTGATATAACTTAGTTTATCTAGGTGGGGAGCTGAAAGCCGAGCACCTCCTCAGTCACACGCTCCCTCCTCTACCGCAGGTCCAGATTCCCTTGGCCTTTCCACTGACGGCCCATTATCATCCCCCCTCTGGACCGCCGGGATATGCCCAGTGACCATGGCGACGCCTTACAGGCCAGCCAGCAGCAAACGGCATGCAACATTGGCCCAAAGCTCAAACCTTCGTACTCGATAAAACCTGGAATAGTTGCTGTAGTTTTCCATCCCAAACACCCCATCTGACAGGCTGCCCCACCCTTGTTTGCTATGCCGTCAACAAGCACTCTAATGTCCAAGGGTCACCTGATTCTGCCCATTGATAATACACATTGCATGACCATTAAGGTAGGTGAGTAATAGTTTATTGCCCATTTCTGTTACTCGTGACTTAGCCCAATCAATGTTCGGGCTCCTTTGGACAGATGATTCACTCGGACCAAGTAGACCAGCATCGCACTAGTCAAGTGCTACCGAGCAGTGGTAGAATCAAATATGGTAGTAATGTTGGTAGGCCACGCTCAACACTGGGACTTTGTGCTGTGATCACACCCTGTCGTACATGCCAGAGGCCGGGAAGCTCCTTCACAAAGGCCCAACGCCAAAATGCTACACCCTTCCTTGGCCCATCACTGCCTGCTAAAGTTCCAAGTTTCTGCTCCATGCAAGCTGCCCCCTCGATCACCCTCTTAAATACATAATTTAAGTATGGTACCTATGTATTTAAGGCACACAAAATTCTGGAGGAACTCAGCAGGTCAGGCAGCATCTACGGAGAGGAGTAAAGAGTGAACATTTTGGGCTGAGACCCTTCATCAGGACTAGATAGGTAGGAGGAAGTAGCCAGGATAAGAGGGTGAGGGAGGAGTACAAGCTGGAAGGTGATAGGTAAGACCAGGTAGGTGGATGGGGGTAGGGAGGATGAAGTGAGAAGCTGGGAGGTGGTAGGTAAGACCAGGTAGGTGGATGGGGGTAGGGAGGATGAAGTGAGAAGCTGGGAGGTGATGGGTAAGACCAGGTAGGTGGATGGGGGTAGGGAGGATGAAGTGAGAAGCTGGGAGGTGATGGGTAAGACCAGGTAGGTGGATGGGGGTAGGGAGGATGAAGTGAGAAGCTGGAAGGTGATGGGTAAGACCAGGTAGGTGGATGGGGGTAGGGAGGATGAAGTGAGAAGCTGGGAGGTGATGGGTAAGACCAGGTAGGTGGATGGGGGTAGGGAGGATGAAGTGAGAAGCTGGGAGGTGACGGGTGGAAGAGGTAAAGGGCCAAAGAAGAAGGGGCCTGATCAGAGAAGAGAGTGGACCATGGGAGAAAGGAAAGGATGAGGGGCACCAGGGGGAAGTGACAGACAGGAGAAGAGGGTAGAGGGGAGCCGGTATGGGGAATAGCAAAGGAGACGAGGGGAAAGGGGGAGAAGTCATCAGAAGTTGGTAAAATCAATGTCCATGCCCTGAGGAGGAGGCCAGGGAGCGACATATCTGAAGGGGAATGGAGATTGAAATTAAAATGGTTTGCCTCCCTGTCGCAGATGGAGTGGAAGTGCTTGACCTCAGGTCTCACCGATGTGAGTCGATGAGGTCGTGCTGAGAACACCAAGTCCAGTAGGTGAGCAGGGCAGTCTTGCTGCTGACTCACCTGGAAGGGCTGTTTAGGCCCTGAATAGTGATGAAGGAGGGCGTGAATGGCTGGTGTAACACTCGTTCCACTTGCAGGGATAACTGCCATGGTTGAGGTCAGTGGGGAGGGACGAATGGACAAAGGGACCGTGGAGGGAGCGATCTCCGCGGAGAGTAAAGGGCAGAGGAAAGATGTGTTTGGTGGTCGAAACCCATTGAATATGGTGACAAATAGGGAGAGTGACGTGCTGGATATGGAGGCTCATCGGGTGGCAGGTAAGGACGAGGAACTCTACCACTATTAGGTGGCGGGAAGATGGGGTGAGGGTGGATATTTGGGAAATGGAGGAGATGTGAGTCAGAGCAGCATCAGTGACAGAGGAAGGGGACTCCCACCTTCCCATTCAGTCCTGGTGAAGGGTCTCAGCCCGAAAGACTGACGTTTTATTCCTCTCCATAGATGCTGCTTGACCTGCAGAGTTCCTCCAGCATTATTACTCTGGATTTCTAGCATCTGCAGAATCTCTTGTGTTTATGACCTTTAGAAGAGCCTTCAGCAAGGTCCCTCACAGTCAGCTCTTCCTGAGGAGTGGGCATGTGGGGTTCACAATGGCTTGCTAGACGGGATTTAAAATTGGCTGGTTCATAGAAAGCTTGCAGTGGGATCTGGAAAAATGGGCTGAATAAAGGATAGATGGAATTGAATGCAGACAAGTGTGAGGAGTTGTACTTTGGGAGGACCTATATAGTGAATTTCAGGGCACTGAGGTGTGCGGTAGAACAAGGGAATCTGGGAATACAGTTCGATAATCCTTGGAAATGGTGTCACAGGTAAATAGGGTCATAAAGAGAGCTTTTGGCACATTGGCCTTTATAAATCAATATATGAAGTACAGGAGTTGTGTTGTTCTGTTCTGTATAAGATAAGATATGGGTGAGGCCTAATATGGAGTATTGTGTACAGTTCCGGGAAAATATCAATAAGGTTGAAACAGTGCAGAGAAAGTTTACACAGATGTGGTCAGGTCTTGAAGATGGGATTCAAGAGGAAAGTTTGCGTAGGTTCGAACTTTATTCCCTAGCGCACAGGAAAGTGAGGGGAGATTTGATAAGGCGTACAAGGTTATGAGGGATATAGAGAGGGCAAATGCAGGCAGGCTGGGCGAGACTGGAATGAGAGATCATAGGATATGGGTGAAAGGTGAAATATTTAAGGAAATCCCCAGGGGGATCTTTCTCGGTCAGAGGTTGCTGAGAGTGTGGAACGAGCTGCCAGAGGAAGTGGTGGTTGCAGCATTTATGTGAAGTTTGCAGTGATTTTGGAGGACTATGGTCCAGATGTGGGTCAATGGGTCTAACCAGTTTTACAGTCTGGCACAGGCCTGATGGGCAGAAGGGCCTGTTTGTGTTCTGCAGTTCTCTGAGTCTATGACTCTATAGAAAACAGACAGTAAAGGTGCAGGGCCGTTACTTTGACTGGAGGTCCGTGACCAGCGTTGTTTTGGAAAGGTCAGTGCTGGGACCCTTTGCTGGCTGTGATAGATAGTGAATCACAAAAATGTAGAGGAGGTTTGACCCAGAAGCAAAGCAGCAGAGATGATTTAACGGAGAGTGATAACTTTAATAGTAAACTGCAAAATAACAAGCCACTAGGGGCCACAAAACAAAAGAGAACAGATACTAAATACAACAGGCAACAAGGTGACTGAAGAGGAACAGCAACTGGTTAAGGCTGGCTGGTTTCGTGAGTGGCAGGTGATGCCAGTGAGCTGGGTGGGGATTGGGAGGAATGGACTCTCACCTTATGGCCGGCCCCCAATCAGCTGGGATGATTCAGATGGGCCCGGTGAAATTCTTTGATGAGCAATGGATCTGAGATCTAACAGAATGGGTACTCAAGATCTCTCCTCTGTGTTCTACCCTGCCCAGTTGACCAGGCACCCAGTCCTTGACAACGCAAATCTATGAACCAGCATACTGTTTACACTGGACCACCTTCCACCACTCTTCCGAATTCTAGTGAGTACAGGCCAAGAGCCATCAAACACTCTTCATATGACAAGCCATTCAAACACGGAATCATTTTTGTGAATCTCCTTTGAGCCCTCTCCAGTTTCAGTACATCCTTTCTACTAAGATGTCCTTCCCAAAACTGTTCATGACTCTCCAAGTGAGGCCTCACCAGTGCTTTATAAAGCCTCTACGTTACATCCTTGCTTTTATATTCTAGTCCTCTTGAAGTGAATGCTAACATTGCATTTGCCTTCCTCACCACAGACTCAACATGTAAATTAACCTCTAGGGCATCCTGTCTCATGTCCCTTTGTACTTCAGTTTTTTGTATTTTCTTTCTATTTAAAAAATAATCAACCCTTTAATTTCTTCAACCAAAGTGCATGACCACACACTCCCCATAACTGTATTCCAGCTGCAATTTCTTTGCTCATTCTCCCAATCAGTCCAAGCACCTTCTGTAGCCTCTCTACTTCCTCAAAACTACCTGCCCCTCCACCTATCTTCATATCATCTACAAACTTTGCAACAAATCCATCAATTCCATCACACAAGTCATTGATCAAAAACTTGATCCCAACACAGACCCCTGTTGAACACCACTAGCCACTGGCAGCCAGCCAGAAAAAGCTCCCTTTATTCCCACTCTTTGACTCCTGCCATCCAGCCACTGGCTCATCCATGCTAGAATCTTTTCTGTAATATCATGAGCTTGTAGTTTGTTAAGCAGCCACATGTGTGGCACCTTGCCAAAGGCCTTCCAAACACCCAAGTGCACAACATCAACGGATTCTCCTTTGTCTATCCTGCTTGTTACTTCTGCAAAGAATTCCAACGATTTCTCTGGCAAGATTTTCCCTTGAGGAAACCATGCTGACTTCAGCCTATTTTTTCATGTGCCTCCAAGTACCATGAGACTTCATCCTTAATAATGGACTCCAACGTCTTCCTGACCACTAAGGTCAGACTAACTGGCCTATAGTTTCCTTTCTTCTGCTTCCCTCCCTTCTTGAAGAGTCGAGTGACATTTACAATTTCCCAGTCTTCCAGAACCATTCCAGAATCTAATGATTCTTGAAAGATCATTACTAATGCATTCACTGTCTCTTCAGCCACTTCTTTCAGAACACTGAGGTGCACACCATCTGGTTCAGGTGACTTATCTACCTTTGACCTTTCCGTTTCCCAAGAACCTTCTCTCTGGTTATGGTAACTTCACACACTTCATGATGGCTGACACCTGGAATTTCCACCATACTGTTAGTGCCTTTCACGGTGAAGAATGAAGCAAAATACTTTTTCAGTTTGTTTGCCATTTCCTTGTCCCCCATTACTACGTCTCCAGCATTGCTTTCCAGTGGTCAGTTATCCACTCTCACCTCTTTTTTTACGCCTTATGTGGAAGCTCTTGGCATCCTCTTTAATATTATTGGCTGGCTTACTTTTGTATTCCAGCTTTACCTTCTTAATTATTTTTTTAGTTGCCTTCCGTTGGTTTTTAAATGCTTTCCAATCCTCTAACTTCCCACTAATTTTTGCTCTGTTATATGTCATCTTTGGCTTTTATGCTGGCTTTGACCTCTCACTAGCCACGGTTGTATCATCTTTCCTTTAGAATATTTCTTCCTCTTTGGGATGTTTATATCCTATGCCTTGCAAAGTGCTTCCAGAAAGTCTAGCAATTTCTGCTCTGTCATCCCTGCCAGTGTTCTTTTCCAATCAAATCTGGCCAACTCCTCTCTCTTGTGCCTCTTTAATTCCCTTTACACCGCTGTAATACTGATACATCTGACTTTAGCATCTCAGATTTTAGGGTGAATTCAATCATATTATGATCACTTGCCCCCAAGGGTTCTGTTACCTTAAGCTCTCTAATTAATTCTAGTTTATTGCTCAACACCCAATCCAGAATAGCTGATCCTCTAGTGGGCTCAACCATGAGGTGTCCTAAAAATCCATCATGGGCACTCTAGAAAATCCCCCTCCTGGAATCTAGCACCAACCTGATTTTCCCAATCTACCTGAATATTGAAATCCCCCTGACTATTGCAGCATTGCCTTTTTAGCATATGTTTTCCATCTCCTGCTGTAATTTGAAGGCTACATCCTTACTATAGTTTGGGGGTCTGTATAGAACTCCCATTAGGGTCTTCTTACCCTTGCAGACCCTTAGCTCCATCCACAATGATTCAACACCTTCTGACCCTCTGTCACTCCTTTGAATCATTTGATTTCATTTTTTACCAACAGAGCACCCTCTGCCTTCCTGCCTGTCCTTTTGATACACTGTGACATTAGGCTCCCAGCTAAAATCTTCTTGCAGCCATGATTCGGTGGTGCCCACAACATCATAGGTGCCAAGTAAGGGCAGAGTAGTCTGGCTGGGCATTGGCAGCGGTCAGCCAATCACCTTTTTCTAGCTTTCTGGCTTCAGCAAACCAGGACCTTGGCAGGCGGGACCTCCATCGTTGGCTCCTCTACGGGGAAGGGAACAACAGGGGCTGGTAGCCATGAAGCACTTCAAAGGGTGACATAGGAGGTGTGTAGACTGTGGGATGGCTCAGCCTATGGCAGATACAGCCACCATGTCGAAGGGTAAAGCATCGCAGAAACTTACCCACTGATCGTTGGTCTGTGGATGATAGCCAGAAGATAAACACACTGAGGTGCAGGAGGAGCAGAAAGCTTGCCGGAAGCGGTAGATAAATTGTACGCCATGGACCCACACAATGTCTTGAGGGAAGCTGTGGGGGTGAACTACATGTTGGATGAGAGGAGATCTTATACAAACATATAAAATTATGAAAGGGATAGATAAGATAGAGGCAGGAAAGTTGTTTCTACTGGGAGGTGAGACTAGAACTATGGGATATAGCCTCATGATTCGGGGGAGTAAATTTAGGATGGAGATGGGGAGGAACTGCTTTTCCCAGAGTGGTGAATCTGTGGAAACAGTGGAGGCTACCTCAGTAAATATATTTAAGACAAGGTTGGATAGATTCTTGCATAGTACGGGAATTAAGGGTTATGGGGGAAAGGCAGGTAGGTGGAGATGAGTCCATGGCCAGATCAGCCATGATCTTATTGAATGGCGGAGCAGGCTCGATGGGCCAGATGGCCGACTCCTGCTCCTATTTCTTATGCTCTTATGAACCAGGTCCGCCATTTTAGCAGTGTAGAGAAGCTTAGAGAAGGCAACGAAATGGACCTCTTTGGAGAACCGGTCCATCACTGTCACGATCACCATGGCCCTAGTGAAAGATGACAAGCCCATGATGAAATCCATGGTGATGTGGAACCATGGTCTTCGAGGGACTGGTAGGGGCTGCAGGGTCCCAGAGGGCCACTGGTTGGAGGAATTGTGGTTCAGCAGGAAAGGGAAGAGAAGAGGTGATAGGGGATTTGTTGATTAGGGGAACAGAAAGGAGGTTTTGAGGATGAGAACAAGATTTCCAGATGAGATGTTACCTCCCGGATGCCAGGGTCAGGGACATCTCAGATCGAGTCCACAGCATTCTTAAGTGGGAGGGTGAGCAGCAAGAATTCATGGTTCACGTTGGTACAAATGACATGGGTGGGAGGGATGATGAGGTCCTGCAAAGTGAGTTCAGGAAGTTAGGTGCTAAGTTAAAGACAGGACCTCCAGGATTGTGATCTCAGATTTGCTACCCATGCCACATGGTAGTGAGGCCAGAAATAGGAAGATCACATGGTTTAACACATGGCTAAAGAGATGATGCAGGAGGGAGGACTTCAGATTTTTGGATCATTGGGCTCACTTCCAGGGAACATGGGACTTCTACAGAAGGGACGGTGTGCACCTGAGGAGGGGCTAATATTCTAGCGGGAAGGTTTGATAATGCAGCACAGGGGAGGCTTAAACTAGATTTGCAGGGGGCGGAAACTAGAGCGCCAGAACAGATAGTAGTTCTGGAGAAAGATGTTGCTAAGCCTGCAGACAAAGTCTGGAGTCAAAAAGTCGAGCACGGGTGGGACTAATGTTCTTAGCTGTGTGTACAGTGTTTCAATGTGAGGAGCATTGTAGGGGAGACAGATGAGCTTTGGGCATGGATCAGCACATGGAATTATGATATTAGTGAGGCTTGGTTGCAGGAGGAGCAGGATTGGCAGCTCAATGTTCCAGTGTGCTTTTGATCTGGTAGAATGGGAGGGGTGGCACTACTAGTCGGGGAAAATGTGACAGCAGTGCTCAGTCTGGACAGGCTAAAAAGCTTGTCCACTGAGGCTTTATGGGTAAAAGTGAGGAGTAAGAAAGGTATGACCTCATTAATAGGGCTATATTAAAGACCATCCAGAAGTCCTCAGGATTTAGAGGAACGAATTTGTAGAGAGATCACAAACTGTTGCAAGAAACATAAGGTTGTGTTAGTAGGTGATTTTAACTTTCCACATATTGACTGGAAATCCTATACCGTAAAAAGGCTGGACGGGGAAAGAGTTTGTCAAATGTGTTCGGTAAAGTTTCCTAAACCAGTACACAGAAGTCCCAACTCGAGAGGGTGTGATACTGGATCTCCTAATAGGGCAAGAGACAGGGCAGGTGACAGAAACTTGTGTAGGGGAACACTTTGCATCCATTAGTTTCAAGGTAACTATGGAAATGGACGGGTCTGGTCCTAAGGTTGAGATTCTGAATTGGAGAAAGACCAGTTTTGATGGTATCATGAAGTATGGATTAGGACAGGTTGTTTTATGGCGAAGGTGTACTTGAAAAGTGGGAAGACTACAAAAGTGAAATTTTGAGACTACAGAGTTTGCACGATCCTGTCAGAATAAAAGGCAAGGATAACAGGTTGAGGGGACCTTTGCTTTTGAGAGACATTGAGGTTCTGGTAAGAAAGAGAAGGAAGTGCCTAGCAGGCGTAGGCAGGCAGGAACAAATGAGGTACTTGAGGAGTATAAGAAATGCAAACGAACACTTAAGAAGACATGAGGTTGCTCTTTCACACAAGCTGAGGAGATTCTGAAGGGCTTCTACAGATATATTAAGAACAAAAGGATAGCAAGGGACAAAGTTGGTCCTCTGGAAGATCAGAGTAGCGATCTATGCATAGAGCCAGAAGAGATGGGGAAGGTCTTAAATGGATTTTTTTCATGTATATTTACTCGGGAGATGGACACAGAGTCTATTGTTGCATACCCCATGGGTATCTTGCGACTGTCTTATGACCATGATGTGATTAAGTATCTGGTGAGCATGATGTAATGGTCTTGTGATGGTGGGGTGATGTAATTTCCTGAGGTCACATGATGTAATTTTCCTGCCAGTGAGAGGTCATGTGATGGCCTGTTCCAACAGGTATAAAACGGGAAAGCCTTGCTATGATGCAGGTTAGTTCGTGGTTTAATTCATCAGTTACTCCGTTATGCTGCGTATTCGTCTCATGACGCAGTTTTGTTTTAAAGTGGAGTTTTACTTTCTATCTTAAGTCTCAAAGGTTATTGCCGGCAGTTTCACCACAACGCTGTCAGTTTTAGTCCAGTCGGAGAGTGAAGAATTTACCGAAGTACGGAAAACCCGAAGGATTGAGTAAAGTTGATGTTGTCGGCAGTAATACAGTATCGACCTTATTGAATCCTCGTTCAAAGAGATAGTAACCTGCATCCGAAATAATCCCTGCTATAAGCGCAGAAAGGATTGGCACAACGTTATACGCCACGGAAAAAGTCAGTTCATTTAAACCGTTTTTATTTTCTTCGTCATAAATCCTTCGGGCAAGAAATATTTCGGTTGGGATCAGCAGTAACGTCACGTTGTCGAGGAATTCGTTACTTCAGGAAAGTCTCTCCTAATTGACTATGTAAATCAATTGGACTTTTGCATTCACCACTTTTAAGAACTGTGTTCGCATTTATCGCTTTAAGAACTGTTCGAGTTGCCATATAGCAGTTAACCTCTGGTTAAATTAGTCGTTTGTTTACTTTTCAGTTGTTGTTGAGCTGAGTTTAAATAAATGTTTCTTTGTTTATAAAAACCTGTCTCAATTCTATATTCATTGTTGCCGTATCATAACACTATGGATGTGAGACAACGCAGCAGCAATGTCATGGAGACTAGACAGATTACTAGACAGGTGTTTGCTGTCTTGAGGCAAATTAGGGTGGATAAAACCATGGAGTCTGACAAGGTAGTCTCTTGGACCCTCTGGGAAGCTAGTGCAGAAACTGCAGGGGCCCTGGCAGAGATACTTAAAATATCCTTAGCCATGGGTGAGGTGCCAGAGGATTGGAGGATAGCTGATGTCATTCTGTGGTTTAAGAAAGGCTCTAAGAATAAACCAGGAAATTATAAGGCCACTAAGCCTCACATTCTTCCAAAAGGACCACAACCTTGTTGTTGTTTGAAAGCTTGCGTGCCTCATAGAAAGCCATGTTGGCTGGAGTCAGGGCTTTATGCTTTGGCTCTTGGTAGAGTCACCCATGTCAAAGAGGTCAAAGGCCACACTAAGAGCGGTCCACCAGTCCGTCCTCCAGGTTCGAGGGTTCAGCTCAGGGCTAACAACCCTGATGGGAAAAACAGAATTGTTACGGAAACAGGAATGAAGAATCCTTTTACATTGGAGTGTGACGGTATTCCTGAGTCTCCACCTGGGATCTGCATGGCTGACAGTGGTGAAAACCAAGAGGAAGTTTCTGACATGATGAAGGAAGCCTCGAACTCTGCCAGAGACGGAGGACCTTTCATTGCTGCCCTCAATGCCAGCGGCGTATCGGGCAGTAGGTACAGTTGAAGTCAGAAGTTTACATACACTTAGGTTGAAGTCATTAAAACTCATTGTTTAACCACTCCACAGATTTCATATCAGTAAACTATAGTTTTGGCAAGACGTTGAGGACATCTACTTTGTGCGTGACATGAGTAATTTTTCCAACAATTGTTTACAGACAGATTATTTCACTTTTAATTGACTATATCACAATTCCAGTGTGTCAGAAGTTTACAAACAAAATCAAAAGAAATCAGCCAAGACCTCAGAGAAAAAAAATGTGGACCTCCACAAGTCTGGTTCAAAATTGGGAGCAATTTCCAAATGCCTGAGGGTACCACGTTCATCTGTACTAACAATAGTACGCAAGTATAAACACCATGGGACCACGCAGCCATCGTACCGCTCAGGAAGGAGACGCATTCTGTCTCCTAAAGATGAACGTACTTTGGCACGAAAAGTGTGAATCAATCCCAGAACACCAGCAAAGGACCTTGTGAAGATGCTGGAGGGTACAGGTAGACAAATATCTATATCCACAGTAAAACAAGTCTGATATCGACATAACCTGAAAGGCTGCTCAGCCACTGCTTCAAAACCACCATAAAAAAGCCAGACTGCAGTCTGCACATGGGGACAAAGATCTTACTTTTTGGAGAATGTCCTCTGGTCTGATGAAACAAAAATTGAACTGTTTGGCCATAATGACCATCGTTATGTTTGGAGGAAAAAGGGTGATGCTTGCAAGCTGAAGAACACCATCCCAACCGTGAAGCATGGGGGTGTCAGCATCATGTTGTGGGGGTGCTTTGCTGCAGGAGGGACTGGTGCACTTCACAAAATAGATGGCATCACGAGGAAGGAAAATTATGTGGATATATTGAAGCAACATCTCAAGACATCAGCCAGGAAGTTAAAGCTCGGTCACAAATGGGTCTTCCAAATGGACAATGATCGCAAGCATACCTCCAAAGTTGTGGCAAAATTGCTTAAGGACAACAAAGTCAAGGTATTGGAGTGGCCATCACAAAGCCCTGACCTCAATCCGATAGAAAATTTGTGGGCAGAGCTGAAAAAGCATGTGCGAGCAAGGAGGCTTACAAACCTGACTCAGTTACACCAGTTCTGTCTGGAGGAATGGAACAAAATTCCAGCAACTTACTTTGAGAAGCTTGTTTAACAAATTAACAATTTAAAGGCAATGCTACCAAATACTAACAAAGTGTATGTAAACTTCTAACCCACTGGGAATGTGATGAAAGAAATAAAAGCTGAAATAAATCATTCTCTCTACTATTATTGTGACATTTCACATTCTCAAAATAAAGTAGTGATCCTAACTGACGGAAGACAGGGAATGTTTTCTAGGATGAAATGTCAGGAATTGTGAAAAACTAAGTTTAAATGTATTTGGCTAAGGTGTATGTAAACTTCTGACTTCAACTGCAGGTAAGAGCCTGACATTATAAGTGGGAAAACTATTGGAAGCACTTCGAAGGGACCAGAAATATTAGTATTTGGATACACTGGGACTGATAAGGGATAGTCAACATGGCTTTGTACGTGGAGCTAACTTCTAACCAATCTTATAGAGGTTTTTGAGGAAGTTACCAGGATAGTTGGCGAAGTAGATATTGTCTATGTGGATTTTACCAAGACCTTTGACAAGGTCCCACACGGTTCAGTCGCTTGGCATTCAAGATGAGGTGGTAAATTAGATTTGACATTGGCTTTGTGGGAGAAGCCAAGAGTGCCACTAGATGGTTTCCTCCGTGACTGGAGGACTGTGACGAGTGGTGTGCCGCAGGAATTGGTGCTGGGTCCATTGCTGTTTGTCATCTATATCAATGATCTGGGTGATAAGGTGGTAAACTGGATCAGCAGATTTACAGATGACACCAAGATTAGGGGTGTAGTGGACATTGAGGAAGTCTATTAGAGCTTGCAGCTGGAAAAATGGGCTGAAAATAGCACATAGAATTTAATGCAGACACATGCGAGGTGTTACATCTTGGGAGGACCAACCGGGGTAGGTCTTGAGAAGTGTGGTAGAACACAGGGATCTGGTCCATAATTCATTGAAAATGACATCACAGATAGATAGAGTCGCAAAGTAAGCTTTTGACTTATTGGCCTTCATAAATCAAAGTATTGAGTACAGGGGTTGGGATGTTATGTTGAAATTGTATAACAACTTGGTGAGGCCTAACTTGGAGAATTGTGTTTTGATCACTTACCTACAGGAAAGAGATAAATAAGATTGAAAAAGTGCAGAGAAAACTTACAAGGATGTTTCCAGGTCTTGAGGACCTGAGTTATAGGGAAACGTTGAATATGTTAAGACTTTATTCCCCCAGAATGTAGAAGATTGATGGGGTATTTGATAGAGGTATACAAAATTATGAGGAGTAGAAGAGGGTTGGGTGAGACAACATTAGAGGTCATGGGTTAGGCATGAAATGGGTGAAATGATTAAGGTGAACATGAACTACTTCACTCAGAAGTTGCTGTGTACGAGGGTGGAAGTTTCAAATTCAACATTGAAGAGAAGTTTGGATGGGAAGGGTATGGAGGGCCATGGTCCAGGTGCAGGTCGATGGGACTCGTGTCTCAGCGTGGACCAGATGGTGTTTCTGTACTGTAGTGTGCACTGACCCTGTGACTGAGCCACCGCAACTGGTGTTGCGGAAAACCCAGAGTCTGTCATGCATCCGGATGGCTGGAGAGGGGAGAGGAGTGGCCCCACTCGATTGCCTCAGACAGTGTTCAGGGCTTCCTTCATCATGTCAGTAGCTTCCTCTCAGTTCTCACCACTGTCAGTCATGCAAGCTCCGGGTGGAGACTCGGGAACGCCGTCACACTCAGATGTAGAAGGGCTCTTCGTTGCTGTTTCTGTAACAATTTTGTTTTACCAGTCAGGATTGTTAACCCTGAGCTGAACCTTGGGCCACTCTTAGCCTGTCATCTACCCTTTGACCTGTTTGGCATGGGTGACCCTACCAAGAACCAAAGCATAAAGCCCTGACTCCAGGAAACAGAGCTCTCTGGGTTATTGAGGCACGCAAGCCTCCAAACCACGACAATGCTGCGGTCCTCTTGGAGAAGAAGCAAATTGGGTTTGCTCCAGTTTGCCTACCAGCACTACAGCAGATGCCATTTCATTGACTCTTCATCAACCCTGGAACATGCTCTTCATTGACTCTTCATTCAATACCATCATCCCCTCAAAGCTAATCAACGCTTCAAGGCCTTGGTCTCAATACCCCCCTGTGCAATTGAATCCTCTAGTTTATCACCTGCAGACACCAGTCAGTTCAGATTGGCAATCTCCCATCAGCACAGGTGCACCACAGGGCTGTGTGCTCAGTCTCTGCTCTACTCGCTTTACACTTACGACTGTGAGTCTAAACACAGCTCCAGTGCCAGTTTCAAGTTTGCTGATGACACCACTGTCACTGGTCGAGTGAAGGGTGGTGATGAATCAGCGTACGGGGGGGAGATTGAAAATCCGGCTGAGTGGTGCCACAACAACCACTTCTCACTCAATCTCAGCAAGACCAAGGAGCTGATTATTGACTTCAGGAGGAGGAAACTGGGGGTCCATGAGCCAGTCCTCATTGGGGACTCAGCAACTTTAAATTCCTTAGTGTTGGGACAACCTGTCCTGGGCCCAGCACTTAAGTGCAATTACAAAGAAAGCTTGGCAGCACCTCCATTTCCTAAGGAGTTTATGAAGATCTGGCGTGACATCTAAAACTCTGACAAACTTCTATAGCTGTGTGGTGGAGAGTATATTGACTGGCTGCATCACAGCCTGGTATGGAAACACCAATGCCCTTGAACAGAAATTCCTACAAAAAGTTATGGATCTGGCCCAGTTCATTTCAGGTAAAACCCTCCCCACCATTGAGCACATCTACATGGAGCATTGTCACAGGAAAGCAGCATCCATCATCAGGGACCCCTCCAGCCAGGACAAGCTCTCTTCACGCTGCTGCCATCAGGAAGAAGGTACAGGGGCCTCAGGACTTACTTCACCAGGTACAGGAACGGTTATTACCCCCAACCATCAGACTCTTGAACCAAAAGGGATAACTTCACTCAACTTTCTCTTGCCCCATCATTGAAATGTTCCCTGAACCTGTGTACTCACTTTCATGGACTCATGTTCTTGATATTTATTTATTTATTATTCTTTCTTTCTTTTTGTATTTGCACAGTTTGTTGTCTTTTGCAAACCGGTTGAACGCCCAGTTGGTGCAGTCTTCCACTGATTTTATTATGGTTATTATTCTATTATGGATTAATTGAGTATGCCCACAAGACAATGAATCTCAGAGTGTATATGGTGACATATATATACTTTGATAATAAATTTATTTTGAACTTGTGTGGTCTCTGAGGCTGGCCCCCCTTTTACTGAAAGCAATGGTTAAGTCATGGTGTTCCTGTGGGAGTTTGAGGTTGATAGCTTCCTCTCGTTACTGGCATTTACTGAGCTTGCAGACAGGTGGGTCGCCAACTCAGATAACCAGGAGGAGTGAGGATCGTTAGTGGAGAGCCAGGGGTAACCCAAGATGATAGGAGTTTTGGGCGCGTTTCATGGACACACTATTCTTCGAAGCTCACGTGCACAGGGTGTGTGCACGCCCTGACCATCCCAGATGCCAAGGGATGTGAGAGATAAGCTCGGTAGGGAGTCCAAACTGCACCCACAGCGTCCAGCCCGGAAAGCTTCCAGCTGTGCTAGAATCTACCAGAGCGCCTTGTGTGCATAGAGTGGTTGGGATATGGAAGAGGACAGAGACAGGGCTATGGTTGGGCTATGGTGCTGGAATGAGGACCCGGGGTGAGCTTTTGTCGTGGTTACTTGAAATGACCAGGAGACGCAGACAATTCTTTGAGAAGTTTAAACCTTTATTTGCAAACAAAGGCTGAGGCAATCAATGAACTTGTCACCGAAAGCCCACCCAGCTCCGGTGTACAGCATTCTTTATAGTAATTTCTTATCTCAGTTACATTTCAGTTTCACCAGCATACCCAATCAATTTTTAATTCCATATCATCTATATATTAGCTAATCAATCGCTCTTGCCTAGCTCTCGGTGCGCCACCAGTATTTTTCACCCGTTCGCATTGGGGCCCCATTCCTGGCCAAGGTTATTTTTTCCAGACAACCTCCCTCACATTACATTCCTGCTCGTACCATCCTGTCTGCCACCGTTATCTCTTACTAAACAAAGGCTGAGTGTAATACATGGAGTACATTTCAGCTAATAGTGCTACTAGCTAAACAGGTGTTCTTTAACTGCCACAGTATGTAGCTCAGAGAATACAAGGTATCTAGTAAAACAATACATAGCAAAATGTTTCTAGTAAAATAATACGTAGTAATATTCAGTACCTAGAAGTGATTACATAGTATAGTAAATAGCTAGTACATAGTGATTATATTTCAGGTATATTTCTCAATATAGAAGGCTGTCTGCCTCTACCTGGTGATGCCATTTCCCAGACACAGTGGGCATCCGATGTTTGGGTGATCAGCTGTAAGTACACAAATTGTTTCTCCACCCACGGAGGTTAAGGGAGCTCTCCCTTACTGCATTGACCTGGAGGCATTGATGACGAGCGTTCTGCAGCCCAAAATGTTTCTGGGAACAGAACTGTGGTTCTGTCTGATGATCTTGTCAATTCAGAAGGCCAGAGTGATGAGGTTTTCAAAGTCAGTGGCTTCTGGGTGGACAGTTCATCTTTCAAGTGCTCCAAGAGTCTGTGATGGTAAAGGCCCAGCAGTACATCAGCATTCCAGATGCTCTCCCTGCCCACGCCGAGGGCCCTGAATCCAGCATGGAGCCTGACCCTTGACGCAGACAAAGTACCTGATCTGCTGCCCTCCCCCCTTCCCAAACGGTCAAAATCCCAGCACATCTCAGTGGTGAAATCCTCGTATCTGTTGCAAATAGGGCTCTTATTGGTCAGAACTCACCCCGTCAAAAGAATAATATTAATGGCAACTTTGGCTCAGTCCGTAGAATACAGAGATGACTGGAGCTCAAAATTCATGATGCACTGGGACCTGTCGTTTGTGCACCAGACTCTGGGGATCTGAGGGAGGAGGGTTGCTGTATCAAGACGCAGAATTGGTTGAGAGTGACGTGCAGTTGTTCAGTGGTTTCCTGTTGCTTCTGTACCATCCTCCCATGTTGATGGATGACTTCCTTTAAGCAAGCATGTTCTGCTGGGTCATCACTGATTCACTCATCCTGTCAGGAAATGTCGAGGAGGCTTAACCCAAACACAGAGCAGTAGAGACTATTTAGCAATAGTTTAATAATAAAATGCAAAACAACAGATCATGAGAGGGCCACAAAACAAGAGAACGCAGATACTTAACTCGACAAGGCTGAAGGCTGGGAGCAACTGATTGAGGTGGGCTGGTCTGATGCGCGAACAAGGATTGTGGATGAGAGCTGGGTTTAAATAGGTTGCAGGCGATGAGTTAGAAATGAGTGCAAGTGACTCTTAGCTGGGTGGAGACTGGAAGAAACCTGTATGTGCGGGCCTGACAAAGTAGGCGGATTAGTACGTTTGCAGATGACACAAAAATCGGTGGAATTGTGACCAGTAAGAAAGGATTCGACCAGTTGAAAATATGGGCAGAGAAGTGGTAAATAGAATTTAATCTGGATAAGTGTGAGATACTGCTTTATTGTAGGGCTAGGATTTTATTCCTTGGGATGCAGGAAATTGAAGAGTGTGGTGTATTAGGAACATAGATAGGGTGAATACATGCTGTCATTTTCCCAGGGGAAGAGAAACTAAAAGCTTGAGATTTAAGGTGAGAGGGGAAAGATTTAAAAGGGACCTGTGTGTCATGATGTGCACTGGCAATGAGGAGCCCAGAGACTCCCATGTAGAGACGGAATCAGCAGATTATACATAGGAATTCTAAAAGGATATTGGTGGCTCAACCAAGCAACACCACAAGAGCAATCATTCTCAAAACAACGATCTTGCAGTAACTGCTAATCAGGAGTCTGATTTAAATAATCAGAGTACGTGGAAAACCCATGCGAGTCAAAATAAACTTGACGAGATTAAACAGAAAGCACAAAGGCTTAACAACTCCAGATAAGCCTGACTGGATGTCTGGGGATTTGTTACTCTGACTAGAAGTCTTGGGCTGTTACTCTGACTGGATGCATTGGGAGTGTGTTACTCTGACTAGATGCATTGGGAGTGTGTTACTCTGACTGGATGCATTGGGAGTGTGTTACTCTGACTAGAAGTCTTGGGCTGTTACTCTGACTAGATGCATTGGGAGTGTGTTACTCTGACTGGATGCATTGGGAGTGTGTTACTCTGACTAGAAGTCTTGGGCTGTTACTCTGACTGGATGCATTGGGAGTGTGTTACTCTGACTAGATGCATTGGGAGTGTGTTACTCTGACTAGAGGTCTGGGGGGTGTTACTCTGACTAGATGCATTGGGAGTGTGTTACTCTGACTAGTGCTCTCGAGGGGTGTTACTCTGACTAGAGGTCTAGGGGTTTGTTACTCTGACTAGTGCTCTTGAGGGGTGTTACTCTGACTAGAGGTCTAGGGGTTTGTTACTCTGACTACTGCTCTTGAGGGGTGTTACTCTGACTAGAGGTCTAGGGGTTTGTTACTCTGACTAGTGCTCTTGAGGGGTGTTACTCTGACTAGAGGTCTAGGGGTTTGTTACTCTGACTAGTGCTCTTGAGGGGTGTTACTCTGACTAGAGGTCTAGGGGTTTGTTACTCTGACTAGTGCTCTTGAGGAGTGTTACTCTGACTAGAGGTCTAGGGGTTTGTTACTCTGACTAGTGCTCTTGAGGGGTGTTACTCTGACTAGAGATCTGAGGGGCTATTACTCTCACTAGAGGTCTGGGGGCTGTTACTCTGTCTAGAGATCTGGGGGGGCTATTACTCTGACTAGAGATCTGGGGGCTGTTACTCTGTCTAGAGATCTGGGGGGCTATTACTCTGACCAGATATTTGGTGGTGTTACTCTGACTAGAGGTCTGGGGGCTGTTACTCTGACTAGTTGTCTGGGGGGTGTTACTCTGACTAGAGATCTGGGGGGCTATTACTCTCACTAGAGGTCTGGGGGCTGTTACTCTGTCTAGAGATCTGGGGGCTATTACTCTGACCAGATATTTGGTGGTGTTACTCTGACTAGAGGTCTGGGGGCTGTTACTCTGACTAGTTGTCTGGGGGGTGTTACTCTGACTAGAGATCTGGGGGGCTATTACTCTGACTAGTTGTCTGGGGGCTGTTACTCTGACTAGTTGTCTGGGGGGTGTTACTCTGACTAGAGATCTGGGGGGCTATTACTCTGACTAGTTGTCTGGGGGCTGTTACTCTGACTAGTTGTCTGGGGGCTGTTACTCTGACTAGAGGTCTGGGGGCTGTTACTCTGACTAGAGATCTGGGGGGCTATTACTCTGACTAGTTGTCTGGGGGGTGTTACTCTGATTAGAGGTCTGGGGGCTGTTACTCTGACTAGAGATCTGGGGGGCTATTACTCTCACTAGAGGTCTGGGGGCTGTTACTCTGTCTAGAGATCTGGGGGCTATTACTCTGACCAGATATTTGGTGGTGTTACTCTGATTAGAGGTCTGGGGGCTGTTACTCTGACTAGAGGTCTGGGGGCTGTTACTCTGACTAGAGATCTGGGGGGCTATTACTCTGACTAGTTGTCTGGGGGCTGTTACTCTGACTAGAGGTCTGGGGGCTGTTACTCTGACTAGAGATCTGGGGGGCTATTACTCTGACCAGATATTTGGTGGTGTTACTCTGACTAGTTGTCTGGGGGCTGTTACTCTGACTAGAGATCTGGGGGGCTATTACTCTGACCAGATATTTGGTGGTGTTACTCTGATTAGAGGTCTGGGGGCTGTTACTCTGACTAGTTGTCTGGGGGCTGTTACTCTGACTAGAGGTCAACAAAGGCCTGCAGAGCTCATGACACCTGAGGGGCAATAGTTTCAAGCAGGGGGTATTGTATACATGGAATAAGTTGCCAGAGAAAGTGGCTGAGGCAGATACAGTAAGAGTCAACAGACTCACAGACCTCTCCAGCACGTCTCTACACCCTCTGTATCCATCCTGACCCTCAAGAACCCATAGTCAAAGACAAAGTAAGTACGTATGCAGCACCACACACTGCCCTGGGCTCCATCTCCTTGCAGGAATTTACAGGAAGACAAAGAAATACAACAGAATTTATAAAAACAAATAAACAAGGACTGATAAACAATCAACGTGCAAATAAAAGATATGTACTGTACATTTTCAATAATATTGAGAACAGGAGTGGGGAACCCTTGAACGTGAGTCCATAGGTTGTGGAATCTGTTCAGAGTTGAGGTGGGTGATATTATCTACGCCAGTTCAGGAGCCTGATGGTTGTAGAGTGATGGCTGGCCCTGGACCTGGTGGTGTGGGACCTCAGGCTCCTGTTCCTCCTGCCCAGTGCTATTAGTGAGAAGGGAGCCTGACCTGATGATGGATGTGCTCAGGAGTGGGGAGGGCTTTCTCTGTGCTGGTCTGGGATGTATCCACCACTTTCTGGAACCTTCTCCATTCCTGGGCATTTCCATAGCAGGCTGTGTTGCAACCAGTTAGAATACTCACTGTTAAATCCTGATAGGAAGTGACATGGAGAGTGATTGCAAGTGGGGAAGTTATTCCACCAGAGAGTGGAGAAGGTGGCAGCTTTGATGATTTGAAGATAGACAGGGGGTTGACAGGATAAGCCGAGGAGGAGAGCTCTTGGGGTGTGTGGACACCGAGTTCCATTCCTGCAGAGGCGAGCTGTTCCTGGCTCGGCATGGATCCCAGCTAGTGGGAGCTGGAGACGTGGAGCAGCCAGCTCTAGATCCCCACAGTGAAGAATGCAGGGGCATGGTTCTGCTCATAGGGAACAGTGTTCTTCACACTGGGGCCTGTCCCAGCTACAGATCACTCCATGCTTGGACAAGTGGGAGGGTACATATCACTCTGGAATGGGACCACTCCTGGGAACTAACCACTCTTCTCTGGGTCCTGTCCTGGGCACAGATCCCTCCACACTGCGACTAGTGACTGGGCACAGATCCCTCCACACTGCGACCAGTGATTGGGCACAGATTACTCCGCACTGGGACCAGTCCCGGGTACAGATTACTCCGCACTGGGACCAGTCCCGGGTACAGATTACTCCGCACTGGGACCAGTCCCGGGTACAGATTACTCCGCACTGGGACCAGTCCCGGGTACAGATTACTCCACTGGGACCAGTCCCGAGTACAGATTACTCCACACTGGGACCAGTGCAAGGGTACAGATTACTCCGCACTGGGACCAGTCCCGGGTACAGATTACTCCGCACTGGGACAAGTCCCGGGTACAGATTACTCCGCACTGGGACCAGTCCCGGGTACAGATTACTCCACACTGGGACCAGTCCCGGGTACAGATTACTCCGCACTGGGACCAGTCCCGGGTACAGATTACTCCGCACTGGGACCAGTCCCTGGTACAGATTACTCCACTGGGACCAGCCCCGGGTACAGATTACTCCGCACAGGGACCAGTGCAAGGGTACAGATTACTCCGCACTGGGACGAGTCCCGGGTACAGATTACTCCGCACTGGGACCAGTCCCGGGTACAGATTACTCCACACTGGGACCAGTCCCGGGTACAGATTACTCCGCACTGGGACCAGTCCCGGGTACAGATTACTCCGCACTGGGACCAGTCCCGGGTACAGATTACTCCGCACTGGGACCAGTCCCGGGTACAGATTACTCCGCACTGGGACCAGTGCAAGGGTACAGATTACTCCGCACTGGGACCAGTCCCGGGTACAGATTACTCCGCACTGGGACCAGTCCCGGGTACAGATTACTCCGCACTGGGACCAGTCCCGGGTACAGATTACTCCGCACTGGGACCAGTCCCGGGTACAGATTACTCCACACAGGGACCAGTCCCAGGTACAGATTACTCCGCACTGGGACCAGTCCCGGGTACAGATTACTCCGCACTGGGACCAGTCCCAGGTCAGATTACTCCGCACTGGGACCAGTCCCGGGTACAGATTACTCCGCACTGGGACCAGTCCCGGGTACAGATTACTCCACACAGGGACCAGTCCCGGGTACAGATTACTCCACTGGGACCAGTCCCGGGTACAGATTACTCCACACTGGGACCAGTGCAAGGGTACAGATTACTCCACACAGGGATCAGTCCCGGGTACAGATTACTCCGCACTGGGACCAGTCCCGGGTACAGATTACTCCACACAGGGACCAGTCCCGGGTACAGATTACTCCACTGGGACCAGTCCCGGGTACAGATTACTCCACACTGGGACCAGTGCAAGGGTACAGATTACTCCGCACTGGGACCAGTCCCAGGTACAGATTACTCCGCACTGGGACCAGTCCCGGGTACAGATTACTCCGCACTGGGACCAGTCCCGGGTACAGATTACTCCGCACTGGGACCAGTCCCGGGTACAGATTACTCCGCACTGGGACCAGTCCCGGGTACAGATTACTCCGCACTGGGACCAGTCCCGGGTACCTATTACTCCACACAGGGACCAGTCCCAGGTACAGATTACTCCGCACTGGGACCAGTCCCGGGTACAGATTACTCCGCACTGGGACCAGTCCCGGGTACAGATTACTCCGCACTGGGACCAGTCCCGGGTACAGATTACTCCACACTGGGACCAGTCCCGGGTACAGATTACTCCACACAGGGACCAGTCCCAGGTACAGATTACTCCGCACTGGGACCAGTCCCGGGTACAGATTACTCCACACAGGGACCAGTCCCAGGTACAGATTACTCCGCACTGGGACCAGTCCCGGGTACAGATTACTCCGCACTGGGACCAGTCCCGGGTACAGATTACTCCACACAGGGACCAGTCCCGGGGTACAGATTACTCCACTGGGACCAGTCCCGGGTACAGATTACTCCACACTGGGACCAGTGCAAGGGTAAAGATTACTCCACACTGGGACCAGTGCAAGGGTACAGATCACTCCGCACTGGGACCAGTGCAAGGGTACAGATCACTCCGCACTGGGACCAGTGCAAGGGTACAGATCACTCTGCGCTGGGGACACTGGTTGGGCACAGATTACTCCACACTGGGACCAGTCCCGGGTACAGATTACTCTGCACTGGGGACACTGGTTGGGCACAGATTACTCCACACTGGGATCAGTGATTGGGTACTGGTTACTCCACACTGGGACCAGTCCCGGGTACAGATTACTCCGCACTGGGACCAGTCCCGGGTACAGATTACTCCGCACTGGGACCAGTCCCGGGTACAGATTACTCCGCACTGGGGACACTGGTTGGGCACAGATTACTCCACACTGGGACCAGTCCCGGGTACAGATTACTCCGCACTGGGACCAGTGCAAGGGTACAGATCACTCTGCGCTGGGGACACTGGTTGGGCACAGATTACTCCACACTGGGACCAGTCCCGGGTACAGATTACTCTGCACTGGGGACACTGGTTGGGCACAGATTACTCCACACTGGGATCAGTGATTGGGTACTGGTTACTCCACACTGGGACCAGTCCCGGGTACAGATTACTCCGCACTGGGACCAGTCCCGGGTACAGATTACTCCGCACTGGGGACACTGGTTGGGCACAGATTACTCCACACTGGGATCAGTGATTGGGTACTGGTTACTCCACACTGGGACCAGTCCCGGGTACAGATTACTCCGCACTGGGACCAGTCCCGGGTACAGATTACTCTGCACTGGGGACACTGGTTGGGCACAGATTACTCCACACTGGGACCAGTGCAAGGGTACAGATCACTCTACGTGGAGCTAAGAGCACCCTGCTTCTCTCCCCACAGAAGCAGCCTGTCTTGCTGAGTGCTTCCCGTGCTTTCTGTTCATATTTCATGGCCCATTTTGTTGGTGGGTCTGGGCAGAAACTGGAGAGTGTAAGAGGAATAGGCAGAGGTTGTCCAGGCACCACTGGAGAAATTGACCAGGTCCACAGAAGGGACTTGATACGCCATCAATAACTCTCGGAGACCACCACACAACATCCTGGAGACTGAGGGAGGAACAGTGCCTCCAATCGCCTTTATACAGGGGTCAGTGGGAGGAGCCACTGGAGCAGTTAGCAGAGGGGCGTGTCCAGACAGGTATACACAGTTTACCACATTCACCCCACCTTTGTTTTAAAAGAGAGTCCCCACGGGGCGAAGTTTCTTACAAGTATATTTACAGGTTAAGTCTATCAGGTGGTCGAGTCTGTCTCTGCGATATATATAACACCGGTGGTGATTGCACCGGTGACGGTGGTTGTGCTGGCTCCGGCCTGACTTGAGGTGCCAGCCCGTTAGGCGTCAGTAATCCCTCATGCGTGTGTGTGGCGCCTGGTATGGGAGTGTCGTGCGGAGTCTGTGTAGTGCTTGGTGTGCACGGTGTCTCGTTGGTATATACATTGGTGGGTACGGGGTTCATAGTCACCGTGGAGTGTTCGGGGTAGGGGTCTGGTGCTCCTGCGGGCGCCAGGTCGCGGATGGAGATCGTGTCCTCCTGCCCATCAGGTAAGACCACGTAGGCATACTGGGGGTTCGCATGAAGTAGGTGAACCCTCTCGACCATCGGGGAGTATTTATTGCTCCTCGCATGTTTCCGGAGCAGCACTGGCCCTGGGGATGTCAGCCAAGCCGGTAGGGTGGTCCCAGCGGCAGACTTCCTGGGAAAAGAAAAACGTCGCTCATGAGGGGTGGCATTGGTGGACGTGCATAACAGGGAGCGGATAGAGTGGAGTGCCTCGGGGAGGACCTCCTGCCAGCGAGAGGCCGGCAACCCTTTTTACTTAAGAGCTAAAAGTGTGGCCTTCCACACAGTGGCATTCTCCCTCTCCACCTGTCCATTCCCCCGGGGATTATAGCTCGTGATCCTACTAGTAGCAATACCCCTAGCCAGCAGGTACTGGCGCAGCTCATCACTCATAAACGAGGACCCTCTATCACTGTGGATATAGCAGGGATATCCAAACAGAGTTAAGAGCTGGCGCAGGGCTTTTATGACAGACTTGGCAGTAGTATCGAGGCAGGGGATGGCAAAGGGGAACCGCGAGTACTCGTCGATTATGTTGAGAAAGTAGACATTGCGGTCGGTGGAGGGAAGGGGGCCCTTAAAGTCGACACTCAATCGCTCAAAGGGGCGGGTGGCCTTGATAAGTTGTGCCTTTTCAGGATGGTAGAAGTGCAGTTTGCACTCAGCGCAGACTTGGCAGTCCCTGGTCATCGTCCTGATTTCCTCAAGGGAGTAAGGCAGGTTCCAGGCTTTCACAAAATGGTAAAATTGGGTGACCCCCGGATGGCAAAGATGTGCATGGAGGGCGTATAGCCGGTCGAGCTGTGCGCTGGCACATGCTCCCCGTGATAGGGCATCAGGGGGCTCATTGAGCCTTCCAGGCCGGTACAGGATATCATAGTTGTAGGTGGAGAGTTCAATTCTCCACCACAAAATTTTATCATTTTTGATTTTGCCCTGCTGTTGGTTGCTGAACATGAACGCAACCGAGCGCTGGTCGGTCAGCAAGGTGAACCTTTTGCCGGTGAGATAGTGCCTCCAGTGCCTAATAGCTTCCACTATGGCCTGGGCTTCTTTCTCCACCGCGGAGTGCCGAATTTCAGGGCCTTGAAGAGTACGAGAAAAGAATGCTACTGGCCTGCCTGCCTGATTGAGGGTAGCAGCCAGCGCGAAATCGGAGGCGTCACTCTCTACTTGGAAGGGAATGGTCTTGTCCACCGCATGCATCGTTGCTTTGGCAATGTCCCCTTTAATGTGGCTGAAGGCCGCGCGGGCCTCGGCTGAGAGGGGAAAAGTGGTAGACTTGACCAGGGGGAGGGCCTTGTCTGCGTAGTGAGGGACCCATTGGGCGTAATAGGAAAAAAAACCCAGGCACCGTCTGAGGGCTCTGAGGGTGGTGGGAAGAGGAAGTTCCAACAGGGGGTGCATACGGTCGGGATCAAGGCCAATGACCCCATTCTCCACGACATACCAAAGGATAGCGAGTCAGGTGGTTCTGAACACACACTTGTCCCTGTTATAAGTAAGGTCCAGGGCTTTGGCCACTTGGAAAAATCGTTGGAGGTTGGTGTTGTGATCCGGCCAGTCGTGACCACAGATGGTGATGTTATCCAGATATGGGAACGTGGCCTTCAATTGGCACTGGTCCACCATCCGGTCCATTTCCCTCTGGAAGACAGAGACACCATTCGTGACACCGAAGGGGACGCGCAGGAAGTGATAGAGCCTGCCACCCGCCTCGAAGGCGGTGTAGGGGCGGTCCTCCAGGTGGATGGGGAGCTGATGGTAAGCGGATTTCAGGTCTATGGTCGAGTACACCTTGTACTGAGCTATCTGATTGACCATATCCACGATGCGGGGTAGGGGGGTATGCGTCAAGCTGCGTGAACCTATTGATGGTCTGGCTATAGTCCACGACCATCCTATTTTTCTGCCCGGTCCGAACAACAACCACCCGGGCCCTCCAAGGACTTGTGCTTGGCTCAATGATCCCCTCCCTGAGCAGCCACTGCACCTCCGACTGAATGAAGGCCCTGTCCCCCGAGCTGTACCTCCTGCTTTTAGTTGCCACAGGTTTACAGTCGGGGGTCAGGTTGGCGAACAGCGGTGGGGGAGGGATCTTGAGGGTGGAGAGGCTGCAAGTGGTGTCCGTAGCGCGGCTGTTGGCATGGTGTTGGGTGGAATGTGCGGGTCAGGGTGTGTGTGTGTGTGTGTGTGTGTGTGTGTGTGTGTGTGTGTGTGTGTGTGTGTGTGTGTGTGTGTGTGTGTGTGTGTGTGTGTGTGTGTGTGTGTGTGTGTGTGTGTGTGTGTTTGTGTGGTCAGTATTGGGGTATATGACGAAGTCCCACAAAACTGAGGATTCCTGACAGTGACTGGTGGGAGGGGCCCATCATACTCCATTGTCACACTTTTCAGGTGACTCTGGAAGTCGAGCCCCAATAGCACAGGGGCACACAGTTGAGGCATGACCAGTAATGCAAAGTCCCGATATTCTGTGCCCTGCACCACCAGTGTCGCTCCACAACCCACCCGGATGTCTGTGGAATACGACCCAGAAGCCATGGTGACCCTCTGGCTTACCGGCCGTGTCACGAGTCCGCAGCATTGCACTGCGTCCGGGTGAATAAAACTCTCAGTGCTGCCCGTGTCAAACAGGCAGCTAGTCCTGTACCCCTCCACCAGGATGTCCATCATTGACCTTGTGAGCTGGTGTGGGGCACTTTGGTCGAGGGTCATGGAGGCCAGAGTTGAATCGCCGTCTTGGTGCCCAGTAAGCACCCGTGAGTCGGAGGTGGGGCGAGGTGGTGCCGATAAAGATGGCGACCCCCATGCCTCGCACGCGGCGCTGCTCGACCCCGCTCGTGGTTTAGACTTACAGGCCTTGGCGAAATGGCCCTTCTTTCCGCAGCTGGAGCAGGTAGCTTCTCGGGCCGGGCAACGTTTTCAGGGGTGCTTTTCGAGTCCGCAGAAGTAACACTGCGCGGACTTGTGACTGGCAGCAACTGTGGTCGCTTCGCCGGAGGGTTGCGGGGAGTTCACGGACTCGCGAGTGGCAGCAGCTGAGGTCAATTTGCTGGCGGGTTGCGGGGTCTGCAGCGTCCATGAGGCTAGCGGGAGATCGCGTGGCTGGACAGCGTCAGCATTGTGCAGAGCAGCCTCCAACGTGTCGGCCAGCTCGATCGCCGAGCGTAAGGTAAGATCGGCGTGTTCCAGTAGCCGCTGGCGCACGTACACTGACCTGATCCCCGTAACGAAGGCGTCTCTTACCAGGAGCTCCGCACGCTGTTCCGCCATCAGCCAGGCACAATTGCAGGCCCGCACGAGTGTCTGTAGGGCCCGGACAAACTCAGCGCTCGACTCTCCGGCCCGCTGCCACCGCATCACTAAGCGATGTCTTGCGTAGACAGTGTTCACCAGCCGCAGGTACTGTCTTCTGAGGGTGTCCAGTGACCCTTGGTAGGTCGGTATGTCTCTGATAAGGGAGTATACCCGCGGACTGACTCTGGAGAGGAGAACTCTGCGCATGATAGCAGGCTCAGTCACGGGAATCTCTTCCAGGTAGGATTGGAAGCATGTGTTATGAAACCAGTAACTGGTTTCACTTACCAGCAAAGATAGATGTGTCAGTTGAAGTCCAATGGTACTATTTTCAAAAGTTTTATTAATAAAGGGGCACAAAAATTAAGGTTAATACAAACATTCAGATAACATGCGTCAATACTCAATCTAAAACGCAGGTACATTAATAATCACTCAGAAATAAGCTCTTTCGTTGTCTAGGGTATAATACTGAGTCCAATTGGAAATATAAAGAGTCACTCTGAAGTCTGCAGGCTTTTCCCTTTTGGTTTCACGTGTTGGAGAGAGAGATTGTTAGGAAAGAAAACACTTGCCCGTTGTCTTTATGAATCAAATCCTCAGCCTCAGAGGATTTGGCTTTCCTGGTGTTAAATAAAAGCGGTTTTCCGTTGGTTCTAGCCACAAACTCCGCATTCGGAATTTAACGCACGTGGCTTCCTTCAAAATGGCTTCCCGTTCCCACGGGAAGCGGTATCGTGCTTCTTGGTGTCTCCTTGGTGCGTCTGAGGGTCGTCCTCTTTCAGACCCTTCTTTATACTGCCTCACGGGATCTCAGGTGTCAATCAGGTTGCAGGTGATGCAATCTCTCTCAACCAGCCCACTTTGCCCGAGGGCTTTACAATGTCCCTGCGAGTTGGCACGTCTGCAGTTCCCAGGTGTCTCCTGAGAACAATGCCACAGTCTCCAGCTTTTGTCCCAGTGGAATGCGGTATCCAGCACGTCGCTGTCTTTCCATTTCCTGTGTCCATTCGGCATGTCTCTCTCTCTCTCTCTCGGGTCATTGACCCCCCTTTCACTAGGGCTCTTGCAATTCTCACAAAGGAGGGGGCTGGTATCATAACACCTCCCCTCTTAAAGGTTTTTTACCAGCGGTTAAAAACACAGAGTGGTACAGAGTCTTACAGAAATTTTGAATCTAACACAATACAGAAGCTTTTCTTTTCACTACAGAGTAATACAGTTATACATTCAAGTCAGCATCTAAACAGTTAACAATTACAGTGTCCCTTTAGTTAATATCTTAACATTGCGTACCGTACTAAAGTCTTGTAACATCAGACTTCAATTCAATAACCACCTATTTATTTATTGTTTTCAGCAACAAAACTGCGGAGGTGTGATCTTAGCTTAGGTGCATCTACAAAAGTTTATGCGAATACTAATCGTTTCGGTCGGTTTACTTCGCCGGCAGGTCTCCAAAGGTCTGTCTTTATTATTCACAGGCTTTGGCGCAACCCGTAAAACCTGCTTTGCTGTTTAAAAAAAAATGGCATCCCCATTAACCGTCACCTCTTTTCTGGCGATTCCCCCCGTTGGGACTTTGAGTAATTTGGCGTGATGAACTCCCGCCCGCCTCGTTCATCGGGGCTATTTTTTCAACACCATGCCCCAAACTGTCAAGACCCTTCAGGCTATTTGTTTTTAATTCCAACTCCTCTTTCAGGTAGCATTTCGAATGCAACCTCTTCACACCCCACCCTGGCGTAACAATAGAGTGGGGGGCCCCGCTATTTCCCGACTCACTCTGTGAGCGATCTGCCAGGTTTAAAATTTCTTCCTTCGACTTGGGAACTACAGACTTTCCGTTTCCTTCAATAACAATCCTCATTCCCCCCTTAAATTCGGCATTAACCTTGGCCCCACCCTCGAATACAAACACCGTGGAACTCACACTTCCCACGGTTACCAAGGTTAACCCTTTTCCTACTGAACCAACCCTATCTGATCCACAAAGACGGCCGCCCCGTCCCCCTGAATCAAACACCTCAGACTTCCCCTGAGCTCTGTTACCAGGTTCAGCACCACGTGCGCCCCCATCTTGGACACACTCAAACGGGACATTGGCCCCTTCCAGGCTTTCAACACCCGTACCTTTTTCAAATTCTAACGTCCCCCGATCCTTCCAGTTACTCTCTAGGCAGCCCCCCGTTGGGGAAGGCGCAACCCTGCGAGCTGAAACAACCTCCTCGGCCATTTCAGCTGACTTCTCCACAGCAAGGATACCCTTCCTCTCTAAGACTGCCCTCATTTCACTCTCGGGACCATCGAGAACACCTTTAGAACTCTGAACTTCTTCAAACAATTCTGCCAAACCAGACAGATTAACCATGTCCAACTCTGGACATTTTAACAACTTTATCCGTTTCTCAACTTTAGTTCCTACCTCTAGGACCTTTCTCTTCACTAAGGGCAGGGCTATTTCCTCTCCCTTACCCCCTTTTACTTTACTGCTTTCTGTTTTACCACCCTCGGAACCCTCATGGTACAGGGTCGGTAAAAACATCTTGGCCAGATTACTGCTGGCCCGATTTAAACTGCTCACTGCTTTTCTGGACAGGCTGCGTGTGACCGCGCATGCGCGATAGCTTTGGGACTCTAGGGGCGGGGCCACCGCACTCGCCAGTCTGCGGGTCGGCATCATAGCTGCCACCGTTTCAAAAAACAAGAAATAACTATCAACATCCGTCTCTTCGAACGGAGGTACTCTCAGCTCCCGACTAACATTAAACCGCTCTCTCCTTAGCTCCTCCCTCTCTCTTTCTCTCCCCGCTGCCGCTAACTCTCTGATCCGAATTTCATGCTGTCTTTGCCTCTCAGCTTGATCCTGCTCGTTTTCCACCTCTAACCCCTTCGCCAAATTTAACAAGTCTGATTTGGTGCTCACCTCTAGCGCCGCCACAGTCGCGTTTTTCATAAATTCACACACGTCCATCTTTGCTGGTTTTTCTGTCTGGCTACCTGCGTACCAGATCCAAATTATTTTTTTTTTTGACTTACAATCCCGATTGACTGACCTCCCCCTTTTTGGTGTCAAATCCCGAGACGAGAACCCCACTTGTTATGAAACCAGTAACTGGTTTCACTTACCAGCAAAGATAGATGTGTCAGTTGAAGTCCAATGGTACTATTTTCAAAAGTTTTATTAATAAAAGGGGCACAAAAATTAAGGTTAATACAAACATTCAGATAACATGCGTCAATACTCAATCTAAAACGCAGGTACATTAATAATCACTCAGAAATAAGCTCTTTCGTTGTCTAGGGTATAATACTGAGTCCAATTGGAAATATAAAGAGTCACTCTGAAGTCTGCAGGCTTTTCCCTTTTGGTTTCACGTGTTGGAGAGAGAGATTGTTAGGAAAGAAAACACTTGCCCGTTGTCTTTATGAATCAAATCCTCAGCCTCAGAGGATTTGGCTTTCCTGGTGTTAAATAAAAGCGGTTTTCCGTTGGTTCTAGCCACAAACTCCGCATTCGGAATTTAACGCACGTGGCTTCCTTCAAAATGGCTTCCCGTTCCCACGGGAAGCGGTATCGTGCTTCTTGGTGTCTCCTTGGTGCGTCTGAGGGTCGTCCTCTTTCAGACCCTTCTTTATACTGCCTCACGGGATCTCAGGTGTCAATCAGGTTGCAGGTGATGCAATCTCTCTCTCAACCAGCCCACTTTGCCCGAGGGCTTTACAATGTCCCTGCGAGTTGGCACGTCTGCAGTTCCCAGGTGTCTCCTGAGAACAATGCCACAGTCTCCAGCTTTTGTCCCAGTGGAATGCGGTACGTCGCTGTCTTTCCATTTCCTGTGTCCATTCGGCATGTCTCTCTCTCTCTCTCGGGTCATTGACCCCCCTTTCACTAGGGCTCTTGCAATTCTCACAAAGGAGGGGGCTGGTATCATAACACATGCAAGCCAGAGTTCAAAGGCAAGAGCTGCTTCTGGAGCTTGAGGATCAATGTCTAATTTTCCCGGACGTAAAATACTCTCCATGTTTTAAAATTCCAGCTAATAAAATTGATGCACCATCAATAACTTTCGGAGACGTGAGGCGAGAGATAGCCTTTTATTAGCTGGAAGAGAGCAGTCAGCAGCAAGAGACCACCACACAACATCCTGGAGACTGAGGGGGGGAACAGTGCCTCCAACCGCCTTTATACCGGGGTCTGTGGGAGGAGCCACAGGAGCAGTCAGCGGGGGGGGCACGTCCAGACAGGTATATGTAGTTCACCACATACAGGGGTCTGTGGGAGGAGCCACAGGAGCAGTCAGCGGGGGGGGGCACGTCCAGACAGGTATATGTAGTTCACCACATACCGGGGTCTGTGGGAGGAGCCACAGGAGCAGTCAGCGGTGGGGGGTGTGTGTCCAGACAGGTATATGTAGTTCACCACATACAGGGGTCTGTGGGAGGAGCCACAGGAGCAGTCAGCGGGGGGGGCACGTCCAGACAGGTATATGTAGTTCACCACATACCGGGGTCTGTGGGAGGAGCCACAGGAGCAGTCAGCGGTGGGGGTGGGGGGTTGTCCAGACAGGTATATGTAGTTCACCACAGGACTGCAGATGCTGGGATCAGGAACAAAGAGCCAGCTGCTGGAAGAACTCTGTGGAGAAAGAGGGACTGAGACCCTGCATCTGGGTAGAGGGGAGATAGCCAATACAGAGAGGTGCGGAGGGTGAGGGGGTGAGGCGGGGGCTAGCGGGCGATGGGTGGTCCAGGTGAGGAGGGGGGTTGGTGAGAAGATGGAACCGGGTGGGGGACACGACTGGTCGATGACAGGTAAAGTGAGTCAAGGAGGGAGGAAAGCGGTGGGTGGGGTCAGGTGGGGAGGGGAGGAGGAGGTAGAAACAGAGGTGATAAATGGAGACGCAAGATGCTGCAGATACTGGACTCTGCTAAGTAGGGAAGGCGATAACTGAGACCAGGTAATGGAAGGGTGATGGGCAGATGGAAATAGAACGGGGGGGGGGGGGAACAAAACTGGGTGACAGGGGACAGGACTGAATCTGTGTGGATCAGGAGGAGACAAGGGGTGTGGTTCCCAAAACTGGAAAACCATGTCCATTCCTATGGGTTGCAGACTTCCCACACAGGATTTAAGGTGAGTGTTCCTCTTGTTGTATTGGGCAGTAGAGAAGGCCAACAATTACAGGTCAATCAATTCAGCTTTAATTATCATTCAACTGTACATGGACACAGACAAACAAAACATCGTTTCTCTGGGGCCAAGGAGAAAAACATACACAGCACGTTCAGAATAGCGAGGAGAGAAAACAGTCATTCAAGAAAACACATATTTAGTCCAAGACCCAAGCGGTATGTCCCGCAAATTGATGGTATAGTTCCTGGCAATCATAAGACCATAAAACACTGGAGCAGAATTAGGCCATTCAGCCCATCGAGTCTGCTCCATCATCCCATCATGGCTGATCCCGGATCCCACTCAACCCCATGCACCTGCCTTCATGCCATACCCTTTAATGCCCCGACCAAACAGGAATCTTTCAACTTCTGCTTTAGATACACCCATGGACTTGGCCTCCACTGCCGTCTCCGGCAGAGCATTTCACAGATTCACTACTCTCTGGCTAAAAAACGTTTGTCCTTATCTCTATTCTGAAAGGTCGCCCCTCAATTTTGAGGCTGTGCCTCTAGTTCCAGATACCCCCAACATAGGAAACATCTTCTCCACATCCATCTTATCTAGTCCTTTCAACATTCGGTATGTTTCAATGAGATCCCCCCACATCCTTCTGAGTTCTAGTGAGTCCAGGCCCAAAGCTGCCAAACGCTCCTGATACGAACACCTTCATTCCTGGAATCATCCTCATGAACCTCCTCTTTTGACATTTTCTCCAATGTCAACACGTCCTTTCTGAGTTATGGGGTCCAAAACTGTTGACAATACTCCATGTGCAGCCTGACTAGTGCCTTATCTCCTTGCTTTTATATTCTATTCCCTTGAAATAAATGCCAACATTGCATTTTCCTCCTTTACCACAGACTCAACCTGTAAATTAACCTTCTGGGAGTCTTTCGTGAAGTCTCCTACATCCCTCTGCACCTCTGATGTTTGAACCTTCTCCCCATTTAGATAATAGTTTGCACTATTGTTCCTTTTACCAAAATGCATCATCGTACATTTCCTAACACTGTATTCCATCTGCCTCTTTTTTGCCCATTCTTCCAATTTGTCTAAGTCCTGCTGCAATCCCATTGCTTCCTCAGCACTACCTACCTCTCCACTTATCTTTGCATCATCCACAAAGCCATCAATTCCATTATCCAAATCATTGACAAACAATGTGAAAAGTAGCGGTTCCAATACCGACCCCTGAGGAACATCACTAGTCACTGGCAGCCATAGGATTTGATCTTGTTAAGCAGCCTCATGTGTGGCACCTTATCAAATGCCTTCTGACAATCCAAGTAAATGGTATCCACTGCCTCTCCTTTGTCCACCCTGCTTGGTACTTCTTCAATGAACTCTAATAGGTTTGTCAGGCAAGATTTCCCTTTAAAGACCCATGCTGCCTTTGACTTATTTTATCATTAGTCTCCAAGTATTCCAAAACCTCATCCTTGATAATAGACTCCAGCACTTCCCCAAACCACTGAGGTTAGGCTAACTGGCCGATAATTTCTTTTATTTTGCTTCCTCCCTTTTTAAAGAGTGGACCGACTTTTGGAATTTTTCAGTTCTCCGGGATCACGCCAGAATCAAGTGATTCTTGAAATTTCATGACCAATGCATCTATTATCTCTTCAGCAACCTCTCTCAGGACGCTGGGATGTTGTCCACCTGGCCCAGGTGACTTATCCACCTTAAGACCTTTCCGTTTGCCTGGCACGTTTTCCTTTGTACTAGCAATGGCACTCACTCCTGCTCCCCGATATTCACGGCCTCTGCCACACTGCTAGTGTCTTCCACTGTGAAGACACATGCAAAGTACCCATTAAGTTCATCTGCCATTTCTTTGCCTCCATTACTACCTCACAAGCATCATTTTCCAGTGGTCCAATATCAACTCTCACCTCCCTTTTACTCTCTATGTAACTGAAAAAACTTCTAGTATCCTGCTTTATATTACTGGCTAGTTTGCCTTTCATATTTCATCACTTCCCTTCTTCAAGCTTTTTTAGTTGCCTTTTGTTGGATTTTAAAAGCTGCCCTATCATTCAACTTCCCACTTACGTTTGCTACCTTCTGTGCCCTTTCTTTGGCTTTAATACAGTCCTTAACTTCCCCTGTCAGTCACAGTTGCCTAGCCCTGCCGTTTGAGAACTTCTTCCTCTCTGGGACATATCCATCCTGTGCCCAGAAACTCCAACCATCACGACTCTGCCATCATCCCTGTCAGTATCCTCCTCTGATCCACCTGGTCGAGCTCCTCTCTCATGCCTCTGTAATTCCCTTTATTCCACTGTGGTACTGATACATGTGACTCCCCACTGATCACCACACTCACCCTGGTCACCACATCTCCCCCACTGATCACCACACTCACCCTGGTCACCACATCTCCCCCACTGATCACCACACTCACCCTGGTCACCACATCTCTCTCCTTCAATCACCACAATCTCCGTGGTCACCCCATCTCTAAATATTGATCACCACACTTCCCCTGCTCGCAAAATCTCTCCACCTCAATCTCTACACTCACCTTCCTCACCACATCTCCCATCTATTGCTACAACCACAAGCTACCACATCTGTTTGTTTTGATCACCACACTTGTGGTGAACTACATATACCTGTCTGGACACGCACCCCCCTCCCCGCTGACTGCTCCTGTGGCTCCTCCCACAGACCCCGGTATGTGGTGAACTACATATACCTGTCTGGACACGCCCCCCCCCCCCCCCCCCCCCGGCTGACTGCTCCTGTGGCTCCTCCCACTGACTGTGGCTCCTCCCACGGACCCCGGTATAAAGGTGATTGGAGCCACAGACCCTTCCTCAGTCTCCAGGATGTCGTGTGATGGTCACTTGCTGCTTGTGCTTTCTTCCAGCCAATAAAAACCTATCTTAACCCACGTCTCAGAGTTATTGATGGTGCATCAACACTCTCCAACTCTTTCAGCTTTGATGGCTAACCTGACCACAAGTCACCACATCTGTCTCCTCTGATCACTCCCGTCACCCCAGGTCACAATATCTCTCGCTGCCTTCACCCCATGTCTCTTCAATTACTAGTCACTACCACATCTGCTGCAGACAGACAGGTTTAAGCAGTACATTTTAAATCCCTTCCATTTGCATCCAGACGGAAGAATGGCTGAGTTTGTGGCAATTGGGCACTGGTGGGTCTGGTCAGGAGGGGCCCCAGCTTTTTCATTATAAATAGTATTCGTTTTATATAACTATAAAGATACAACAAATTAAATAATATGGTAATGCAGGGTCAGGTGAATTGTAGCTGCATGGTGTGGGAGCTGGTGACCTCCGTTGTGGTTCCTGGAGATTGTATCTGCAGTAAGTGTGTTGGCTGCTCGTGGAACTCAGCCTCAAAGTGGATGACATGGAATCGGAGCTTCAAACACTGCGACGTGTCGAGGAGGAGGGGAGAGTTGCCTGGACTCTGTGTTTCAGGAGGCCCAAATAATGATGCCCAAATATTTGAAAGACTCTGGTTGCCATGCCCAGGGATATCTACTTTCAATTTCTCTTGGTGGGTTATAGTAATATGAAAGTAATTGGGTTTTATCTATGTTGATTTTGTATCCTGATAATTGACCATATTGTTCAAAGGATTACATCAATTTAGGTAAAGAGTATGTTGGTTGCCCTAGATAGATCAAAATGTCATCCGCGTAACAAGCCAATTTATGCTCTGTCCCTTTAATAGTAATTCCCCAGATATCTTCATTTTGTCTGATGTATTGAGCTATTGGTTCCAGATATAACGCGAAGAGTAGTGGTGACCATGCACCACCCTGTCTCATGCCCCTTTCTAGGGTAAGACTATTTGATAAATATCCATTGATTTTAATCCTAGCAGTAGGGTTGTCATACAGTGTCTGTATAGTTTTAATAATTGTGTCTTGGAAACCAAATCTATGTAAAACTCTGTAAAGAAAACTCCAATTAACTGAATCAAATGCCTTTTTAGCATCCACGCTTATCACTATTGCTTTGATTTTTTTTTGTATATGATCCATAAGGTGAAGTGTCCTTTGTATATTGTCTTGTGTCTGGCATTGTTGTATAAAACCTGTCTGATCATTACGTATGGGTAGAAACTCCTCTAATCGTTTGGCCATGATGGAGGTAAATAATCTATAATCTACAAACGTGTTTGTACATTAAGAATGGATATTGGTCTAAATGACCTGCATTCCATTTTATCATTACTTTCTTTTGGTATAGCTTCCTTCCAAATGGGTGGCATTTGTGCCTTTTTTAGAGCCCAGTTCAGTGTAGGGAGTAAAACAGGAATTAATTCATTTTTAAATTCTTTGTACCACACTGCCATATACCCATCTGATCCTGGTGACTTGCTTAATTTAAGCCTACTAATTGCAGCTTTTAATTCAACTTCAGTTATGTCAGCAGTCATCGTTCTATTTTGTTCTTCGCTTAAAGTGGGTAACTCTAGAGAATTCAGGAAGGTGGACATAGACTATTTTCTAAACGGAAATAAAATTCAGAAATCAGAAGTACAAAGGGACTCAGAAGAACTTGCGCAAGATTCTCTAAAGGTTAACTTGCAGTAATAAAGGCAAATACAATGTTAACATTCATTTTGAGAGAGCTAGATTATAGAAGCATGGATGTAATGCTGAGGTTTTGGAGCATATTGGTCAGACTGTACTTGGAATATGGGGAGCATTTTTGGGTCCCTTTTCTAAGAAAGGATGTGCTGCCATTGGTGAGAATTCAGAGGATGTTCATGAGAATGCTCCCAAGAAAGAAAGGGTTAACATATGAAAAGTGTTTGATGGCTCCTGGCCTGTACTCATTGAAGTTTAGAAAAATGAGAGAGTATCCGATTGAAACCTATTGAATATTGAAAAGCCTTGGGAGTCTGGACATGGAGAGGACGTTTCTTATAATGGGGGAGTCTAGGACCAGGGAGCACAGCTTCAAATTAGAAGAATGTTCTTTTAGAACAGAGATGAGGAGGAATCTCTTCGGCCAGAGGGCAGTGAACGTGTGAAATCCTTTGTCACAGATGGTGTGGAGGCCAGGTCATTAGATATATTTAATGCAGAGCTTGATTAGCTTTTGATTAGTCTGGCTGTCAAAGGTAGAAAAGCAGGTGAATGGGGATGAGAGGGATAGTAGATCAGCCATGGTGGAGCTGACTCAATGGGCTGAATGGCCTAATTCTGCTCCTATGTTTTCTGGTCTTATCGTTTTATGGTCCAGTTGAGGCACATTCCCACCAAGGGGGGGGGGGGGGGGAAGGAAGAACAAACAACTTCAGCCCTCCCCGGATGGTGAAAGAGAAGCCGAGGGAGTCAATGTCGACTGTGAGGAGTAGAGGAATCAAGGAGGAAGAGAGAGAGACGGGGAGAGCCCATCAGAAAAGACCAGCCGCCCAGATGAATGGAAATCCAAACATGGTCAAAGGCCGTACACCGAGGAGTGGGGCATGTTAAGGGCAAACTGGGAAGTTGCTAAGGGCAGTGTTACAGCACTATATGAGTACAATGCATCTGCCTTCACTGGGGAAGTCAGAGCAGCAGCAAATATCCAGTGATCATAATATGATTGAATTCATGCTGCAATTTGAGAGGGAGAAGCATCAGTCACATGTATCAGTATCACAATGGACTAAAGGGAATTCCAGAGGCATGAGAGAGGAGCTTGCCCAGGTGGATTGGAGGGGGATACTGGCAGGGATGACAGCAGAATAGAGATGGCTGACGTTTCAGGAATAGTTCACAAGGTGTAGGATAGATACGTCCCACAGAGGAAGAAGTTCTCAGATGCCAGGGGTGGGCAACCGTGGCTGACAAGGGAAGTTAAGAACTGCATAAAAGCCAAGGGAAAAAGGAATATAAGGTAGCAAAGTGAGTGGGAAGTTGGATGATTGGGAAGCTTTTAAAATTCAACAAAAGGCAACCAAAAGAGTTTTAAGAAGGGAAAAGATGAAATATGAGGGCAGACTAGCCAATAATATAAAGCAAGGATACCAAAAGTTTTTTCAGTTATATAAAGAGTAAAAGGGAGGTGAGGGTTGATATTGGACCACTGGAAAATGATGCTGGTGAGGTAGTAATGGGGGCAAAGAAATGACAGATGAACTTAATGAGTACTTTGCATCTGTCTTCACTGTGGAAGACACTAGCTGTGTGGCAGAGGTCCATGAGTGTCAGGAAGCAGGTGTGAGCGCCATTGCTATTACCGAGGTCTCAAGGTGGATAAGAGGGCACAGCCTCAGGATAGAGGGGCATCTATTCAAAACAGGGATGGATGGACTACATCCCAGAGTCCTGAGAGAGGTTGCTGAAGAGATAACAGATGCATTGGTCGTGATCTTTCAAGAATCACTTGATTCGGGCATGGTGCCAGAGGACTGGAAGATTACAAATGTCACTCCACTCTTTAAGAACGGAGGCAGGCAACAGAAAGGAAATTATAGGCCAGTTAGCCTAACCTCAGTGGTTTGGGAAAGTGCTGGAGTCTATTATTAAGGATGATGTTTCAAGGTATTTGGAAACTAATGACAAAATAAGTCAAAGTTAGCATGGTTTCTGTCAAGGGAAATCTTGCCTGACAAATCTGTTGAGAAAGTAACAAGCAGAGTGGACAAAGGAGAGGCAGTGGATATCATTTACTTGGATTTTCAGAAGGCGTTTGATAAGGTGCCACACATGAGGCTGCCGACCAAGATAAAATCCTATGGTGTTACAGGAAAGATACTGGCATGGATAGAGGAATGGCGAGTGGGAATGAAAGGGGCCTTTTCTGGTTGGCTGCCAGTAATTTGTTCCTCAGGGGTCAGTATTGGGACCGCTACTTTTCACATTGTTTGTCAGTGATTTGGATAGTGGAATTGATGGCTTTGTGGCAAAGTTTGCAAGTGATACAAAGATAGGTGGAGGGGTGGGTAGTGCTGAGGAAACAATGCGATTGCAGCAGGACAAAGACAAATTGGAAGAATGGGCAAAAAAGTAGCAGATGGAATACAGTGTTGGGAAATGCATGATGATGCATTTTGGTAAAAGGAACAATAGTGCGGACTATTATCTAAATGGGGAGAAAGTTCAAAGATCAGAGGGGCAGAGGGACTTAGGAGCCCTCGTGCAGAAGTTAATTTACAGGTTGAGTCTGTGGTAGAGGGAAAATGCAATGTTGGCAGTTATTTCAAGGGGAATAGAATATAAAAGGGTGTGGGTGTGATAAAACACATTGATGAGGCTAGAGCCATAGATGTAGTGTATATGGATTTCAGCAAGGCATTTGATAAGGTAACCCATGTGAGGCTTATTGAGAAAGTAAGGAGGCATGGGATCCAAGGGGACATTGCTTTGTGGATCCAGAACTGGCTTGCCCACAGAAGGCAAAGAGTGGTTGTAGACAGGTCATATTCTCTATGGAGGTTGGTCACCAGTGGTGTGCCTCAGGGATCTGTTCTGGGACCCTTACTCTTTGTGATTTTGATAAATGACCTGGATGAGGAAGTGGAGGGATGGGTTAGTAAATTTACTGATGACACAAAAGGTTGGGGGTGTTGTGGATAGTGTGGAGGGCTGTCAGAGGTTACAGCGGGACATTGATAGGATGCAAAACTGGGCTGAGAAGTGGCAGATGGAGTTCAACCCAGATAAGTGTGAAGTGGTTCATTTTGGTAGGTCAAATATGATGGCAGAATACAGCATTAATGGTAAGACTCTTGGCAGTGTGGAGGATCAGAGGGATTTTGGGGTTCGAGTCCATAGAACACTCAAAGCTGCTGTGCAGGTTGACTCTGTGGTTAAGAAGGCATACAGTGATTGGGCTTTCATCAATTGTGGGATTGAGTTTAAGAGCCAAGAGGTAATGTTGTAGCTATATAGGACCCTGGTCAGACCCCACTTGGAGTACTGTGCTCAATTCTGGTCACCTCACTACAGGAAGGATGTGGAAGCCATAGAAAGGGTGCAGAGGAGATTTACAAGGATGTTGCCTGGATTGGGGAGCATGCCTTATGAGAATAGGTTGAGTGAACTCAGCCTTTTCTCCTTGGAGCGACGGAGGATGAGAGGTGATCTGATAGAGGTGTACAAGATAATGAGAGGCATTGATCGTATGGGTAGTCAGAAGCTTTTTCCAGGGCTGAAATGGCTAGCATGAGAGGGCATAGTTTTAAGGTGCTTGGAAGTAGGTACAGAGGAGATGTCAGGGGTATGTTTTTTAAGCAGAGAGTGGTGAGTGTGTGGAATGGATTGGATTGCCGGCGATGGTGGTGGAGGCGGATACGATAGGGTCTTTTCAGAGACTCCTGGATGGATACATGGAGCTTAGAAAAATAGAGGGCTATGGGTAATCCTAGGTAGTTCTAAGGTAAGGACATATTTGGCACAGCTTTGTGGGCTGAATGGCCTGTATCGTGCTGTAAGATTTCTATGTTTCTATAAAAGTAAGGAGATAGTGCTGATCCTTTATAAGACGCTAGTCGGGCCGCACGTGGAGTATTGTCAACAGTTTTGGGCCCCGTATCTCAGAAAGGATGTGTTGTCATTGGAGAGAGTCCAGAGGAGGTTCACGAGGATGACTCCAGGAATGAAGGTGTCAACTGTTGGCAGCTTTGGGCCTGTACTCACTGGAACTCAGAAGGATGTGGGGGGGATCTCATTGAAACCTACCAGATGTTGAAAGGACTAGACAAGATGGATGTGGAGAGGATGTTTCCTCTGATGGGGGTATCCAGAACTAGAGGGCACAGCCTCAAAATTGAGGGGCAACACTTTAGAACAGAGGTAAGGAGGAACTTTTTTAACCAGAGAGTAGTGATTCTGTGGAATGCTCTGCCACAGAATGCGGCAGAGGCCAATCTGTGGGTGTACTTAAGGTGGAAATTGATCATTTCTTGATCGGTGGGGTAGAGTGGGATCTGGGATCAGGCATGATGGAATGACAGAGCAGATGCGATGGGCTGAATGGCCTAATTCTTCTCCTATGTCTTATGGTCTTATTTCTGACAACCTTCTACACTAACCACATCGCCACCTAACTTTGTGTCATCTGCAAACTTACTAGCTCACCCTTCCACTTCCTCAGCCGTCATTTGTAGAAATCACAAAAAGCAGATCCCTGAGGAAAACCTCTGGTCACCAGACTCCAGGCAGAATGCTCTCCATCTACAATCACCCTCTACGCACTATCCACACATCAAAGTGTCCCTGGATCCCAAGCCTCCTCACTTTCGGAATGCGCTGACCCTATCAAACACCTTACTAGAATCCATATACTCTACACCACAGCCACTGGTCTACGTTCATCATCGCACGCTCAAGGTGTCTGACGGAAAGTCGAATAGCAGCTCCTGTCGGGGGGTAATCTCAGGATGTGCCAGGCTTAGTGAGGGTAGAAACAGGAAAGCAGGACAGATGAACTGACAGGACTCCTGAACTGGAGAGGACCAATGTTCTTTCAGGGGCGTTTGCTGGTGCTACTCAAGAGTTTTAAAGTTATTAGGGTGGGTCTAAAGAGATGGGACCCTGATTCACATATAGTGACTATAAGACATAGGAGCAGAATCTGGCTATTCAGCCCACCATGACCCTGACTAGTCAAAAGCCCGTCGACCTCTGCTTTAAATACACCCAATGACTTGGCATTGGTTGTGCAGGAAACAATTTGTGAACAGACCGCTCCCACCAGATGTGAACATCTGCAGGAATGTTATTTTAGGTGGTGTTGCTCTGGGGGTAAATATTATTGAGGGAAATTCACTGGTCATTTTCCAAACCACTTTACCGCCCGGGAGACCATCACAATCTCTGGCACCACAGCACCGTCTGGAGGATAGGCTCGTGGAAGGGTTGGGGACAGACCCTTCAGTCCACAGAGTGCATGCTGAGCCCAGGCTCCTATTTATGATCATTCCATTTTATTGTCCCACCTTCCAGTCAGCCCCCCCCCCCCCATTCGACCACTCACCCACACCCGGGACAATTAGCCCACTGACTTTGGTAGCTGGAAGCCGGAGCCCCTCAAGGAATCCCGTGCAGTCAGAGGGAGAACATCCAAACGCCAGACAGACTGCACCCCCCCCCCCCCCCCGGTCAGGATTGACCCCGGCTCCCTGTAGCTGCCCTGTCTACTGCAGATAGTTCTGCTCTAACCCACATTTCCATAACACCAATGGGACAAAACACAATTAATGAGTTAGGGAACACGACGTGGGCTGAATTTCTTTCAGGGACTAGTCCCGCAGTAATCAACACCAACATACCCCAGAAACTGGTGGGGAAACTGTCCTCGCTGGGTCTAACATCTCCCTCTGAACTGGATACTGGACTTCTTAACAGCAAGGCCACAGGCAGTCCAGGTGGGCAGCAATGCCCCTCACCCCATTACGCTGAGCACTGGCACACTCCGAGGCTGTGTGCTCAGCCCGCTGCTCTTCACACTGCTGATGTATGACAAGATGGAGATAGAGATGAAGTGGAATGACCAGTGGATTGGTGTGAGGAGAACCACCCAAGCCTGAGTGTAGGGAACCATATAACAATCACAGCACGGAAACAGGCCATCTCGGCCCTTCTAGTCCGTGCCGAACGCTTACTCTCACCTAGTCCCACCGACCTGCACTCAGCCCATAACCCTCCGTTCCTTTCCTGTCCATATACCCATCCAATTTTACTTTAAATGACAATACTGAACCTGCCTCTACCACTTCTACTGGAAGCTCGTTCCACACAGCTACCACTCTCTGAGTAGAGAAATTCCCCCTCGTGTTACTCCTAAACTTTTGCCCCTTAACTCTCAACTCATGTCCTCTTGTTTGAATCTCCCCTACTCTCAATGGAAAAAGCCTATCAACGTCAACTCTATCTATCCCCCTCATAATTTTAAATACCTCTATCAAGTCCCCCCTCAACCTTCTATGCTCCAAAGAATAAAGACCTAACTTGTTCAATCTTTCTCTGTAACTTGGGTGCTGAAACCCAGGTAACATTCTAGTAAATCTTCTCTGTACTCTCTCTATTTTGTTGACATCTTTCCTATGATTCGGAGACCAGAACTGTACACAATACTCCAAATTCGGCCTCACCAATGCCTTGTACAATTTTAACATTACATCCCAACTCCTATACTCAAGACCAAGGAAGACCAAGCCTGAAATCGTTGTGGACTTTGGGAAGGGGCAGACAAGCCACCCCACTCTGTAAATACATGGCTCCTCCACAGAGTTAAGTCCCTGGGAGTTCACATCACGATGGCCTCACTCGGTCCCCGGACAAGAAGGCAGGCAGCACCTCCACTTCCTAAGAAGATTGAAGCAAACAAGGCTCCCCTCCCCATCTTAACTGCATTTTACACGAGCACCATTGAGAGCGTCCCGACAAGTTGTATCTCCATCTGGTACGGGAGCAGTCGAGCCTCGGACCAGAAGTCCCTACGAAGGACTGTGAGAACAGCTGAGAGGATCATAAGAGACTCCCTGCCATCTATCGGAGACATTTATCAGGAGCACCACGTATGCAGGGCCCTTAGTATTATTAAAGATCTCACCCATCCATCCAGCATCCTCTTTGACTTTCTACCATCGGGCAAGAGACTCCGATGCAAAAAGACGGGAACGATCAGGATGAGAAACAGTTTCTTCTCTCAGGCCATTGCTTCTGAACTTCCTGCCACATTGCATTCAAAGTGTCACTGGTTAATGTTTCATACCTTACAATATTTAACATTAATGCACTTTGGTTTGTTATTTATGTGTGATACATCAGTAGATTTCATCCTTACCTTCATAAGTTACGTGTGTTATGTGTACATCCTGGTTCGAAGAAACATTGTCTCGTTTCTATATGCATTATATACGTTGCACACATGTAAGTAGTTAAATGGCAATAAATTTCACTTGACTTGAACAGATAGCATCATCTCCTAAAGACACAGGCTGCTAGAGGAGGATAATAGGCACTAACGAGCAATTGCTTCTGGTGAAGCTCGTCCATCAATAACTCTGTTAAAGAGTGTAACATGTAACCTTTGATATTTTCAGTTTACAAAATCAACTTGTAGCTATTAGTTTCACCTTTATTTTGAAAGTGTGATGAATAGGCCTGTTATCGCGAGTCCGACTCTGTGTTACCCCATTGACAATGAGGTAATAATGTCACCTTATCAGGCGCAGAGGCGAGCCGCAGTTCCGAGAGAGGCAAGTGGTTTGGTGGTCCTCCCAACAGTCAGAGAGAATTAGAAGAACGGATAGGGAGGCAGATTGCAGAAGAGCAAAAGCATTGTAGTGGAGGAGGATCTTACATTTCCCAATATCGAGTGGGGTTGAGACATAGAGAGTCCATTTGTAAACCGTGTTCAAGGGTTTTCAAAGCATCTTGACCTTATCTGAGGGAATGAGGGGCAAGTGATAGAAATGAGGCAGCACCTTAACGTAATGATATTGCAGTGCCAGTGACCTGGGTGCAGTTCTGCTGCTGTCTGTAAGGAGTTTGCACGTTCTCCCCGTGTCTGTGTGGGTTTCCTCCGGGTGCTGGGGGTTCCTCCCACATTCCAAGGACATATAGGTAGGTAGGTCGGTTGGTCACATGGGTGTAATGGGGTGGTGCGGGTCAGAAGGCTTGTTACCATGCTGTTTCCCTAAATAGAGCAAGTGAATGACTCTGTGGAGGAACCCTTTGGAAATAGTGAGAGCATTTCACGGAAAAAGTTAAGGCTCTCCTAGAGAAAGGGCCATATCTGTGGGAAAGCAGATTTCAATGCTGTAAGACAGGACCTGGGAGGTATAGAGTTATTGAGCACCACAGCACAGAAACAGGCCTTCAGCCCATCTAGGCCATGCTGAACTAGTCTTCTCCCTAGACCCACCGACCTGCACCTGGACCATAGCCCTCCTACCCTTCCCATCTAAATTTCTCTTCAATGCTGAAAATAAACTCGAAACTACCACCTCGGCTGGCAGCCCGTTCCACACTCTTGCCACCCTCGGAGTGAAGAAGTTCCCTCTCATGTTCCCCTTAAACATTTCACCTTTCACCCTTAACCCATGACCTCTGGTCCTAGTCTCACCCAACCTCAGTGGAAAAGGCCTTTTTGTCTTGAAAGCAACACCCACAGAATGCGGGAGGAACTCAGAAGGTCCGGCTGCATCCATGGGAATGAATAAACAGCCAATGCTTGGGGCTCAGATTCTCCTTCAGGACTGAGACGGAAGGGGGAAGAGGCCAGAATAACAAGGTGGGGGAGGGGAAGGTGATAGGTGAACCAGTGGGTGGGAAAGGTCAAGGGCTGGAGAAGAAGGAATCTGATAGGAGAGGTAAATGGACCATAGGAGAAAATAGACAATAGACAATAGGTGCAGAAGTAGACCATTTGGCCCTTCGAGCCTGCACCGCCATTTTGAGATCATGGCTGATCATCTACTATCAATACCCGGTTCCTGCCTTGTCCCCATATCCTTTGATTCCCCTATCCACAAGATAACCTATCTAGCTCCTTCTTGAAAGCATCCAGAGAATTGGCCTCCACTGCCTTCCGAGGCAGTGCATTCCAGACCCCCACAACTCTCTGGGAGAAGAAGGGAGGAGGAGGGGGCCCAGGGGGAGGTGATAGGCAGGAGAGAAGAGGTAACAAGTTAGAGTAGTAATAAAGGAAGGTGGGGGTGGGGGGGGTGGAATTTTTTTTACCAGAAGGAGAAAGTGATACTCACATCATCAGGTTGGAGGCTACCCAGATGGAATGTACGGTGTTGCTCCTCCAGCCTGAGGCTGGTGTCCTCTGGTGCCAGGGAGAGGCCATGGACTGACAGGTCAGAATGGGAATGGGAATTGGCATAAAAATATCTGACCAGCAGGAGGTCCCGCTTGTGGTGGGTGGTGTGGAGGTGCTCGACGAAGCGGTCCCCCAATTTACAACCGGCCTCACCGATGTAGAGGAGGCCCACTGCAGATGCATTGGGAGCGTCGGACACAATAGACGAGCCCAGCAGATTCGCAGGTGGAGTGTCGCCTCACCTGGAAGGACTCTTTGGGACTGAGTGGAGGTGAATGGGCAGGCGTAGCACTTCGGCCACTTGCAGGGGTGAGTGCAGAGACACCGAAACTGCAGAGCCCGTTCAGCGCTGAGGTGAGTAAAGCCCCACCCCCGGAGCCCAATGACTGCTCCTGAACTTAGCCACATGGGATCCAAGTCCAGTGCACCTCCTGCCTGACGGTAGCAGTGAGAAGAGGGGAGACAGGTCCAGGTCGAATGCAGGCAGGCAGTGCTTCTTTTCCACTCTCATCCTCAGCGATTTTAATCTTGCTCGACACCAATTGCAGGGCAGTAATGGAGCCCCCCCCATGGGTTTGTCTTCCGCCGTCAGCCCTCGACACAGCGTCCACCCTTAGCAAGGGCCACCACGGCTGCACCTCCACTCTCAAGAGTATAGATCACCAAATCCTGCTGGAGATTGCAAAAGTGCCGGATCGTTTAGTCGGTTCAAAACTGAAAAGGGAAATGACAGGCTGCAGTCTGCAGCGAATGCAGTTCAGAAGGATTACATCCATCAGAGTATCCAGTACCTTTGTATGCCGTCTGCAAAACGTCGCTGATGGTCGCTGGCGCGTCTGGCTTGTTGCCCGGTGAACCGATCTGAGTGCAAAGGGTCCAGTGTGGCAGGAAGATAGGATTTAATGTGATCCGTAATGATCTACTCAAAGCACGTCATAGTTGTTGAGATCAGTGCCCCTGGAAGGCCGTCATTAAGGCAGGTTATCATTGCCCAGTGGAGTGAAGTTGGTGGGGACAGCAGGCTTTTCCAGAGAGACGTTAAAGATGGCTCTCATCTTCCACAGCTGGGTTTCACGGTCTCTCAGCACCCTGCGGTTTTACATGGGCTGGTGCTCCTCCCAGACAGATGGGGGGGGGGGGGAGTCATTCTGTGCATTGAGCCACATGCAAAGGACATCCCGTGTACCAGGGAGAGAGACGTCACCGTTGCTGATGCGCAGAGTGGACTTGCAGTCTGCTATGGCCTGAATGCCCTACCGCATGTCTCTGGTGTCACAGAAATGGCTGTCTGCTCCCTGTGAATCTTCTCATTTTGCCTTCCTGATGCCGCGGCGAAGTGCAGCTCTTGCCGACCCGCGAGACGTCTTCTTCCCCAAACTGAAGGAAGCATTCCCGATCTCCCAGCGTTCCCGGGAGCTCTGCTCTCAACCGTGACTTCTGATCTGCCCTGGCAGAGCTGTGTTTAATAACCTCAACGCACTGCTCTGTATGGCCAGTCACAGATCCCGCATATTCATTGATGTTAATGCGATGGACTTGGGTAGCCATCTCCCTGAAAATGTTCCAGTCTGTGTTTTCAAAGCAGTCCTGAAACACTGCGGTTGATCCTTCTAACCAGGCTTGACTTGTGTAATCAGTGGTCCTTATACATCAGTTAGCATAATAAATAAGAGTGGGGTCAGAGGTCAGCCTTGCTGGGAGGGGCGTGGATAGCGGTTCCCGGCAGTCTGTTCATCCTTTGGCGGCTGAGGTCCTGCAGCAATGGCGACAGAAAAGAAGGAAAACCCTATGCGTGAACTCCGCATTAGGAAACTATGTCTGAACGTCTGCGTAGGTGAAAGTGGTGACAGACTCACCAGAGCTGCTAAAGTGCTGCAGCAACTCACTGGCCAGACCCCAGTGTTTTCAAAAGCTTGCTACACGGTGTGGTCCTTCGGCATTCGAAGAAATGAGAAGATTGCTGTTCACTGCGCAATTCGCGGGGCCAAAGCTGAAGAAATTTTAGAGAAGGGTCTGAAGGTGCGGGAGTATGAATTGAGGAAAAGTAACTTCTGTAACACAGGGAACTTTGGCTTTGGGATCCAGGAACACATTGATCTGGGCATCAAATACGATTCTAGCATCGGAATTTATGGTTTGGATTTCTATGTGGTCATGGGACGACCTGGCTACAGTATTTCAGATAAAAAGATCAAAAGAGGATGCATTGGTTCAAAGCATAAAATTACCAAAGAAGAATCAATGAGGTGGTTTCAGCAGAAGTACGATGGTATCCTCCTGCCTGGAAAGTAATGTGAAACATGCAATAAAGACAAACTATCTGAAAAAAAAAGAGGTCAGCCTTGGAATTATTGCAAGGGTGTTGATGTTCTCCAAAGTCAACATTCTGATGGGATTTATCCAAGACTGTTTTTAACTGAGTCTGATTGAAGTTGCCAACAAAAATAAATTAGGCATGTAGTTCTGTGGCTCACAGGCAGCACTTCCCCTATAATGGCTCGCTGGGATGTGTGCAGCCACTATCGCAATGGCAGAGAGCTTCCTCAATAAACAGAAGGTTCTGCACTTTTCCCATGATAGACTCTAGCAGAGGTCAACGGTGACTTATTACCACACATTGTTAATGTAGATACACAGCCCTCTTGGGTCTAACCAGAGGTCAGAATGTTTCCGTCAGAACGAGCACGCAGCAGTCTTTCATCTCACGCAGATCCAGTGGCAGACACAGGCGATCTAACGATCAGATTTCTGGAAGCAGAATTGAAGGGAGAGTAGGAGTTTAGAGTCAGGAGACATGGTGGATGAAGCAGGTTGAAGATTTGATCGTGAACAAGAAAGAAGAGTAAGTCACTACAGGAAATTGGTATCAAACAAGTCATTTGAACTTTATACGAGACATAGGAGGAAAAAAATCAGGAGGGCCAAGCTGAGCAATGGAACAATCATGGCAAATAGAATTCCGGAGAATCCTCAGACTATAGATAGATAGATAAATAGATAGATAGATAGATACTTTATTCATCCCCATGGGGAAATTCAACTTTTTTTCCAATGTCCCATACACTTGTTGTAGCAAAACTAATTACATACAATACTTAACTCAGTAAAAAAATATGATATGCATCTAAATCACTATCTCAAAAAGCATTAATAATAGCTTTTAAAAAGTTCTTAAGTCCTGGCGGTAGAATTGTAAAGCCTAATGGCATTGGGCAGTATTGACCTCTTCATCCTGTCTGAGGAGCATTGCATCGATAGTAACCTGTCGCTGAAACTGCTTCTCTGTCTCTGGATGGTGCTATGTAGAGGATGTTCAGAGTTATCCATAATTGACCGTAGCCTACTCAGCGCCCTTCGCTCAGCTACCGATGTTAAACTCTCCAGTACTTTGCCCACGACAGAGCCCGCCGCCTTCCTTACCAGCTTATTAAGACGTGAGGCGTCCCTCTTCTTAATGCTTCCTCCCCAACACGCCACCACAAAGAAGAGGGCGCTCTCCACAACTGACCTATAGAACATCTTCAGCATCTCACTACAGACATTGAATGACGCCAACCTTCTTAGGAAGTACAGTCGACTCTGTGCCTTCCTGCACAAGGCATCTGTGTTGGCAGTCCAGTCTAGCTTCTCGTCTAACTGTACTCCCAGATACTTGTAGGTCTTAACCTGCTCCACACATTCTCCATTAATGATCACTGGCTCCATATGAGGCCTAGATCTCCTAAAGTCCACCACCATCTCCTTGGTCTTGGTGATATTGAGATGCAGGTAGTTTGAGTTGCACCATATCACAAAGTCCTGTATCAGTTTCCTATACTCCTCCTCCTGTCCATTCCTGACACACCCCACTATGGCCGTGTCATCAGCGAACTTTTGCACATGGCAGGACTCCGAGCTATATTGGAAGTCTGATGTGTACAGGGTGAACAGGACCGGAGAGAGTACGGTTCCCTGCGGTGCCCCTGTACTGCTTACCACCGTGTCAGACCTACAGTCTCCCAACCGCACATACTGAGGTCTATCTGTCAAGTAGTCCACTATCCAATCCACCATGTGAGAGTCTACTCCCATCTCCGTTAGTTTGTGCCTTAAGATCTTGGGCTTGGGATATAGGGTAGGTAAGGAAAGAGTTGGTGCCTTCAGGGACCAAAGGGGTAATCTAGGTGTGGAGCCAGAGGATACAAGCAAAGTCCTGCATGAATACTTCTCATCAGAGTTCACCAGGGAGAAGGACGTGGAGAGTTAGGGAGCGGAACACTGATATTCTGCATCAGGAATGAGGAAGTGTCAGAAATACTGGAGCACGTTAGGTTAGATGAACCCCCGGGTCCTTACGGGATCTATCCCTGGCTTCTAAGGGAAGCAAGAGAAGAAATTGTTGGGGTTCTTACGGAGACTTGTCTGCCTTCATTTGCCACAGGCAAGGTACCAGGCTAATGTCCCGTTGTTCAGAACAGGTCGTAGGGATAAGCCTGGAAATGTGGTCACCTGAGTACAACTGGGTAGCACAGGCTTGTAGCCTGCACTGTGCCTGTTACTGCCACATATCTCTAAATTTAAAATGAATCTTGTTAAATAGTATGACAGACTTCTCTCATGAGATGACGAGGGTAATGTGCTGGACATGGTCTTCCAGGGGCTTTTGAGAAGGTTCCACCAGGAAATCTGCTTGAAGCATATCAAATGGACACTGACAACATGGATGAGAAGTTAGCCCGGTAACAGAGAGTAGATGAACGGCCGTTTCTCGGACTGGTTCTCCAGGAACGGGGTCGGATCACTGTCTCTTTGGACCTGTCTTAATGACCTTGGCTTGGGGTGCAACCAGTTTCTAAATTCATCAGCGCTGTGAATAACAAACAGGACAGCGGAACGGGCGGAGATGTGACAAGGGAAGTTTAATATGGAGAAACATGAGTTCAAGTACTGTACATTGGGAGGAGGAACGATACAGAACTGAGAACACTGTTCAGCAAGAACTCTCTCTAGGAGCACATAGACCTGGTGGCGTGGCTGCACAGCACTGGCGATGAGTGAGCAACAATTTTAGCACCATTAGCCTGATGAAACGGAAGAATTTTTTAACATATAAGTAAACATTATTCGTAATTAAAAACATATTTACCAGAATAAACCGCTCAATGCTTTGTTGTTCTTGCATTTTTCCATTCATAGTCAGTGTGTTAAGTGGTGCCAATAGCACTGTCACCACTCACTTGGCTCCATGGAGAGGTGTAGAACCACAGTAATTGAGAAATTATCCATAAACAAAAACAAAGCAACTACAGCATATACGTCAAACTCAAGGCCCGCAGGCCAAATCCGGCCCGCGGTGGAATTATCTTTGGCCCGCGAGATAATATCTAATTACTATTAAAGCTGGCCCCAGTAATCGAAGCGCCTATGGCGTATGATATGGCTAATGCTGAGTTTATTCAGGTACCAGGTTTTCCGGGTTTTTAGTGTTTATTCGGCAGTCTTGCTCGGCAGTCTTCTTCATAAGAAACGGAATTTGTTAAGTGAAACACTTTGTAGTTATAGCAGAGACTGAGACACATGAGAGCAGGCTGAAAAAGCGGAGGCAACGAAAGCTGCGTTCGCACGCGTCCGACTGATCCGGCCCACATGAAGCTGCATTTTGCTCAATCCGGCCCGTGACCTAAAATGAGTTTGACACCCCTGAACTACAGTTACTGGAGCAACACCCACTAAATGCTGGAGGAGCTCAGTAGGTCTGGCAGCATCTGGAAATGAATAAACAGTCAACGTCTCAGGCTGAGACCCTTCTTCAGGACTGGAAAGGAAGGGGGAAGATACCAGAATGGGAATCTGGTGGGAGGTGTAAGAGGGCAGCTAGGTGAATCCAGGTGAGTGGGAAAGATCAGGAGCTGAAGAGCAAGGAATCTGATAGGAGAGGAGAGTGGACCATAGGAGAAAAGGAAGGAGGGACCCAGGGGGAAAAGATAGGCAGCTGAGATGAGCTAAGAGGCCAGAGTAGGAACAGAAAAAGAGGGGAGGGGGGATTTTTTTATCAGAAGGAAAAACAATTATTCAGGTTGGATCTGAAATAGAAACAGAAAATACAGAGACATTGACCCTGTCTCATCATCCACCAATGGGCAGAGAGCAATGAGCTATGTGTATCAGTTGTGTCCGACAAGCACAGAGTTTCTTCTGATGAAATTGGAAGCATTCTCCAACAGCTGCCTGAACTCGGGTGGTAGGTGCTGAGGTTGCTGTAGAGCGTTACCGCAGCAGTGTACCTCGCATGCATTTACGTCAGTTTCATTCCGGGGAGTGAGGTGAGGGGTATGACGTGCTGAAGGTGATTGTGAGAGATACTGTGATTCCATTCACCACTTCTTGCTGTGGATGGTGACACAGATAAAGTGCCTGCCCAGTCTGCTGAACCACAAATGTCTTTACTAAATGCTAGCATATTCTGAATTATGATTAACAGTGCCACGTGGTCTGACATGCTTCCTGTACCTAATAAAGTGGCCACTGATTATATATCTGCACATTAGACAGGAGATTAGATCTGGCCAGATCACTCTCCATGGCTCCAGTGACTGTCATCTTGGCTGCTACGTACATTGTTCGCACATTCTCACAGGGGGTTGCTCCATTCCCCTCCCACAGCCCAGAAACCTGTGGGTTGGTAGTTTCATTGGCTGTTCTAAAGCTCCCCCCCTCTAGCGTGTCAGATCTTGAAGGAGATGGTGGAAAATCCAGGGAAAATGAAATGGGATGAGGGCTGGTGCCAATGAGTGCTTGGTGGCTGGCATGGACTTGATGGGCCGAAGTGCCAGCTTGCCTACTGTCTGAGGAGGAAGCTATGAGAGCCAGCACCTCCCACCTCATGGCATTCTCTTGAGTAGAGTAACAGTCCGCACGCAGGCCCTGAGCCTCGCTTCAGGTGGGAGCCGAGGGAAGGCTGCACAGCGCATTCTGTTGTGAGAAAACATTTCGGGACAGTCCATTCAGTGATTATGCTGGTACAGATCACACACATCAAACTAAACAGATACAGGATCCAAGTGTAGAATTCACAAGGCAGTCCAAAACAAACACTTGCAGGGATTTAGCATCAATTCCTTCTGACTGTCCTAACGTATACATAACCATCTTTGGTGAAATGATTGATAGATAGATAGATAGATAGATAGATACTTTATTCATCCCCATGGGGAAATTCAACATTTTTCCAATGTCCCATACACTTGTTGTAGCAAAAACTCATTACATACAATACTTAACTCAGTAATAATATGATATGCATCTAAATCACTAACTCAAAAGCATTAATAATAGCTTTAAAAAAAGTTCTTAAGTCCTGGCAGTTGAATTGTAAAGCCTAATGGCATTGGGGAGTATTGACCTCTTCATCCTGTCTGAGGAGCATTGCATCGACAGTAACCTGTCGCTGAAACTGCTTCTCTGTCTCTGGATGGTGCTATGTAGAGGATGTTCAGGGTTTTCCATAATTGACCGTAGCCTACTCAGCGCCCTTCGCTCAGCTACCGATGTTAAACTCTCCAGTACTTTGCCCACGACAGAGCCCGCCTTCCTTATCAGCTTATTAAGACGTGAGGCGTCCTTCTTCTTAATGCTTCCTCCCCAACACGCCACCACAAAGAAGAGGGCGCTCTCAACAACTGACCTATAGAACATCTTCAGCATCTCACTGCAGACATTGAATGATGCCAACCTTCTAAGGAAGTACAGTCGACTCTGTGCCTTCCTGCACAAGGCATCTGTGTTGGCAGTCCAGTCTAGCTTCTCGTCCAACTGTACTCCCAGATACTTGTAGGTCTTAACCTGCTCCACACATTCTCCATTAATGATCACTGGCTCCATATGAGGCCTAGATCTCCTAAAGTCCACCACCATCTCCTTGGTGATATAGTTCTGCCCTCCATCCATCTTTTCTGCAGATTAATTACGAACCCGAATGCTCCCCAGTGCTTTGATAAACACAAGAGATTCTGCAGATGCCGGAAGTCTAGAGCGACACACAAAAACTGCCGAAGGAACTCAGCAGATCAAGTAGCATCCATGGAGTTGACGCCTCAGGCCGAGACACTTCACCAGGACCGGGAAGGAAGGGAGAAGAGGCCAAAATAAGAAGGGTGGGGGGGGGGGGGATGAAGGAGGACACACTGGAGGCTGAGAGGTGAAGCCAGGTGATGGGGAGGGTGGGTGGGTATGGGACGGGTGATGAAGTGGTGAGCTGGGAGAGGATGGGTGGAAGAGGTAAAGGGCTGAAGAAGCGGGAATCTGATAGGAGAGGACAGAGGACCATGGGAGAAAGGGAAGGAGGAGGGGAACGAGAGGAAGGTGATGGGCAGGTGAGGAGAAGAGGAGGGGTAACCAGACTGGCAAATGGAAAAAAACGGGTGGAGGGAGGAGGTTGGAATTACGGGAAGTTAGAGACATTGATGCTCATGCCAGCAGGTTGGACACAGGATCTGAGGAGCTGGCCAGCGTGACCTCTCCGTGGCAGTGGACAGACATGTTGGAATGGGACTGGAAACCGGAATAGGTGGTCACTGAGAGATCCTGCCTTTTGCAGTGAACAGAGCATGTTGGCATGAACATTCTTTTGCCTAAGCTGGTAATCTCCCCCTCCTCCCCCTTCTCTCAGCTTCCCTTCTGGTTACCCTCACCTACCCATGATCCCCTCCTCCTTTCCTTTCTTCGATTGTCCACTGTCTTCACATCAGCCCCTCCATTCTTCACCTCTTCTACCTATCTCCTCCCAGCTTCTTCTCCCACCCCCCGCCTGGTTTCATCTATCCCCTGCCAGCTTCCATTTCTTCCCCTCCACCCACCCTCTTACTCTGGCCTCTGGGTTTCTTCCCCTTCCCTCTCAGTCCCGATGAATGGTCTCGGCCCAAACCGCTGATTGCTTTATTCCTCTTCATAGGTGCTGCCTGACCTGCTGAGTTCCTTTAGGTGTGTGTGTATGTGTTTTGCGTGCGTGTGTGTGTGTGCGTGTGCGTGTGTGCATGTGCGCTTTTGTCTGTGTGTTTTTGTGCGCGCGTGTGTGTGTGTGCGTGTGTGCATGCGCGCTTTTGTCTGTGTGTGTGTTTTTGTGCGCGTGTGTGTGTGTGCGCGTGTGTGTGTGTGTGTGTGTGTGTGTGTGTGTGTGTGTGTGTGTGTGTGTGTGTGTGTGTGTGTGTGTAGATCCAGTGCTCTGAGTTTGGTATGGGCCTGGATGGTAAAGATGCAGTACACAAGCAGCCCACCCACTTGTCCCAACCATCACTAATCCTGCATTCTAGTCTCAGTTGTTTTCCCTCCACACTCCCTCAGGTTAGCACAGTCACCGAATGGGCAATTTACAGCAGCCTCTTACATTCCAGTTGAAGTTCAAGTTCATTGGCATTCAGCCAGGCACATGAATACAGCCGAACGAAACGTCGTTCCTCTGGGGCCGAGGTGCAAAACACAGTACTCAGGTTGACAAAATACTAGTGGCACAAGTCCCGGAGAGGCACGGACTGAAGATTGACAGCTGACATCAAGTGTGAGCTGGGCGTTTCTGTGAGACTGACACCTCTATAATAAAACAGGCAGTGAAAGATGAGAAGAGGCCAGTGCAGGATGAGAGAGTGTTTGTGAGGTGGGGGGGTGGGGGGGGAGGGTGGCAGGGCACTCGGACAGAGTGTACTGGGTGACAGCAGTCTATCAGCCTGGGGCAAGAGGCTGTTACCCTGACAGTTCTGGCTGTGGTACCCCCAGCCCAATGGCAGCAAGTCAGAGAGATTGTGGGAAGGATGGGAGGGATCTTTGACTTTAACCTGCCAGGGACCGTGAGAGGACGCCGGAACATCTGACTGGACAAAGACAGCTTTGAGGGTTTTGATCAAAGCTGGGTGTCTGGAGCTGTGGGGAAGCAGGTCCTGTCATCAATTACTCCCTTAGAGCACACACTTTCCAGTAGAAAACTCTTCTCACTCACCCTGTAAACAAAGCGTCACGAGGATACTGAAACGAGTCCATCACCATCTGTCCTTTTCCGGGCTTTTCTCATACTCTCGTTCTGAGTTTCCATGCAGTTTCTCAGTTAGGGAAGGGGTTTACATCTCTCTGCCTTTGACTGCCTGTTGCGAACACCAGTACCACTTGTTTCCTGGGACTCGTGTTTTGTAAAGTTCACCTATGTTTTTAAGTAGCCTACCAGCCTTGTTGAGTCCTGACGAAGGGTCTTGGCCCGAAACGTCAACAGCGCGTCTCCCTATAGATGCTGCCTGGCCTGCTGTGTTCTACCAGCATTTTGTGTGTGTTGTTATTGTATCTGTACTTTAGAAACAAAACTTGGACAGATTTTACACACATTCCACTTCAAGATGTTTAGTGACTCAAACTCAATGTGTTTTCCTGCACTATTTTCCTACTCATTCAACAAGAATGTAACTACAGATATTGATCAAACTATGCTTATAACATAAAATTAACCTTGGCTTGCCCATTTTATACTATCAGCAACAAATCCATCTGAAGCAATATCCTTCCAATGGTGTCAAGGGCCTATCTGGGAGCGAGCTCCAGGATTTAGAGCCTGAATGATCCAGGTGGTGGTGTCCCCTGCGTGGACTGCATGGTCTTTCTTGATGATAGAGACCGCAGACTGGAAGATGCCACAGAAGAAACCGGTACCTCGCAGGAAAATCCCTGTACTTGAGTTATCCAGTCAATGTTACCACAACATTGTGTGATGCTCCCGGAAATCTGTTCAATGCTGAGGAGCTCCCACGAAGTGCTGGAGGAACTCAGCAGGTCAGGCGGCATCGATGGAAACGGACAAGCAGCCGACATTTCAGGTCGGGCCACTTCATCAGGACTGGAAAGGAAGGGCGAAGATGCCAGAATGAGGAAGTAGGGGAGGGGAAGGAGGATAGCTAGAAGATAGGTGAAGCCAGGTTTGTGGGGGAGGATGGATGAAGCAAGAAGCTGGGAGGGGATTGGTGGAAAAGGCAAAGTGATGGAGAAGAAGGTATTTGGTAGGAGAGGAGAGTGGGTCATGGGAGAAAGGGAAGGAGGAGGTGTAAGGTAGGAGAGGAGAAGAGGTAAGAGGCCAGACAGGGGAATAGAAGAAGAGGGAAAGTTCACAGTATCAGAATACATATATGTCACCATATACAACCATGAGATTCATTTTCTTGCAGGCATTCACAGTAAATACAAGAAACACAATAGAATCAATGAAAGGCCACATCCAACAGGACAAACAACCCAACGTGCAAAAGAACAAACTGTGCAAGTACAAAGAGAAAGGGGCAGGGGGAAAGAGTTTCCGGAAGGAGAGATCTATGTTCATGCCATCAGGTTGGAGGCTGTGAGGTGTTGTTCCTCCAAGCCCGAGAGTGGCCTCATCGTGGACCAACATTGGGAATGCGGATCGGAATTGAAACGGTTGGCTACTGAGAAGTGCTGCTTTTTGCGGATGGAAAGGAGGTGCCTCACAAAGCAGTCCCCTAATTTACGCCGGCTCTCACCGATGTCCGTTCAATGCCGATTGGTTGTGTCCTTCTACATTACAACAGCACCTCCGTGTAGAGGCTTCACCTGTAACGCTTGAGAATTATCCTGAACTCATAAAACGGACCATAAAATTACAAGTTTTTTTTTAATGGCTTTGCTAACTAATGGATAGGTTCCAGCCGGGTTTCTTTGAACTGGTGTTTTTCACTAAGTTTGGTTTACAAGTGACACTTACTGGAGAAATATTAACCATAAATCCTGGTCTGCTGGCTCAAGGTCCTGAATGCTCCACTGTGCTCACGGGCCAGAGGCTCCCAGGAGACAACTGGAATCTTGCATTTTTCCTGCTTTACCTGTGAAGACTCCCCGTGACAGTGCTGGGAACACACTGTCTGATTCAGGAGTGTTGTTGGGTGTATGAATAATGTGGCTTACTCAGTGTACTTCATAGTAACAACATACCCAAAGATCAGAACGTCAGCCTGGGAGAAGACGTCGACAATGGCTGATTTGGAGGATGTTGTAGAGATATTGCTGGTGGGATTTCTCCGGTGCCTTGAGTTTCTGTTGTTGATGGTCTTGGTTTCAGAAGAATATCCAGGAGCTACGAGTTTGGTGCTGTGTTGGAAGCTGTGAACCTCAAACACCCTCCCTCAGTTGACCAAAGGCTGCTCTGGTGGAGTGTAGGCGAGGATGAATCCCGAGTGATGTCTGACTTTGCCAAGAGGTGTGTGCGGGGTATTGGAAAAGGACCATCAAGTGGCCTCTTATCACAGATATTTTACGCATTCCTATCTGTAACAAGAACTGTACACAGGTTTCACAAGTGTGACCCAAATAGAGGGATGTTTTACCATAGAATCCCATATTAGGTGCAATATCTCCAGTCAGTTAGAAAACTAATCGGAAGAGCCTTTTGTCAAAACCCTGCTTCCGTTAATGAATTAACATCAGCATCAAACCCTAATCCCTGTTGCAATGTCTACTCCGGTTAATTAAACTGACGCAAGGCTAGTTTTTAGAACATAAACACCACTGCACAGCAAGACCCTTAAGCCTATAACGTTGTGGCAACCTTGAAACCTATTCTAAGACCAATCTAATCCTTCCCTCCTACATAACCCTCCATTTTTCTCTCATCCATGTGCCTGCCTCAGAGTTTCTTCAATGCCCTGAATGTACCTGGCTCTATCACCACCCTGGCAGGACATTCCATGCATCCTCCATTCTCTGTGTAAAAAAAACTTATCTCTGATGTCCCACCTATAATTTCCTCTAGTCATTTTAATGTTAGCTATTTCCGCCCTGGGGTAAAGTATCTGGCTATCTACTCGATATACATCTCTTATCGTCTTGTACACCTCTATCAAGTCACCTCTCATCCTCCTTCAACCCAAAGAGAAAAGCCCCAGTCCACGCACCCTATCTTCATAAGCCATACTCTCTAGTCTAGGCAACATCCTAATAAATCTTCTCTGCACCCCCTCAAAGGTTTCTACATCTTTTCTATAATGAGGAGAACAGAACTGAATGCAATATTCCAAGTGTGCTCTAATTACCTTTACTTATCGCCCATACAGAATTCCTGATCAGCAGACTTTAACTGGGGGAAGCCATCTTTTTGGATTGCTGCAGTCCTGATGCGGGTGGTCTGACAGTGCCGTTTGGAAGGGTGGTTCAGGATTTAGAAAGGGAAATGGTGATACGCGGTATTTCCAAAATGAGGTGTTGTATAATTTGGAAAGGGTGTAGTGTTCCATTACATCTGCTGTCCTTCCTGTGGCTTCTGAGGCATTGTCAGAGAGTCTGGCAGGTCAGTGCAGATGATGAGGCATTGTCAGAGTGTTTGACAGGTCAGTGCAGATGATGAGGCATTGTAAGAGTCTGGCAGGTAGTGCAGATGATGAGGCATTGTCAGAGAGTCTGGCAGGTCAGTGCAGATGATGAGGCATTGTCAGAGAGTCTGGCAGGTCAGTGCCGATGATGAGGCATTGTCAGAGTCTGGCAGGTCAGTGCAGATGATGAGGCATTGTCAGAGTCTGGCAGGTCAGTGCAGATGATGAGGCATTGTCAGAGAGTCTGGCAGGTCAGTGCAGATGATGAGGCATTGTCAGAGAGTCTGGCAGGTCAGTGCAGATGATGAGGCATTGTCAGAGTCTGACAGGTCAGTGCAGATGATGAGGCATTGTCAGAGAGTCTGGCAGGTCAGTGCAGATGATGAGGCATTGTCAGAGAGTCTGGCAGGTCAGTGCAGATGATGAGACATTGTCAGAGAGTCTGGCAGGTCAGTGCAGATGATGAGACATTGTCAGAGAGTCTGGCAGGTCAGTGCAGATGATGAGACATTGTCAGAGAGTCTGGCAGGTCAGTGCAGATGATGAGGCATTGTCAGAGTCTGACAGGTCAGTGCAGATGATGAGGCATTGTCAGAGAGTCTGGCAGGTCAGTGCAGATGATGAGGCATTGTCAGAGTCTGACAGGTCAGTGCAGATGATGAGGCATTGTCAGAGAGTCTGGCAGGTCAGTGCAGATGATGAGGCATTGTCAGAGAGTCGGGCAGGTCAGTGCAGATGATGAGGCATTGTCAGAGTCTGACAGGTCAGTGCAGATGATGAGGCATTGTCAGAGAGTCGGGCAGGTCAGTGCAGATGATGAGGCATTGTCAGAGTCTGACAGTTCACTGTAGATGATGAGGCATTGTCAGAGTCTGACTGGTCAGTGCAGATGATGAGGCATTGTCAGAGAGTCTGGCAGGTCAGTGCAGATGATGAGACATTGTCAGAGTCTGGCAGGTCAGTGCAGATGATGAGGCATTGTCAGAGAGTCTGGCAGGTCAGTGCAGATGATGAGGCATTGTCAGAGTCTGACAGGTCAGTGCAGATGATGAGGCATTGTCAGAGAGTCTGACAGGTCAGTGCAGATGATGAGACATTGTCAGAGATTCTGGTAGGTCAGTGCAGATGATGAGACATTGTCAGAGTCTGACAGGTCAGTGCAGATGATGAGGCATTGTCAGAGAGTCTGGCAGGTCAGTGCAGATGATGAGGCATTGTCAGAGTCTGACAGGTCAGTGCAGATGATGAGGGATTGTCAGAGTCTGGCAGGTCAGTGCAGATGATGAGGCATTGTCAGAGAGTCTGGCAGGTCAGTGCAGATGATGAGGCATTGTCAGAGAGTCTGGCAGGTCAGTGCAGATGATGAGGCATTGTCAGAGTCTGGCAGGTCAGTGCAGATGATGAGGCATTGTCAGAGAGTCTGACAGGTCAGTGCAGATGATGAGGCATTGAAAGAGCGTCTGGCAGGTCAGTGCAGATGATGAGGCATTGTCAGAGTCTGGCAGGTCAGTGCAGATGATGAGGCATTGTCAGAGAGTCTGACAGGTCAGTGCAGATGATGAGGCATTGAAAGAGCGTCTGGCAGGTCTGTGCAGATGATGAGGCATTGTCAGAGAGTCTGACAGGTCAGTGCAGATGATGAGGCATTGTCAGAGTCTGGCAGGTCAGTGCAGATGATGAGGCATTGTCAGAGAGTCTGACAGGTCAGTGCAGATGATGAGGCATTGAAAGAGCGTCTGGCAGGTCAGTGCAGATGATGAGGCATTGTCAGAGAGTCTGGCAGGTCAGTGCAGATGATGAGGCATTGTCAGAGAGTCTGGCAGGTCAGTGCAGATGATGAGGCATTGTCAGAGTCTGGCAGGTCAGTGCAGATGATGAGGCATTGTCAGAGAGTCTGACAGGTCAGTGCAGATGATGAGGCATTGTCAGAGTCTGACAGGTCAGTGCAGATGATGAGGCATTGTCAGAGAGTCTGACAGGTCAGTGCAGATGATGAGGCATTGTCAGAGAGTCTGGCAGGTCAGTGCAGATGATGAGGCATTGTCAGAGAGTCTGGCAGGTCAGTGCAGATGATGAGGCATTGTCAGAGAGTCTGACAGGTCAGTGCAGATGATGAGGCATTGTCAGAGAGTCTGGCAGGTCAGTGCAGATGATGAGGCATTGTCAGAGTCTGACAGGTCAGTGCAGATGATGAGGCATTGTCAGAGTCTGGCAGGTCAGTGCAGATGATGAGGCATTGTCAGAGAGTCTGGCAGGTCAGTGCAGATGATGAGGCATTGTCAGAGTCTGGCAGGTCAGTGCAGATGATGAGGCATTGTCAGAGAGTCTGGCAGGTCAGTGCAGATGATGAGGCATTGTCAGTGTCTGACAGGTCAGTGCAGATGATGAGGCATTGTCAGAGAGTCTGACAGGTCAGTGCAGATGATGAGGCATTGTCAGAGAGTCTGGCAGGTCAGTGCAGATGATGAGGCATTGTCAGAGAGTCTGGCAGGTCAGTGCAGATGATGAGGCATTGTCAGAGAGTCTGACAGGTCAGTGCAGATGATGAGGCATTGTCAGAGAGTCTGGCAGGTCAGTGCAGATGATGAGGCATTGTCAGAGAGTCTGACAGGTCAGTGCAGATGATGAGGCATTGTCAGAGAGTCTGACAGGTCAGTGCAGATGATGAGGCATTGTCAGAGTCTGACAGGTCAGTGCAGATGATGAGGCATTGTCAGAGAGTCTGGCAGGTCAGTGCAGATGATGAGGCATTGTCAGAGAGTCTGGCAGGTCAGTGCAGATGATGAGGCATTGTCAGAGAGTCTGGCAGGTCAGTGCAGATGATGAGGCATTGTCAGAGAGTCTGGCAGGTCAGTGCAGATGATGAGGCATTGTCAGAGAGTCTGACAGGTCAGTGCAGATGATGAGGCATTGTCAGAGAGTCTGGCAGGTCAGTGCAGATGATGAGGCATTGTCAGAGTCTGACAGGTCAGTGCAGATGATGAGGCATTGTCAGAGAGTCTGGCAGGTCAGTGCAGATGATGAGGCATTGTCAGAGAGTCTGGCAGGTCAGTGCAGATGATGAGGCATTGTCAGAGAGTCTGACAGGTCAGTGCAGATGATGAGGCATTGTCAGAGTCTGACAGGTCAGTGCAGATGATGAGGCATTGTCAGAGTCTGACAGGTCAGTGCAGATGATGAGGCATTGTCAGAGTCTGGTAGGTCAGTGCAGATGATGAGGCATTGTCAGAGTCTGACAGGTCAGTGCAGATGATGAGGCATTGTCAGAGAGTCTGACAGGTCAGTGCAGATGATGAGGCATTGTCAGAGAGTCTGACAGGTCAGTGCAGATGATGAGGCATTGTCAGAGTCTGACAGGTCAGTGCAGATGATGAGGCATTGTCAGAGAGTCTGGCAGGTCAGTGCAGATGATGAGGCATTGTCAGAGAGTCTGGCAGGTCAGTGCAGATGATGAGGCATTGTCAGAGAGTCTGACAGGTCAGTGCAGATGATGAGGCATTGTCAGAGAGTCTGACAGGTCAGTGCAGATGATGAGGCATTGTCAGTGGCTGACAGGTCAGTGCAGATGATGAGGCATTGTCAGAGAGTCTGGCAGGTCAGTGCAGATGATGAGGCATTGTCAGAGAGTCTGACAGGTCAGTGCAGATGATGAGGCATTGTCAGTGTCTGACAGGTCAGTGCAGATGATGAGGCATTGTCAGAGAGTCTGACAGGTCAGTGCGGATGATGAGGCATTGTCAGTGTCTGACAGGTCAGTGCAGATGATGAGGCATTGTCAGAGTCTGGCAGGTCAGTGCAGATGATGAGGCATTGTCAGAGAGTCTGACAGGTCAGTGCAGATGATGAGGCATTGTCAGAGAGTCTGGCAGGTCAGTGCAGATGATGAGGCATTGTCAGAGTCTGGCAGCTCAGTGCAGATGATGAGGCATTGTCAGAGAGTCTGGCAGGTCAGTGCAGATGATGAGGCATTGTCAGAGAGTCTGACAGGTCAATGCAGATGATGAGGCATTGTCAGAGTCTGACAGGTCAGTGCAGATGATGAGACATTGTCAGAGTCTGGCAGGTCAGTGCAAATGATGAGGCATTGTCAGAGAGTCTGGCAGGTCAGTGCAGATGATGAGGCATTGTCAGAGTCTGGCAGCTCAGTGCAGATGATGAGGCATTGTCAGAGAGTCTGGCAGGTCAGTGCAGATGATGAGGCATTGTCAGAGAGTCTGACAGGTCAGTGCAGATGATGAGGCATTGTCAGAGAGTCTGACAGGTCAGTGCAGATGATGAGGCATTGTCAGAGAGTCTGGCAGGTCAGTGCAGATGATGAGGCATTGTCAGAGAGTCTGGCAGGTCAGTGCAGATGATGAGGCATTGTCAGAGAGTCTGACAGGTCAGTGCAGATGATGAGGCATTGTCAGAGAGTCTGGCAGGTCAGTGCAGATGATGAGGCATTGTCAGAGAGTCTGACAGGTCAGTGCAGATGATGAGGCATTGTCAGAGAGTCTGGCAGGTCAGTGCAGATGATGAGGCATTGTCAGAGAGTCTGACAGGTCAATGCAGATGATGAGGCATTGTCAGAGTCTGACAGGTCAGTGCAGATGATGAGACATTGTCAGAGTCTGGCAGGTCAGTGCAGATGATGAGGAATTGTCAGAGACTGACAGGTCAGTGCAGATGATGAGGGATTGTCAGAGAGTCTGACAGGTCAGTGCAGATGATGAGGCATTGTCAGAGTCTGACAGGTCAGTGCAGATGATGAGGGATTGTCAGAGAGTCTGACAGGTCAGTGCAGATGATGAGGCATTGTCAGTGTCTGACAGGTCAGTGCAGATCATGAGGCATTGTCAGAGAGTCTGACAGTTCAGTGCAGTTGATGAGGCATTGTCAGAGAGTCTGACAGGTCAGTGCATATGATGAGACATTGTCAGAGAGTCTGGCAGGTCAGTGCAGATGATGAGGCATTGTCAGAGTGTCTGACAGTTCAGTGCAGATGATGAGGCATTGTCAGAGAGTCTGGCAGGTCAGTGCAGTTGATGAGGCATTGTCAGTGTCTGACAGGTCAGTGCAGATGATGAGGCATTGTCAGAGAGTCTGACAGGTCAGTGCAGATGATGAGGCATTGTCAGAGAGTCTGGCAGGTCAGTGCAGATGATGAGGCATTGTCAGAGAGTCTGGCAGGTCAGTGCAGATGATGAGGCATTGTCAGAGAGTCTGGCAGGTCAGTGCAGATGATGAGGCATTGTCAGAGATTCTGGTAGGTCAGTGCATATGATGAGACATTGTCAGAGAGTCTGGCAGGTCAGTGCAGATGATGAGGCATTGTCAGTGTCTGACAGGTCAGTGCAGATGATGAGGCATTGTCAGAGAGTCTGACAGGTCAGTGCAGATGATGAGGCATTGTCAGAGAGTCTGACAGGTCAGTGCAGATGATGAGACATTGTCAGAGATTCTGGTAGGTCAGTGCAGATGATGAGACATTGTCAGAGTCTGACAGGTCAGTGCAGATGATGAGGCATTGTCAGAGAGTCTGACAGGTCAGTGCAGATGATGAGGCATTGTCAGAGAGTCTGACAGGTCAGTGCAGATGATGAGACATTGTCAGAGATTCTGGTAGGTCAGTGCAGATGATGAGACATTGTCAGAGTCTGACAAGTCAGTGCAGATGATGAGGCATTGTCAGAGAGTCTGGCAGGTCAGTGCAGATGATGAGGCATTGTCAGAGTCTGACAGGTCAGTGCAGATGATGAGGCATTGTCAGAGTCTGACAGGTCAGTGCAGATGATGAGGCATTGTCAGAGAGTCTGGCAGGTCAGTGCAGATGATGAGGCATTGTCAGTGTCTGACAGGTCAGTGCAGATGATGAGGCATTGTCAGAGAGTCTGACAGGTCAGTGCAGATGATGAGGCATTGTCAGAGTCTGACAGGTCAGTGCAGATGATGAGGCATTGTCAGAGTCTGACAGGTCAGTGCAGATGATGAGGCATTGTCAGAGTCTGGCAGGTCAGTGTAGATGATGAGGCATTGTCAGAGAGTCTGGCAGGTCAGTGCAGATGATGAGGCATTGTCAGAGAGTCTGACAGGTCAGTGCAGATGATGAGGCATTGTCAGAGAGTCTGACAGGTCAGTGCAGATGATGAGGCATTGTCAGAGAGTCTGACAGGTCAGTGCAGATGATGAGGCATTGTCAGAGAGTCTGACAGGTCAGTGCAGATGATGAGGCATTGTCAGAGAGTCTGGCAGGTCAGTGCATATGATGAGACATTGTCAGAGAGTCTGGCAGGTCAGTGCAGATGATGAGGCATTGTCAGTGTCTGACAGGTCAGTGCAGATGATGAGGTATTGTCAGAGAGTCTGACAGGTCAGTGCTGATGATGAGGCATTGTCAGAGTGTCTGACAGGTCAGTGCAGATGATGAGACATTGTCAGAGATTCTGGTAGGTCAGTGCAGATGATGAGACATTGTCAGAGTCTGACAGGTCAGTGCAGATGATGAGGCATTGTCAGAGAGTCTGACAGGTCAGTGCAGATGATGAGACATTGTCAGAGATTCTGGTAGGTCAGTGCAGATGATGAGACATTGTCAGAGTCTGACAGGTCAGTGCAGATGATGAGGCATTGTCAGAGAGTCTGGCAGGTCAGTGCAGATGATGAGGCATTGTCAGAGTCTGGCAGGTCAGTGCAGATGATGAGGCATTGTCAGAGAGTCTGGCAGGTCAGTGCAGATGATGAGGCATTGTCAGAGAGTCTGACAGGTCACTGCAGAGTATGAGTCATTGTCAGAGAGTCTGACAGGTCAGTGCAGATGATGAGGCATTGTCAGAGTCTGACAGGTCAGTGCAGATGATGAGGCATTGTCAGAGTCTGGCAGGTCAGTGCAGATGATGAGGCATTGTCAGAGAGTCTGGCAGGTCAGTGCAGATGATGAGGCATTGTCAGAGAGTCTGACAGGTCACTGCAGAGTATGAGTCATTGTCAGAGAGTCTGACAGGTCAGTGCAGATGATGAGGCATTGTCAGAGTCTGACAGGTCAGTGCAGATGATGAGGCATTGTCAGAGAGTCTGACAGGTCAGTGCAGATGATGAGGCATTGTCAGAGTCTGGCAGGTCAGTGCAGATGATGAGGCATTGTCAGAGAGTCTGACAGGTCAGTGCAGATGATGAGGCATTGTCAGAGAGTCTGACAGGTCAGTGCAGATGATGAGGCATTGTCAGAGAGTCTGGCAGGTCAGTGCAGATGATGAGGCATTGTCAGAGAGTCTGACAGGTCAGTGCAGATGATGAGGCATTGTCAGAGTCTGGCAGGTCAGTGCAGATGATGAGGCATTGTCAGAGAGTCTGGCAGGTCAGTGCAGATGATGAGGCATTGTCAGAGAGTCTGACAGGTCAGTGCAGATGATGAGGCATTGTCAGAGAGTCTGGCAGGTCAGTGCAGATGATGAGGCATTGTCAGTGAGTCTGGCAGGTCAGTGCAGATGATGAGGCATTGTCAGAGAGTCTGGCAGGTCAGTGCAGATGATGAGGCATTGTCAGAGAGTCTGACAGGTCAGTGCAGATGATGAGGCATTGTCAGAGAGTCTGGCAGGTCAGTGCAGATGATGAGGCATTGTCAGAGTCTGACAGGTCAGTGCAGATGATGAGGCATTGTCAGAGAGTCTGGCAGGTCAGTGCAGATGATGAGGCATTGTCAGAGTCTGACAGGTCAGTGCAGATGATGAGGCATTGTCAGAGAGTCTGACAGGTCAGTGCAGATGATGAGGCATTGTCAGAGTCTGGCAGGTCAGTGCAGATGATGAGGCATTGTCAGAGTCTGACAGGTCAGTGCAGATGATGAGGCATTGTCAGAGTCTGACAGGTCAGTGCAGATGATGAGGCATTGTCAGAGTCTGGCAGGTCAGTGCAGATGATGAGGCATTGTCAGAGTCTGACAGGTCAGTGCAGATGATGAGGCATTGTCAGAGAGTCTGGCAGGTCAGTGCAGATGATGAGGCATTGTCAGAGTCTGGCAGGTCAGTGCAGATGATGAGGCATTTTCAGAGTCTGGCAGGTCAGTGCAGATGATGAGGCATTGTCAGAGTCTGGCAGGTCAGTGCAGATGATGAGGCATTTTCAGAGTCTGACAGGTCAGTGCAGATGATGAGGCATTGTCAGAGAGTCTGACAGGTCAGTGCAGATGATGAGGCATTGTCAGAGAGTCTGACAGGTCAGTGCAGATGATGAGGCATTGTCAGAGTCTGGCAGGTCAGTGCAGATGATGACGCATTGTCAGAGTCTGACAGGTCAGTGCAGATGATGAGGCATTGTCAGAGTCTGACAGGTCAGTGCAGATGATGAGGCATTGTCAGAGAGTCTGACAGGTCAGTGCAGATGATGAGGCATTGTCAGAGAGTCTGACAGGTCAGTGCAGATGATGAGGCATTGTCAGAGTCTGACAGGTCAGTGCAGATGATGAGGCATTGTCAGAGAGTCTGGCAGGTCAGTTCAGATGATGAGACATTGTCAGAGTCTGACAGGTCAGTGCAGATGATGAGACATTGTCAGAGTCTGGCAGGTCAGTGCAGATGATGAGGCATTGTCAGAGTCTGGCAGGTCAGTGCAGATGATGAGGCATTGTCAGAGAGTCTGGCAGGTCAGTGCAGATGATGAGGCATTGTCAGAGAGTCTGACAGGTCAGTGCAGATGATGAGGCATTGTCAGAGAGTCTGACAGGTCAGTGCAGATGATGAGGCATTGTCAGAGAGTCTGACAGGTCAGTGCAGATGATGAGGCATTGTCAGAGAGTCTGGCAGGTCAGTGCAGATGATGAGGCATTGTCAGAGAGTCTGTCAGGTCAGTGCAGATGATGAGGCATTGTCAGAGAGTCTGTCAGGTCATTGCAGATGATGAGGCATTGTCAGAGTGTCTGGCAGGTCAGTGCAGATGATGAGGCATTGTCAGAGTGTCTGACAGGTCAGTGCAGATGATGAGGCATTGTCAGAGTCTGACAGGTCAGTGCAGATGATGAGGCATTGTCAGAGAGTCTGACAGGTCAGTGCAGATGATGAGGCATGGTCAGAGAGTCTGGCAGGTCAGTGCAGATGATGAGGCATTGTCAGAGAGTCTGACAGGTCAGTGCAGATGATGAGGCATTGTCAGAGTCTGACAGGTCAGTGCAGATGATGAGGCATTGTCAGAGAGTCTGACAGGTCAGTGCAGATGATGAGGCATTGTCAGAGTCTGACAGGTCAGTGCAGATGATGAGGCATTGTCAGAGAGTCTGGCAGGTCAGTGCAGATGATGAGGCATTGTCAGAGAGTCTGGCAGGTCAGTGCAGATGATGAGGCATTGTCAGAGAGTCTGACAGGTCAGTGCAGATGATGAGGCATTGTCAGAGTCTGACAGGTCAGTGCAGATGATGAGGCATTGTCAGAGAGTCTGGCAGGTCAGTGCAGATGATGAGGCATTGTCAGAGAGTCTGGCAGGTCAGTGCAGATGATGAGGCATTTTCAGAGAGTCTGGCAGGTCAGTGCAGATGATGAGGCATTGTCAGAGAGTCTGGCAGGTCAGTGCAGATGATGAGGCATTGTCAGAGAGTCTGGCAGGTCAGTGCAGATGATGAGGCATTGTCAGAGTCTGACAGGTCAGTGCAGATGATGAGGCATTGTCAGAGAGTCTGGCAGGTCAGTGCAGATGATGAGGCATTGTCAGAGAGTCTGACAGGTCAGTGCAGATGATGAGGCATTGTCAGAGAGTCTGACAGGTCAGTGCAGATGATGAGGCATTGTCAGTGTCTGACAGGTCAGTGCAGATGATGAGGCATTGTCAGTGTCTGACAGGTCAGTGCAGATGATGAGGCATTGTCAGAGAGTCTGACAGGTCAGTGCAGATGATGAGGCATTGTCAGAGTCTGGCAGGTCAGTGCAGATGATGAGGCATTGTCAGTGTCTGACAGGTCAGTGCAGATGATGAGGCATTGTCAGAGAGTCTGACAGGTCAGTGCAGATGATGAGGCATTGTCAGAGAGTCTGACAGGTCAGTGCAGATGATGAGGCATTGTCAGAGAGTCTGACAGGTTAGTGCAGATGATTTGGCATTGTCAGTGTCTGACAGGTCAGTGCAGATGATGAGGCATTGTCAGTGTCTGACAGGTCAGTGCAGATGATGAGGCATTGTCAGAGAGTCTGACAGGTTAGTGCAGATGATTTGGCATTGTCAGTGTCTGACAGGTCAGTGCAGATGATGAGGCATTGTCAGTGTCTGACAGGTCAGTGCAGATGATGAGGCATTGTCAGAGAGTCTGGCAGGTCAGTGCAGATGATTTGGCATTGTCAGTGTCTGACAGGTCAGTGCAGATGATGAGGCATTGTCAGAGAGTCTGACAGGTCAGTGCAGATGATGAGGCATTGTCAGAGAGTCTGACAGGTTAGTGCAGATGATTTGGCATTGTCAGTGTCTGACAGGTCAGTGCAGATGATGAGGCATTGTCAGTGTCTGACAGGTCAGTGCAGATGATGAGGCATTGTCAGAGAGTCTGGCAGGTCAGTGCAGATGATTTGGCATTGTCAGTGTCTGACAGGTCAGTGCAGATGATGAGGCATTGTCAGTGTCTGACAGGTCAGTGCAGATGATGAGGCATTGTCAGAGAGTCTGACAGGTCAGTGCAGATGATGAGGCATCGTCAGAGAGTCTGACAGGTCAGTGCAGATGATGAGGCATTGTCAGTGTCTGACAGGTCACTGCAGATGATGAGGCATTGTCAGAGTCTGGCAGGTCAGTGCAGATGATGAGGCATTGTCAGAGAGTCTGACAGGTCAGTGCAGATGATGAGGCATTGTCAGAGAGTCTGGCAGGTCAGTGCAGATGATGAGGCATTGTCAGTGAGTCTGGCAGGTCAGTGCAGATGATGAGGCATTGTCAGAGAGTCTGGCAGGTCAGTGCAGATGATGAGGCATTGTCAGAGTCTGACAGGTCAGTGCAGATGATGAGGCATTGTCAGAGAGTCTGGCAGGTCAGTGCAGATGATGAGGCATTGTCAGAGTCTGACAGGTCAGTGCAGATGATGAGGCATTGTCAGAGTCTGGCAGGTCAGTGCAGATGATGAGGCATTGTCAGAGTCTGACAGGTCAGTGCAGATGATGAGGCATTGTCAGAGTCTGACAGGTCAGTGCAGATGATGAGGCATTGTCAGAGTCTGGCAGGTCAGTGCAGATGATGAGGCATTGTCAGAGTCTGACAGGTCAGTGCAGATGATGAGGCATTGTCAGAGAGTCTGGCAGGTCAGTGCAGATGATGAGGCATTGTCAGAGTCTGGCAGGTCAGTGCAGATGATGAGGCATTTTCAGAGTCTGACAGGTCAGTGCAGATGATGAGGCATTGTCAGAGAGTCTGACAGGTCAGTGCAGATGATGAGGCATTGTCAGAGAGTCTGACAGGTCAGTGCAGATGATGAGGCATTGTCAGAGTCTGGCAGGTCAGTGCAGATGATGACGCATTGTCAGAGTCTGACAGGTCAGTGCAGATGATGAGGCATTGTCAGAGTCTGACAGGTCAGTGCAGATGATGAGGCATTGTCAGAGAGTCTGACAGGTCAGTGCAGATGATGAGGCATTGTCAGAGAGTCTGACAGGTCAGTGCAGATGATGAGGCATTGTCAGAGTCTGACAGGTCAGTGCAGATGATGAGGCATTGTCAGAGAGTCTGGCAGGTCAGTTCAGATGATGAGACATTGTCAGAGTCTGACAGGTCAGTGCAGATGATGAGACATTGTCAGAGTCTGGCAGGTCAGTGCAGATGATGAGGCATTGTCAGAGTCTGGCAGGTCAGTGCAGATGATGAGGCATTGTCAGAGAGTCTGGCAGGTCAGTGCAGATGATGAGGCATTGTCAGAGAGTCTGACAGGTCAGTGCAGATGATGAGGCATTGTCAGAGAGTCTGACAGGTCAGTGCAGATGATGAGGCATTGTCAGAGAGTCTGACAGGTCAGTGCAGATGATGAGGCATTGTCAGAGAGTCTGGCAGGTCAGTGCAGATGATGAGGCATTGTCAGAGAGTCTGTCAGGTCAGTGCAGATGATGAGGCATTGTCAGAGAGTCTGTCAGGTCATTGCAGATGATGAGGCATTGTCAGAGTGTCTGGCAGGTCAGTGCAGATGATGAGGCATTGTCAGAGTCTGACAGGTCAGTGCAGATGATGAGGCATTGTCAGAGTCTGACAGGTCAGTGCAGATGATGAGGCATTGTCAGAGTCTGGCAGGTCAGTGCAGATGATGAGGCATTGTCAGAGAGTCTGACAGGTCAGTGCAGATGATGAGGCATGGTCAGAGAGTCTGGCAGGTCAGTGCAGATGATGAGGCATTGTCAGAGAGTCTGACAGGTCAGTGCAGATGATGAGGCATTGTCAGAGTCTGACAGGTCAGTGCAGATGATGAGGCATTGTCAGAGTCTGGCAGGTCAGTGCAGATGATGAGGCATTGTCAGAGTCTGACAGGTCAGTGCAGATGATGAGGCATTGTCAGAGTGTCTGACAGGTCAGTGCAGATGATGAGGCATTGTCAGAGTCTGACAGGTCAGTGCAGATGATGAGGCATTGTCAGAGAGTCTGACAGGTCAGTGCAGATGATGAGGCATGGTCAGAGAGTCTGGCAGGTCAGTGCAGATGATGAGGCATTGTCAGAGAGTCTGACAGGTCAGTGCAGATGATGAGGCATTGTCAGAGTCTGACAGGTCAGTGCAGATGATGAGGCATTGTCAGAGTCTGGCAGGTCAGTGCAGATGATGAGGCATTGTCAGAGTCTGACAGGTCAGTGCAGATGATGAGGCATTGTCAGAGAGTCTGGCAGGTCAGTGCAGATGATGAGGCATTGTCAGAGAGTCTGGCAGGTCAGTGCAGATGATGAGGCATTTTCAGAGAGTCTGGCAGGTCAGTGCAGATGATGAGGCATTGTCAGAGAGTCTGGCAGGTCAGTGCAGATGATGAGGCATTGTCAGAGAGTCTGGCAGGTCAGTGCAGATGATGAGGCATTGTCAGAGTCTGACAGGTCAGTGCAGATGATGAGGCATTGTCAGAGAGTCTGGCAGGTCAGTGCAGATGATGAGGCATTGTCAGAGAGTCTGACAGGTCAGTGCAGATGATGAGGCATTGTCAGAGAGTCTGACAGGTCAGTGCAGATGATGAGGCATTGTCAGTGTCTGACAGGTCAGTGCAGATGATGAGGCATTGTCAGAGTCTGGCAGGTCAGTGCAGATGATGAGGCATTGTCAGAGAGTCTGGCAGGTCAGTGCAGATGATGAGGCATTGTCAGAGAGTCTGGCAGGTCAGTGCAGATGATGAGGCATTGTCAGTGTCTGACAGGTCAGTGCAGATGATGAGGCATTGTCAGAGAGTCTGACAGGTCAGTGCAGATGATGAGGCATTGTCAGAGTCTGGCAGGTCAGTGCAGATGATGAGGCATTGTCAGTGTCTGACAGGTCAGTGCAGATGATGAGGCATTGTCAGAGAGTCTGACAGGTCAGTGCAGATGATGAGGCATTGTCAGAGAGTCTGACAGGTCAGTGCAGATGATGAGGCATTGTCAGTGTCTGACAGGTCAGTGCAGATGATGAGGCATTGTCAGAGTCTGGCAGGTCAGTGCAGATGATGAGGCATTGTCAGAGAGTCTGGCAGGTCAGTGCAGATGATGAGGCATTGTCAGAGAGTCTGACAGGTCAGTGCAGATGATGAGGCATTGTCAGAGAGTCTGACAGGTCAGTGCAGATGATGAGGCATTGTCAGAGTCTGGCAGGTCAGTGCAGATGATGAGGCATTGTCAGAGTCTGGCAGGTCAGTGCAGATGATGAGGCATTGTCAGAGTCTGACAGGTCAGTGCAGATGATGAGGCATTGTCAGAGAGTCTGGCAGGTCAGTGCAGATGATGAGGCATTGTCAGAGAGTCTCGCAGGTCAGTGCAGATGATGAGGCATTGTCAGAGAGTCTGACAGGTCAGTGCAGATGATGAGGCATTGTCAGAGTCTGACAGGTCAGTGCAGATGATGAGGCATTGTCAGAGAGTCTGACAGGTCAGTGCAGATGATGAGGCATTGTCAGAGTCTGACAGGTCAGTGCAGATGATGAGGCATTGTCAGAGAGTCTGACAGGTCAGTGCAGATGATGAGGCATTGTCAGAGTCTGACAGGTCAGTGCAGATGATGAGGCATTGTCAGAGAGTCTGACAGGTCAGTGCAGATGATGAGGCATTGTCAGAGAGTCTGGCAGGTCAGTGCAGATGATGAGGCATTGTCAGAGAGTCTGACAGGTCAGTGCAGATGATGAGGCATTGTCAGAGTCTGACAGGTCAGTGCAGATGATGAGGCATTGTCAGAGTCTGACGGGTCAGTGCAGATGATGAGGCATTGTCAGAGTCTGACAGGTCAGTGCAGATGATGAGGCATTGTCAGAGTCTGGCAGGTCAGTGCAGATGATGAGGCATTGTCAGAGTCTGGCAGGTCAGTGCAGATGATGAGGCATTGTCAGAGAGTCTGGCAGGTCAGTGCAGATGATGAGGCATTGTCAGAGAGTCTGGCAGGTCAGTGCAGATGATGAGGCATTGTCAGTGTCTGACAGGTCAGTGCAGATGATGAGGCATTGTCAGAGAGTCTGACAGGTCAGTGCAGATGATGAGGCATTGTCAGAGAGTCTGGCAGGTCAGTGCAGATGATGAGGCATTGTCAGAGAGTCTGGCAGGTCAGTGCAGATGATGAGGCATTGTCAGAGAGTCTGACAGGTCAGTGCAGATGATGAGGCATTGTCAGAGAGTCTGGCAGGTCAGTGCAGATGATGAGGCATTGTCAGAGAGTCTGACAGGTCAGTGCAGATGATGAGGCATTGTCAGAGAGTCTGGCAGGTCAGTGCAGATGATGAGGCATTGTCAGAGAGTCTGGCAGGTCAGTGCAGATGATGAGGCATTGTCAGAGAGTCTGGCAGGTCAGTGCAGATGATGAGGCATTGTCAGAGAGTCTGGCAGGTCAGTGCAGATGATGAGGCATTGTCAGAGAGTCTGGCAGGTCAGTGCAGATGATGAGGCATTGTCAGAGAGTCTGACAGGTCAGTGCAGATGATGAGGCATTGTCAGAGTCTGACAGGTCAGTGCAGATGATGAGGCATTGTCAGAGAGTCTGGCAGGTCAGTGCAGATGATGAGGCATTGTCAGAGAGTCTGGCAGGTCAGTGCAGATGATGAGGCATTGTCAGAGAGTCTGACAGGTCAGTGCAGATGATGAGGCATTGTCAGAGAGTCTGACAGGTCAGTGCAGATGATGAGGCATTGTCAGTGTCTGACAGGTCAGTGCAGATGATGAGGCATTGTCAGAGAGTCTGGCAGGTCAGTGCAGATGATGAGGCATTGTCAGTGTCTGACAGGTCAGTGCAGATGATGAGGCATTGTCAGAGTCTGGCAGGTCAGTGCAGATGATGAGGCATTGTCAGAGAGTCTGACAGGTCAGTGCAGATGATGAGGCATTGTCAGAGAGTCTGGCAGGTCAGTGCAGATGATGAGGCATTGTCAGAGTCTGGCAGCTCAGTGCAGATGATGAGGCATTGTCAGAGAGTCTGGCAGGTCAGTGCAGATGATGAGGCATTGTCAGAGAGTCTGACAGGTCAATGCAGATGATGAGGCATTGTCAGAGTCTGACAGGTCAGTGCAGATGATGAGACATTGTCAGAGTCTGGCAGGTCAGTGCAGATGATGAGGCATTGTCAGAGTCTGACAGGTCAGTGCAGATGATGAGACATTGTCAGAGTCTGGCAGGTCAGTGCAGATGATGAGGCATTGTCAGAGAGTCTGACAGGTCAGTGCAGATGATGAGGCATTGTCAGAGAGTCTGACAGGTCAGTGCAGATGATGAGGCATTGTCAGAGAGTCTGACAGGTCAGTGCAGATGATGAGACATTGTCAGAGATTCTGGTAGGTCAGTGCAGATGATGAGACATTGTCAGAGTCTGACAGGTCAGTGCAGATGATGAGGCATTGTCAGAGAGTCTGACAGGTCAGTGCAGATGATGAGACATTGTCAGAGATTCTGGTAGGTCAGTGCAGATGATGAGACATTGTCAGAGTCTGACAGGTCAGTGCAGATGATGAGGCATTGTCAGAGAGTCTGGCAGGTCAGTGCAGATGATGAGGCATTGTCAGAGTCTGACAGGTCAGTGCAGATGATGAGGCATTGTCAGAGAGTCTGGCAGGTCAGTGCAGATGATGAGGCATTGTCAGAGAGTCTGACAGGTCACTGCAGAGTATGAGGCATTGTCAGAGAGTCTGACAGGTCAGTGCAGATGATGAGGCATTGTCAGAGTCTGACAGGTCAGTGCAGATGATGAGGCATTGTCAGAGTCTGGCAGGTCAGTGTAGATGATGAGGCATTGTCAGAGAGTCTGGCAGGTCAGTGCAGATGATGAGGCATTGTCAGAGAGTCTGACAGGTCAGTGCAGATGATGAGGCATTGTCAGAGAGTCTGACAGGTCAGTGCAGATGATGAGGCATTGTCAGAGAGTCTGACAGGTCAGTGCAGATGATGAGGAATTGTCAGTGAGTCTGGCAGGTCAGTGCAGATGATGAGGCATTGTCAGAGAGTCTGGCAGGTCAGTGCAGATGATGAGGCATTGTCAGTGTCTGACAGGTCAGTGCAGATGATGAGGCATTGTCAGAGAGTCTGACAGGTCAGTGCAGATGATGAGGCATTGTCAGAGTGTCTGACAGGTCAGTGCAGATGATGAGTCATTGTCAGAGATTCTGGTAGGTCAGTGCAGATGATGAGACATTGTCAGAGTCTGACAGGTCAGTGCAGATGATGAGGCATTGTCAGAGAGTCTGACAGGTCAGTGCAGATGATGAGGCATTGTCAGAGAGTCTGGCAGGTCAGTGCAGATGATGAGGCATTGTCAGAGTGTCTGACAGGTCAGTGCAGATGATGAGTCATTGTCAGAGATTCTGGTAGGTCAGTGCAGATGATGAGACATTGTCAGAGTCTGACAGGTCAGTGCAGATGATGAGGCATTGTCAGAGAGTCTGACAGGTCAGTGCAGATGATGAGGCATTGTCAGAGAGTCTGGCAGGTCAGTGCAGATGATGAGGCATTGTCAGAGTCTGACAGGTCAGTGCAGATGATGAGGCATTGTCAGAGTCTGGCAGGTCAGTGCAGATGATGAGGCATTGTCAGAGAGTCTGGCAGGTCAGTGCAGATGATGAGGCATTGTCAGAGAGTCTGGCAGGTCAGTGCAGATGATGAGGCATTGTCAGAGTCTGGCAGGTCAGTGCAGATGATGAGGCATTGTCAGAGAGTCTGACAGGTCAGTGCAGATGATGAGGCATTGAAAGAGCGTCTGGCAGGTCAGTGCAGATGATGAGGCATTGTCAGAGTCTGGCAGGTCAGTGCAGATGATGAGGCATTGTCAGAGAGTCTGACAGGTCAGTGCAGATGATGAGGCATTGAAAGAGCGTCTGGCAGGTCTGTGCAGATGATGAGGCATTGTCAGAGAGTCTGACAGGTCAGTGCAGATGATGAGGCATTGTCAGAGAGTCTGACAGGTCAGTGCAGATGATGAGGCATTGTCAGAGAGTCTGGCAGGTCAGTGCAGATGATGAGGCATTGTCAGAGTCTGGCAGGTCAGTGCAGATGATGAGGCATTGTCAGAGAGTCTGACAGGTCAGTGCAGATGATGAGGCATTGTCAGAGTCTGACAGGTCAGTGCAGATGATGAGGCATTGTCAGAGAGTCTGACAGGTCAGTGCAGATGATGAGGCATTGTCAGAGAGTCTGGCAGGTCAGTGCAGATGATGAGGCATTGTCAGAGAGTCTGGCAGGTCAGTGCAGATGATGAGGCATTGTCAGAGAGTCTGACAGGTCAGTGCAGATGATGAGGCATTGTCAGAGAGTCTGGCAGGTCAGTGCAGATGATGAGGCATTGTCAGAGTCTGACAGGTCAGTGCAGATGATGAGGCATTGTCAGAGTCTGGCAGGTCAGTGCAGATGATGAGGCATTGTCAGAGAGTCTGGCAGGTCAGTGCAGATGATGAGGCATTGTCAGAGAGTCTGGCAGGTCAGTGCAGATGATGAGGCATTGTCAGAGAGTCTGGCAGGTCAGTGCAGATGATGAGGCATTGTCAGAGAGTCTGGCAGGTCAGTGCAGATGATGAGGCATTGTCAGTGTCTGACAGGTCAGTGCAGATGATGAGGCATTGTCAGAGAGTCTGACAGGTCAGTGCAGATGATGAGGCATTGTCAGAGAGTCTGGCAGGTCAGTGCAGATGATGAGGCATTGTCAGAGAGTCTGGCAGGTCAGTGCAGATGATGAGGCATTGTCAGAGAGTCTGACAGGTCAGTGCAGATGATGAGGCATTGTCAGAGTCTGACAGGTCAGTGCAGATGATGAGGCATTGTCAGAGAGTCTGGCAGGTCAGTGCAGATGATGAGGCATTGTCAGAGAGTCTGGCAGGTCAGTGCAGATGATGAGGCATTGTCAGAGAGTCTGGCAGGTCAGTGCAGATGATGAGGCATTGTCAGAGAGTCTGGCAGGTCAGTGCAGATGATGAGGCATTGTCAGAGAGTCTGACAGGTCAGTGCAGATGATGAGGCATTGTCAGAGTCTGACAGGTCAGTGCAGATGATGAGGCATTGTCAGAGAGTCTGGCAGGTCAGTGCAGATGATGAGGCATTGTCAGAGAGTCTGGCAGGTCAGTGCAGATGATGAGGCATTGTCAGAGAGTCTGGCAGGTCAGTGCAGATGATGAGGCATTGTCAGAGAGTCTGGCAGGTCAGTGCAGATGATGAGGCATTGTCAGAGAGTCTGGCAGGTCAGTGCAGATGATGAGGCATTGTCAGAGAGTCTGACAGGTCAGTGCAGATGATGAGGCATTGTCAGAGAGTCTGGCAGGTCAGTGCAGATGATGAGGCATTGTCAGAGAGTCTGACAGGTCAGTGCAGATGATGAGGCATTGTCAGAGTCTGACAGGTCAGTGCAGATGATGAGGCATTGTCAGAGAGTCTGGCAGGTCAGTGCAGATGATGAGGCATTGTCAGAGAGTCTGACAGGTCAGTGCAGATGATGAGGCATTGTCAGAGAGTCTGACAGGTCAGTGCAGATGATGAGGCATTGTCAGAGAGTCTGACAGGTCAGTGCAGATGATGAGTCATTGTCAGAGAGTCTGACAGGTCAGTGCAGATGATGAGGCATTGTCAGTGTCTGACAGGTCAGTGCAGATGATGAGGCATTGTCAGAGAGTCTGGCAGGTCAGTGCAGATGATGAGGCATTGTCAGTGTCTGACAGGTCAGTGCAGATGATGAGGCATTGTCAGAGTCTGGCAGGTCAGTGCAGATGATGAGGCATTGTCAGAGAGTCTGACAGGTCAGTGCAGATGATGAGGCATTGTCAGAGAGTCTGGCAGGTCAGTGCAGATGATGAGGCATTGTCAGAGTCTGGCAGCTCAGTGCAGATGATGAGGCATTGTCAGAGAGTCTGGCAGGTCAGTGCAGATGATGAGGCATTGTCAGAGAGTCTGACAGGTCAATGCAGATGATGAGGCATTGTCAGAGTCTGACAGGTCAGTGCAGATGATGAGACATTGTCAGAGTCTGGCAGGTCAGTGCAGATGATGAGGCATTGTCAGAGAGTCTGACAGGTCAGTGCAGATGATGAGGCATTGTCAGAGTCTGACAGGTCAGTGCAGATGATGAGGCATTGTCAGAGTCTGGCAGCTCAGTGCAGATGATGAGGCATTGTCAGAGAGTCTGACAGGTCAATGCAGATGATGAGGCATTGTCAGAGTCTGACAGGTCAGTGCAGATGATGAGACATTGTCAGAGTCTGGCAGGTCAGTGCAGATGATGAGGAATTGTCAGAGACTGACAGGTCAGTGCAGATGATGAGGGATTGTCAGAGAGTCTGACAGGTCAGTGCAGATGATGAGGCATTGTCAGAGTCTGACAGGTCAGTGCAGATGATGAGGGATTGTCAGAGAGTCTGACAGGTCAGTGCAGATGATGAGGCATTGTCAGTGTCTGGCAGCTCAGTGCAGATGATGAGGCATTGTCAGAGAGTCTGACAGTTCAGTGCAGTTGATGAGGCATTGTCAGAGAGTCTGGCAGGTCAGTGCAGATGATGAGGCATTGTCAGAGAGTCTGGCAGGTCAGTGCAGATGATGAGGCATTGTCAGAGAGTCTGACAGGTCAGTGCATATGATGAGACATTGTCAGAGAGTCTGGCAGGTCAGTGCAGATGATGAGGCATTGTCAGAGTGTCTGACAGTTCAGTGCAGATGATGAGGCATTGTCAGAGAGTCTGACAGGTCAGTGCAGATGATGAGGCATTGTCAGAGAGTCTGGCAGGTCAGTGCAGATGATGAGGCATTGTCAGAGAGTCTGGCAGGTCAGTGCAGATGATGAGGCATTGTCAGAGTCTGGCAGGTCAGTGCAGATGATGAGGCATTGTCAGAGAGTCTGACAGGTCAGTGCAGATGATGAGGCATTGTCAGAGTCTGACAGGTCAGTGCAGATGATGAGGCATTGTCAGAGAGTCTGGCAGGTCAGTGCAGATGATGAGGCATTGTCAGAGTCTGACAGGTCAGTGCAGATGATGAGGCATTGTCAGAGTCTGGCAGGTCAGTGCAGATGATGAGGCATTGTCAGAGAGTCTGGCAGGTCAGTGCAGATGATGAGGCATTGTCAGAGAGTCTGACAGGTCAGTGCAGATGATGAGGCATTGTCAGAGAGTCTGGCAGGTCAGTGCAGATGATGAGGCATTGTCAGAGAGTCTGACAGGTCAGTGCAGATGATGAGGCATTGTCAGAGTCTGACAGGTCAGTGCAGATGATGAGGCATTGTCAGAGAGTCTGGCAGGTCAGTGCAGATGATGAGGCATTGTCAGAGAGTCTGGCAGGTCAGTGCAGATGATGAGGCATTGTCAGAGAGTCTGACAGGTCAGTGCAGATGATGAGGCATTGTCAGAGAGTCTGACAGGTCAGTGCAGATGATGAGGCATTGTCAGAGAGTCTGACAGGTCAGTGCAGATGATGAGTCATTGTCAGAGAGTCTGACAGGTCAGTGCAGATGATGAGGCATTGTCAGTGTCTGACAGGTCAGTGCAGATGATGAGGCATTGTCAGAGAGTCTGGCAGGTCAGTGCAGATGATGAGGCATTGTCAGTGTCTGACAGGTCAGTGCAGATGATGAGGCATTGTCAGAGTCTGGCAGGTCAGTGCAGATGATGAGGCATTGTCAGAGAGTCTGACAGGTCAGTGCAGATGATGAGGCATTGTCAGAGAGTCTGGCAGGTCAGTGCAGATGATGAGGCATTGTCAGAGTCTGGCAGCTCAGTGCAGATGATGAGGCATTGTCAGAGAGTCTGGCAGGTCAGTGCAGATGATGAGGCATTGTCAGAGAGTCTGACAGGTCAATGCAGATGATGAGGCATTGTCAGAGTCTGACAGGTCAGTGCAGATGATGAGACATTGTCAGAGTCTGGCAGGTCAGTGCAGATGATGAGGCATTGTCAGAGAGTCTGACAGGTCAGTGCAGATGATGAGACATTGTCAGATTCTGGTAGGTCAGTGCAGATGATGAGACATTGTCAGAGTCTGACAGGTCAGTGCAGATGATGAGGCATTGTCAGAGTCTGGCAGCTCAGTGCAGATGATGAGGCATTGTCAGAGAGTCTGACAGGTCAATGCAGATGATGAGGCATTGTCAGAGTCTGACAGGTCAGTGCAGATGATGAGACATTGTCAGAGTCTGGCAGGTCAGTGCAGATGATGAGGAATTGTCAGAGACTGACAGGTCAGTGCAGATGATGAGGGATTGTCAGAGAGTCTGACAGGTCAGTGCAGATGATGAGGCATTGTCAGAGTCTGACAGGTCAGTGCAGATGATGAGGGATTGTCAGAGAGTCTGACAGGTCAGTGCAGATGATGAGGCATTGTCAGTGTCTGACAGGTCAGTGCAGATGATGAGGCATTGTCAGAGAGTCTGACAGTTCAGTGCAGTTGATGAGGCATTGTCAGAGAGTCTGGCAGGTCAGTGCAGATGATGAGGCATTGTCAGAGAGTCTGGCAGGTCAGTGCAGATGATGAGGCATTGTCAGAGAGTCTGACAGGTCAGTGCATATGATGAGACATTGTCAGAGAGTCTGGCAGGTCAGTGCAGATGATGAGGCATTGTCAGAGTGTCTGACAGTTCAGTGCAGATGATGAGGCATTGTCAGAGAGTCTGACAGGTCAGTGCAGATGATGAGGCATTGTCAGAGAGTCTGGCAGGTCAGTGCAGATGATGAGGCATTGTCAGAGAGTCTGGCAGGTCAGTGCAGATGATGAGGCATTGTCAGAGTCTGGCAGGTCAGTGCAGATGATGAGGCATTGTCAGAGAGTCTGACAGGTCAGTGCAGATGATGAGGCATTGTCAGAGTCTGACAGGTCAGTGCAGATGATGAGGCATTGTCAGAGAGTCTGGCAGGTCAGTGCAGATGATGAGGCATTGTCAGAGTCTGACAGGTCAGTGCAGATGATGAGGCATTGTCAGAGAGTCTGACAGGTCAGTGCAGATGTTGAGGCATTGTCAGAGTCTGGCAGGTCAGAGCAGATGATGAGGCATTGTCAGAGTCTGGCAGGTCAGTGCAGATGATGAGGCATTGTCAGAGTCTGGCAGGTCAGTGCAGATGATGAGGCATTGTCAGAGTCTGGCAGGTCAGTGCAGATGATGAGACATTGTCAGAGTCTGGCAGGTCAGTGCAGATGATGAGGCATTGTCAGAGTCTGGCAGTTCAGTGCAGATGATGAGGCATTGTCAGAGAGTCTGGCAGGTCAGTGCAGATGATGAGGCATTGTCAGAGAGTCTGACAGGTCAGTGCAGATGATGAGGCATTGTCAGAGTCTGACAGGTCAGTGCAGATGATGAGGCATTGTCAGAGTCTGGCAGGTCAGTGCAGATGATGAGGCATTGTCAGAGTCTGACAGGTCAGTGGAGATGATGAGTGATTGTCAGAGAGTCTGACAGGTCAGTGCAGATGATGAGTCATTGTCAGAGAGTCTGACAGGTCAGTGCAGATGATGAGGCATTGTCAGAGTCTGACAGGTCAGTGCAGATGATGAGGCATTGTCAGAGTCTGACAGGTCAGTGCAGATGATGAGGCATTGTCAGAGAGTCTGACAGGTCAGTGCAGATGATGAGTGATTGTCAGAGAGTCTGACAGGTCAGTGCAGATGATGAGTCATTGTCAGAGAGTCTGACAGGTCAGTGCAGATGATGAGGCATTGTCAGAGTCTGACAGGTCAGTGCAGATGATGAGGCATTGTCAGAGAGTCTGGCAGGTCAGTGCAGATGATGAGGCATTGTCAGAGTCTGGCAGTTCAGTGCAGATGATGAGGCATTGTCAGAGAGTCTGGCAGGTCAGTGCAGATGATGAGGCATTGTCAGAGTCTGGCAGTTCAGTGCAGATGATGAGGCATTGTCAGAGAGTCTGGCAGGTCAGTGCAGATGATGAGGCATTGTCAGAGAGTCTGACAGGTCAGTGCAGATGATGAGGCATTGTCAGAGTCTGGCAGGTCAGTGCAGATGATGAGGCATTGTCAGAGTCTGGCAGTTCAGTGCAGATGATGAGGCATTGTCAGAGAGTCTGGCAGGTCAGTGCAGATGATGAGGCATTGTCAGAGTCTGGCAGGTCAGTGCAGATGATGAGGCATTGTCAGAGAGTCTGACAGGTCAGTGCAGATGATGAGGCATTGTCAGAGTCTGACAGGTCAGTGCAGATGATGAGGCATTGTCAGAGAGTCTGGCAGGTCAGTGCAGATGATGAGGCATTGTCAGAGAGTCTGGCAGCCAGTGCAGATGATGAGGCATTGTCAGAGAGTCTGACAGGTCAGTGCAGATGATGAGGCATTGTCAGAGTCTGGCCGGTCAGTGCAGATGATGAGGCATTGTCAGAGTCTGGCAGTTCAGTGCAGATGATGAGGCATTGTCAGAGAGTCTGGCAGGTCAGTGCAGATGATGAGGCATTGTCAGAGTCTGGCAGGTCAGTGCAGATGATGAGGCATTGTCAGAGAGTCTGACAGGTCAGTGCAGATGATGAGGCATTGTCAGAGAGTCTGGCAGGTCAGTGCAGATGATGAGGCATTGTCAGAGTCTGGCAGGTCAGTGCAGATTATGAGGCATTGTCAGAGAGTCTGGCAGGTCAGTGCAGATGATGAGGCATTGTCAGAGTCTGGCAGGTCAGTGCAGATGATGAGGCATTGTCAGAGTCTGACAGGTCAGTGCAGATGATGAGGCATTGTCAGAGAGTCTGACAGGTCAGTGCAGATGATGAGGCATTGTCAGAGAGTCTGGCAGGTCAGTGCAGATGATGAGGCATTGTCAGAGAGTCTGACAGGTCAGTGCAGATGATGAGGCATTGTCAGAGAGTCTGGCAGGTCAGTGCAGATGATGAGGCATTGTCAGAGAGTCTGGCAGGTCAGTGCAGATGATGAGGCATTGTCAGAGTCTGGCAGGTCAGTGCAGATGATGAGGCATTGTCAGAGTGTCTGACAGGTCAGTGCAGATGATGAGGCATTGTCAGAGTCTGACAGGTCAGTGCAGATGATGAGGCATTGTCAGAGAGTCTGGCAGGTCAGTGCAGATGATGAGGCATTGTCCGAGAGTCTGGCAGGTCAGTGCAGATGATGAGGCATTGTCAGAGAGTCTGGCAGGTCAGTGCAGATGATGAGGCATTGTCAGAGAGTCTGGTAGGTCAGTGCAGATGATGAGGCATTGTCAGAGTCTGACAGGTCAGTGCAGATGATGAGGCATTGTCAGAGAGTCTGGCAGGTCAGTGCAGATGATGAGGCATTGTCAGAGAGTCTGACAGGTCAGTGCAGATGATGAGGCATTGTCAGAGAGTCTGACAGGTCAGTGCAGATGATGAGGCATTGTCAGAGTCTGACAGGTCAGTGCAGATGATGAGGCATTGTCAGAGAGTCTGACAGGTCAGTGCAGATGATGAGGCATTGTCAGAGTCTGACAGGTCAGTGCAGATGATGAGGCATTGTCAGAGAGTCTGACAGGTCAGTGCAGATGATGAGGCATTGTCAGAGAGTCTGACAGGTCAGTGCAGATGATGAGGCATTTTCAGAGAGTCTGACAGGTCAGTGCAGATGATGAGGCATTGTCAGAGAGTCTGACAGGTCAGTGCAGATGATGAGGCATTGTCAGAGAGTCTGACAGGTCAGTGCAGATGATGAGGCATTGTCAGAGTCTGACAGGTCAGTGCAGATGATGAGGCATTGTCAGAGAGTCTGACAGGTCAGTGCAGATGATGAGGCATTGTCAGAGTCTGACAGGTCAGTGCAGATGATGAGGCATTGTCAGAGTCTGGCAGGTCAGTGCAGATGATGAGGCATTGTCAGAGAGTCTGACAGGTCAGTGCAGATGATGAGGCATTGTCAGAGAGTCTGACAGGTCAGTGCAGATGATGAGGCATTGTCAGAGTCTGACAGGTCAGTGCAGATGATGAGGCATTGTCAGAGAGTCTGACAGGTCAGTGCAGATGATGAGGCATTGTCAGAGTCTGACAGGTCAGTGCAGATGATGAGGCATTGTCAGAGAGTCTGACAGGTCAGTGCAGATGATGAGGCATTGTCAGAGAGTCTGACAGGTCAGTGCAGATGATGAGGCATTTTCAGAGAGTCTGACAGGTCAGTGCAGATGATGAGGCATTGTCAGAGAGTCTGGCAGGTCAGTGCAGATGATGAGGCATTGTCAGAGAGTCTGGCAGGTCAGTGCAGATGATGAGGCATTGTCAGAGAGTCTGGCAGGTCAGTGCAGATGATGAGGCATTGTCAGAGAGTCTGGCAGGTCAGTGCAGATGATGAGGCATTGTCAGAGAGTCTGGCAGGTCAGTGCAGATGATGAGGCATTGTCAGAGAGTCTGGCAGGTCAGTGCAGATGATGAGGCATTGTCAGAGAGTCTGACAGGTCAGTGCAGATGATGAGGCATTGTCAGAGTCTGACAGGTCAGTGCAGATGATGAGGCATTGTCAGAGAGTCTGACAGGTCAGTGCAGATGATGAGGCATTGTCAGAGAGTCTGACAGGTCAGTGCAGATGATGAGGCATTTTCAGAGAGTCTGGCAGGTCGGTGCAGATGATGAGGCATTGTCAGAGAGTCTGACAGGTCAGTGCAGATGATGAGGCATTTTCAGAGAGTCTGACAGGTCAGTGCAGATGATGAGGCATTGTCAGTGAGTCTGACAGGTCAGTGCAGATGATGAGGCATTGTCAGAGAGTCTGACAGGTCAGTGCAGATGATGAGGCATTGTCAGAGAGTCTGACAGGTCAGTGCAGATGATGAGGCATTTTCAGAGAGTCTGGCAGGTCAGTGCAGATGATGAGGCATTGTCAGAGAGTCTGGCAGGTCAGTGCAGATGATGAGGCATTGTCAGAGTCTGACAGGTCAGTGCAGATGATGAGGCATTGTCAGAGTCTGACAGGTCAGTGCAGATGATGAGGCATTGTCAGTGAGTCTGACAGGTCAGTGCAGATGATGAGGCATTGTCAGTGAGTCTGACAGGTCAGTGCAGATGATGAGGCATTGTCAGTGAGTCTGACAGGTCAGTGCAGATGATGAGGCATTGTCAGTGAGTCTGACAGGTCAGTGCAGATGATGAGGCATTGTCAGTGAGTCTGACAGGTCAGTGCAGATGATGAGGCATTGTCAGTGAGTCTGACAGGTCAGTGCAGATGATGAGGCATTGTCAGAGTCTGACAGGTCAGTGCAGATGATGAGGCATTGTCACAGAGTCTGACAGGTCAGTGCAGATGATGAGGCATTGTCAGTGAGACTGGCAGGTCAGAGCAGATGATGAGGCATTGTCAGAGAGTCTGGCAGGTCAGTGCAGATGATGAGGCATTGTCAGAGTCTGACAGGTCAGTGCAGATGATGAGGCATTGTCAGAGAGTCTGGCAGGTCAGTGCAGATGATGAGGCATTGTCAGAGTCTGGCAGGTCAGTGCAGATGATGAGGCATTGTCAGAGAGTCTGGCAGGTCAGTGCAGATGATGAGGCATTGTCAGAGTCTGGCAGGTCAGTGCAGATGATGAGGCATTGTCAGAGAGTCTGACAGTTCAGTGCAGATGATGAGGCATTGTCAGAGTCTGGCAGGTCAGTGCAGATGATGAGACATTGTCAGAGATTCTGGCAGGTCAGTGCAGATGATGAGGCATTGTCAGAGTCTGACAGGTCAGTGCAGATGATGAGGCATTGTCAGAGATTCTGGCAGGTCAGTGTAGATGATGAGGCATTGTCAGAGTCTGACAGGTCAGTGCAGATGATGAGGCATTGTCAGAGAGTCTGGCAGGTCAGTGCAGATGATGAGGCATTGTCAGAGTGTCTGGCAGGTCAGTACAGATGATGAGACATTGTCAGAGAGTCTGACAGGTCAATGCAGATGATGAGGCATTGTCAGAGAGTCTGACAGGTCAGTGCAGATGATGAGGCATTGTCAGAGTCTGACAGGTCAGTGCAGATGATGAGGCATTGTCAGAGTCTGGCAGGTCAGTGCAGATGATGAGGCATTGTCAGAGTCTGGCAGGTCAGTGCAGATGATGAGGCATTGTCAGAGAGTCTGGCAGGTCAGTGCAGATGATGAGGCATTGTCAGAGTCTGGCAGGTCAGTGCAGATGATGAGGCATTGTCAGAGAGTCTGGCAGGTCAGTGCAGATGATGAGGCATTGTCAGAGAGTCTGGCAGGTCAGTGCATGATGATGAGGCATTGTCAGAGAGTCTGACAGGTCAGTGCAGATGATGAGGCATTGTCAGAGTCTGACAGGTCAGTGCAGATGATGAGGCATTGTCAGAGTCTGGCAGGTCAGTGCAGATGATGAGGCATTGTCAGAGAGTCTGACAGGTCAGTGCAGATGATGAGGCATTGTCAGAGAGTCTGGCAGGTTAGTGCAGATGATGAGACATTGTCAGAGAGTTTGGCAGGTCAGTGCAGATGATGAGGCATTGTCAGAGTCTGGCAGGTCAGTGCAGATGATGAGGCATTGTCAGAGAGTCTGGCAGGTCAGTGCAGATGATGAGGCATTGTCAGAGTCTGGCAGGTCAGTGCAGATGATGAGGCATTGTCAGAGTCTGACAGGTCAGTGCAGATGATGAGGCATTGTCAGAGAGTCTGGCAGGTCAGTGCAGATGATGAGGCATTGTCAGAGTCTGACAGGTCAGTGCAGATGATGAGGCATTGTCAGAGTGTCTGGCAGGTCAGTACAGATGATGAGACATTGTCAGAGTCTGACAGGTCAGTGCTGACGATGAGGCATTGTCAGTGTCTGACAGGTCAGTGCAGATGATGAGGCATTGTCAGAGTCTGGCAGGTCAGTGCAGATGATGAGGCATTGTCAGAGAGTCTGGCAGGTCAGTGCAGATGATGAGGCATTGTCAGAGAGTCTGGCAGGTCAGTTCAGATGATGAGACTTTTTCAGAGTCTGACAGGTCAGTGCAGATGATGAGACATTGTCAGAGTCTGGCAGGTCAGTGCAGATGATGAGGCATTGTCAGAGAGTCTGGCAGGTCAGTTCAGATGATGAGGCATTGTCAGAGAGTCTGGCAGGTCAGTGCAGATGATGAGGCATTGTCAGAGAGTCTGGCAGGTCAGTTCAGATGATGAGACTTTTTCAGAGTCTGACAGGTCAGTGCAGATGATGAGACATTGTCAGAGTCTGGCAGGTCAGTGCAGATGATGAGGCATTGTCAGAGTCTGACAGGTCAGTGCAGATGATGAGGCATTGTCAGAGAGTCTGGCAGGTCAGTGCAAATGATGAGGCATTGTCAGAGAGTCTGGCAGGTCAGTGCAGATGATGAGGCATTGTCAGAGAGTCTGGCAGGTCAGTGCAGATGATGAGGCATTGTCAGAGTCTGACAGGTCAGTGCAGATGATGAGGCATTGTCAGAGAGTCTGGCAGGTCAGTGCAGATGATGAGGCATTGTCAGAGTCTGACAGGTCAGTGCAGATGATGAGGCATTGTCAGAGAGTCTGGCAGGTCAGTTCAGATGATGAGACATTGTCAGAGTCTGACAGGTCAGTGCAGATGATGAGACACTGTCAGAGTCTGACAGGTCAGTGCAGATGATGAGACATTGTCAGAGTCTGGCAGGTCAGTGCAGATGATGAGGCATTGTCAGAGTCTGGCAGGTCAGTGCAGATGATGAGGCATTGTCAGAGAGTCTGGCAGGTCAGTGCAGATGATGAGGCATTGTCAGAGTCTGGCAGGTCAGTGCAGATGATGAGGCATTGTCAGAGATTCAGGCAGGTCAGTGTAGATGATGAGGCATTGTCAGAGTCTGACAGGTCAGTGCAGATGATGAGGCATTGTCAGAGAGTCTGGCAGGTCAGTGCAGATGATGAGGCATTGTCAGAGTGTCTGGCAGGTCAGTACAGATGATGAGACATTGTCAGAGAGTCTGACAGGTCAGTGCAGATGATGAGGCATTGTCAGAGTCTGACAGGTCAGTGCAGATGATGAGGCATTGTCAGAGTCTGACAGGTCAGTGCAGATGATGAGGCATTGTCAGAGTCTGGCAGGTCAGTGCAGATGATGAGGCATTGTCAGAGTCTGACAGGTCAGTGCAGATGATGAGGCATTGTCAGAGTCTGACAGGTCAGTGCAGATGATGAGGCATTGTCAGAGAGTCTGGCAGGTCAGTGCAGATGATGAGGCATTGTCAGAGTCTGGCAGCCAGTGCAGATGATGAGGCATTGTCAGAGAGTCTGGCAGGTCAGTGCAGATGATGAGGCATTGTCAGAGTCTGGCAGGTCAGTGCAGATGATGAGGCATTGTCAGAGAGTCTGGCAGGTCAGTGCAGATGATGAGGCATTGTCAGAGATTCAGGCAGGTCAGTGTAGATGATGAGGCATTGTCAGAGTCTGACAGGTCAGTGCAGATGATGAGGCATTGTCAGAGAGTCTGGCAGGTCAGTGCAGATGATGAGGCATTGTCAGAGAGTCTGACAGGTCAGTGCAGATGATGAGGCATTGTCAGAGTCTGACAGGTCAGTGCAGATGATGAGGCATTGTCAGAGTCTGACAGGTCAGTGCAGATGATGAGGCATTGTCAGAGTCTGGCAGGTCAGTGCAGATGATGAGGCATTGTCAGAGTCTGACAGGTCAGTGCAGATGATGAGGCATTGTCAGAGTCTGACAGGTCAGTGCAGATGATGAGGCATTGTCAGAGAGTCTGGCAGGTCAGTGCAGATGATGAGGCATTGTCAGAGTCTGGCAGCCAGTGCAGATGATGAGGCATTGTCAGAGAGTCTGGCAGGTCAGTGCAGATGATGAGGCATTGTCAGAGTCTGGCAGGTCAGTGCAGATGATGAGGCATTGTCAGAGAGTCTGGCAGGTCAGTGCAGATGATGAGGCATTGTCAGAGAGTCTGGCAGGTCAGTGCATGATGATGAGGCATTGTCAGAGAGTCTGACAGGTCAGTGCAGATGATGAGGCATTGTCAGAGTCTGACAGGTCAGTGCAGATGATGAGGCATTGTCAGAGTCTGGCAGGTCAGTGCAGATGATGAGGCATTGTCAGAGAGTCTGACAGGTCAGTGCAGATGATGAGGCATTGTCAGAGAGTCTGGCAGGTCAGTGCAGATGATGAGACATTGTCAGAGAGTCTGGCAGGTCAGTGCAGATGATGAGGCATTGTCAGAGTCTGGCAGGTCAGTGCAGATGATGAGGCATTGTCAGAGAGTCTGGCAGGTCAGTGCAGATGATGAGGCATTGTCAGAGTCTGGCAGGTCAGTGCAGATGATGAGGCATTGTCAGAGTCTGACAGGTCAGTGCAGATGATGAGGCATTGTCAGAGAGTCTGGCAGGTCAGTGCAGATGATGAGGCATTGTCAGAGTCTGACAGGTCAGTGCAGATGATGAGGCATTGTCAGAGTGTCTGGCAGGTCAGTACAGATGATGAGACATTGTCAGAGTCTGACAGGTCAGTGCTGACGATGAGGCATTGTCAGTGTCTGACAGGTCAGTGCAGATGATGAGGCATTGTCAGAGTCTGGCAGGTCAGTGCAGATGATGAGGCATTGTCAGAGAGTCTGGCAGGTCAGTGCAGATGATGAGGCATTGTCAGAGAGTCTGGCAGGTCAGTTCAGATGATGAGACTTTTTCAGAGTCTGACAGGTCAGTGCAGATGATGAGACATTGTCAGAGTCTGGCAGGTCAGTGCAGATGATGAGGCATTGTCAGAGAGTCTGGCAGGTCAGTTCAGATGATGAGGCATTGTCAGAGAGTCTGGCAGGTCAGTGCAGATGATGAGGCATTGTCAGAGAGTCTGGCAGGTCAGTTCAGATGATGAGACTTTTTCAGAGTCTGACAGGTCAGTGCAGATGATGAGACATTGTCAGAGTCTGGCAGGTCAGTGCAGATGATGAGGCATTGTCAGAGTCTGACAGGTCAGTGCAGATGATGAGGCATTGTCAGAGAGTCTGGCAGGTCAGTGCAGATGATGAGGCATTGTCAGAGAGTGTGGCAGGTCAGTTCAGATGATGAGACATTGTCAGAGTCTGACAGGTCAGTGCAGATGATGAGACACTGTCAGAGTCTGACAGGTCAGTGCAGATGATGAGACATTGTCAGAGTCTGGCAGGTCAGTGCAGATGATGAGGCATTGTCAGAGTCTGGCAGGTCAGTGCAGATGATGAGGCATTGTCAGAGAGTCTGGCAGGTCAGTGCAGATGATGAGGCATTGTCAGAGAGTCTGGCAGGTCAGTGCAGATGATGAGGCATTGTCAGAGAGTCTGGCAGGTCAGTGCAGATGATGAGGCATTGTCAGAGAGTCTGGCAGGTCAGTGCAGATGATGAGGCATTGTCAGAGAGTCTGACAGGTCAGTGCAGATGATGAGGCATTGTCAGAGTCTGACAGGTCAGTGCAGATGATGAGGCATTGTCAGAGAGTCTGACAGGTCAGTGCAGATGATGAGGCATTGTCAGAGTCTGACATGTCAGTGCAGATGATGAGGCATTGTCAGAGAGTCTGACAGGTCAGTGCAGATGATGAGGCATTGTCAGAGAGTCTGGCAGGTCAGTGCAGATGATGAGGCATTGTCAGAGAGTCTGTCAGGTCAGTGCAGATGATGAGGCATTGTCAGAGTCTGGCAGGTCAGTGCAGATGATGAGGCATTGTCAGAGTCTGGCAGGTCAGTGCAGATGATGAGGCATTGTCAGAGAGTCTGGCAGGTCAGTGCAGATGATGAGGCATTGTCAGAGAGTCTGACAGGTCAGTGCAGATGATGAGGCATTGTCAGAGAGTTTGACAGGTCAGTGCAGATGATGAGGCATTGTCAGTGTCTGACAGGTCAGTGCAGATGATGAGGCATTGTCAGAGTCTGGCAGGTCAGTGCAGATGATGAGGCATTGACAGAGTCTGACAGGTCAGTGCAGATGATGAGGCATTGTCAGAGTCTGGCAGGTCAGTGCAGATGATGAGGCATTGACAGAGTCTGACAGGTCAGTGCAGATGATGAGGCATTGTCAGTGTCTGACAGGTCAGTGCAGATGATGAGGCATTGTCAGAGTCTGGCAGGTCAGTGCAGATGATGAGGCATTGACAGAGTCTGACAGGTCAGTGCAGATGATGAGGCATTGTCAGAGAGTCTGGCAGGTCAGTGCAGATGATGAGGCATTGTCAGAGAGTCTGACAGGTCAGTGCAGATGATGAGGCATTGTCAGAGAGTTTGACAGGTCAGTGCAGATGATGAGGCATTGTCAGTGTCTGACAGGTCAGTGCAGATGATGAGGCATTGTCAGAGTCTGGCAGGTCAGTGCAGATGATGAGGCATTGACAGAGTCTGACAGGTCAGTGCAGATGATGAGGCATTGTCAGAGAGTCTGGCAGGTCAGTTCAGATGATGAGGCATTGTCAGAGAGTCTGGCAGGTCAGTGCAGATGATGAGGCATTGTCAGAGAGTCTGGCAGGTCAGTTCAGATGATGAGACTTTTTCAGAGTCTGACAGGTCAGTGCAGATGATGAGACATTGTCAGAGTCTGGCAGGTCAGTGCAGATGATGAGGCATTGTCAGAGTCTGACAGGTCAGTGCAGATGATGAGGCATTGTCAGAGAGTCTGGCAGGTCAGTGCAGATGATGAGGCATTGTCAGAGAGTCTGGCAGGTCAGTGCAGATGATGAGGCATTGTCAGAGAGTCTGGCAGGTCAGTTCAGATGATGAGACATTGTCAGAGTCTGACAGGTCAGTGCAGATGATGAGACACTGTCAGAGTCTGACAGGTCAGTGCAGATGATGAGACATTGTCAGAGTCTGGCAGGTCAGTGCAGATGATGAGGCATTGTCAGAGTCTGGCAGGTCAGTGCAGATGATGAGGCATTGTCAGAGAGTCTGGCAGGTCAGTGCAGATGATGAGGCATTGTCAGAGTCTGGCAGGTCAGTGCAGATGATGAGGCATTGTCAGAGAGTCTGGCAGGTCAGTGCAGATGATGAGGCATTGTCAGAGAGTCTGGCAGGTCAGTGCAGATGATGAGGCATTGTCAGAGAGTCTGGCAGGTCAGTGCAGATGATGAGGCATTGTCAGAGAGTCTGGCAGGTCAGTGCAGATGATGAGGCATTGTCAGAGAGTCTGACAGGTCAGTGCAGATGATGAGGCATTGTCAGAGTCTGACAGGTCAGTGCAGATGATGAGGCATTGTCAGAGAGTCTGACAGGTCAGTGCAGATGATGAGGCATTGTCAGAGTCTGACAGGTCAGTGCAGATGATGAGGCATTGTCAGAGAGTCTGACAGGTCAGTGCAGATGATGAGGCATTGTCAGAGAGTCTGGCAGGTCAGTGCAGATGATGAGGCATTGTCAGAGTCTGGCAGGTCAGTGCAGATGATGAGGCATTGTCAGAGTCTGACAGGTCAGTGCAGATGATGAGGCATTGTCAGAGTCTGGCAGGTCAGTGCAGATGATGAGGCATTGTCAGAGTCTGACAGGTCAGTGCAGATGATGAGGCATAGTCAGAGAGTCTGACAGGTCAGTGCAGATGATGAGGCATTGTCAGAGTCTGACAGGTCAGTGCAGATGATGAGGCATTGTCAGAGAGTCTGACAGGTCAGTGCAGATGATGAGGCATTGTCAGAGTCTGACAGGTCAGTGCAGATGATGAGGCATTGTCAGAGAGTCTGACAGGTCAGTGCAGATGATGAGGCATTGTCAGAGAGTCTGACAGGTCAGTGCAGATGATGAGGCATTGTCAGAGTCTGACAGGTCAGTGCAGATGATGAGGCATTGTCAGAGTCTGACAGGTCAGTGCAGATGATGAGGCATTGTCAGAGAGTCTGACAGGTCAGTGCAGATGATGAGGCATTGTCAGAGAGTCTGGCAGGTCAGTGCAGATGATGAGGCATTGTCAGAGAGTCTGACAGGTCAGTGCAGATGATGAGGCATTGTCAGAGAGTCTGGCAGGTCAGTGCAGATGATGAGGCATTGTCAGAGAGTCTGGCAGGTCAGTGCAGATGATGAGGCATTGTCAGAGAGTCTGGCAGGTCAGTGCAGATGATGAGGCATTGTCAGAGAGTCTGGCAGGTCAGTGCAGATGATGAGGCATTGTCAGAGTCTGACAGGTCAGTGCAGATGATGAGGCATTGTCAGAGAGTCTGACAGGTCAGTGCAGATGATGAGGCATTGTCAGAGAGTCTGGCAGGTCAGTGTAGATGATGAGGCATTGTCAGAGTCTGGCAGGTCAGTGCAGATGATGAGGCATTGTCAGAGAGTCTGGCAGGTCAGTGCAGATGATGAGGCATTGTCAGAGAGTCTGACAGGTCAGTGCAGATGATGAGGCATTGTCAGAGAGTCTGGCAGGTCAGTGCAGATGATGAGGCATTGTCAGAGAGTCTGGCAGGTCCGTGCAGATGATGAGGCATTGTCAGAGTCTGACAGGTCAGTGCAGATGATGAGACATTGTCAGAGTCTGGCAGGTCAGTGCAGATGATGAGGCATTGTCAGAGAGTCTGGCAGGTCAGTGCAGATGATGAGGCATTGTCAGAGAGTCTGACAGGTCAGTGCAGATGATGAGGCATTGTCAGAGTCTGGCAGGTCAGTGCAGATGATGAGACATTGTCAGAGATTCTGGCAGGTCAGTGCAGATGATGAGGCATTGTCAGAGTCTGACAGGTCAGTGCAGATGATGAGGCATTGTCAGAGAGTCTGGCAGGTCAGTGCAGATGATGAGGCATTGTCAGAGTCTGGCAGCTCAGTGCAGATGATGAGGCATTGTCAGAGAGTCTGGCAGGTCAGTGCAGATGATGAGGCATTGTCAGAGTCTGGCAGGTCAGTGCAGATGATGAGGCATTGTCAGAGTCTGGCAGGTCAGTGCAGATGATGAGGCATTGTCAGAGAGTCTGGCAGGTCAGTGCAGATGATGAGGCATTGTCAGAGTCTGGCAGGTCAGTGCAGATGATGAGGCATTGTCAGAGTCTGACAGGTCAGTGCAGATGATGAGGCATTGTCAGAGTCTGGCAGGTCAGTGCAGATGATGAGGCATTGTCAGAGAGTCTGGCAGGTCAGTGCAGATGATGAGGCATTGTCAGAG